>NC_137254.1:14101420-14500708 GCF_965637545.1 Phallusia mammillata | reverse complement strand
GTATAAACGTGCACCAAGCGATACAACTAGGTGCACCTAGTTGTATAAACGTGCACCAAGCGATATAAAGGTGCACCTAGTTGTATAAACGTGCACCAAGCGATATAAAGGTGCACCTAGTTGTATAAACGTGCACCAAGCGATATAAAGGTGCACCAAGCGATACAAAGGTGCCACCTAGTTGTATAAACGTGCACCAAGCGATACAAAGGTGCACCTAGTTGTATAAACGTGCACCAAGCGATATAAAGGTGCACCAAGCGATACAAAGGTGCACCTAGTTGTATAAACGTGCACCAAGCGATATAAAGGTGCACCTAGTTGTATAAACGTGCACCAAGCGATATAAAGGTGCACCTAGTTGTATAAACGTGCACCAAGCGATATAAAGGTGCACCAAGCGATATAAAGGTGCACCAAGCGATATAAAGTAGCACCAAGCGATATAAAGGTGCACCAAGCGATATAAAGGTGCACCAAGCGATATAAAGTAGCACCAAGCGATATAAAGGTGCACCAAGCGATATAAAGGTGCACCAAGCGATATAAAGGTGCACCAAGCGATATAAAGGTGCACCTAGTTGTATAAACGTGCACCAAGCGATATAAAGGTGCACCTAGTTGTATAAACGTGAACCAAGCGATATAGAGGTGCACCTAGTTGTATAAACGTGCACCAAGCGATATAAAGGTGCACCTAGTTGTATAATCGTGCACCAAGCGATATAAAGGTGCACCTAGTTGTATAAACGTGCACCAAGCGATATAAAGGTGCACCAAGCGATACAAAGGTGCACCTAGTTGTATAAACGTGCACCAAGCGATATAAAGGTGCACCAAGCGATACAAAGGTGCACCTAGTTGTATAAACGTGCACCAAGCGATATAAAGGTGCACCTAGTTGTATAAACGTGCACCAAGCGATATAAAGGTGCACCTAGTTGTATAAACGTGCACCAAGCGATATAAAGGTGCACCAAGCGATATAAAGGTGCACCAAGCGATATAAAGTAGCACCAAGCGATATAAAGGTGCACCAAGCGATATAAAGGTGCACCAAGCGATATAAAGTAGCACCAAGCGATATAAAGGTGCACCAAGCGATATAAAGGTGCACCAAGCGATATAAAGGTGCACCAAGCGATACAAAGGTGCACCTAGTTGTATAAACGTGCACCAAGCGATATAAAGGTGCACCTAGTTGTATAAACGTGAACCAAGCGATATAGAGGTGCACCTAGTTGTATAAACGTGCACCAAGCGATATAAAGGTGCACCTAGTTGTATAATCGTGCACCAAGCGATATAAAGGTGCACCTAGTTGTATAAACGTGCACCAAGCGATATAAAGGTGCACCTAGTTGTATAAACGTGCACAAAGCGATATAAAGGTGCACCTAGTTGTATAAACGTGCACCAAGCGATATAAAGGTGCACCAAGCGATCCTGTATGTTTTAGATGCACCCGAAATGCAAGAATATTTTTTTCTAACGTTTTGGCTATTCCAACATTTTTCTCAAGATCACCACAACCTGTTACCATTTTAAAAAAACATATGGATGCCAAAATTCCACGTCCATCTGCTACAAGGTGGAACTTCAATATTCGGACCATAATCAGAGTTTATGAAAACTTGTCACCTTTGACAAAATGCCTCACTGAAATTCAGGCAACATCAAATGCAGACCAAACAACTGCAGAAGCAACAGGCATTTTAAAATACTTGACTGACGATAATTTCAAGTTTTGGTTGGGGCTGTTTTATCAGATTATGCCCCGTGTCGAAATTATTTACTATCAAATGCAATCTCGAGATATTGAAGCTTTTAAGGTCAGTGAATATATAACAAATTTTAAGTGTGCTATTTCTAAAATAAGAAATTTAAAGTACTGTTAAAACCCTTTAAGGACACTAAAGGCAGAAGCTAAGGAAGTATGTGACTGTATATGTTTGATATTACGGACAGATACTCTTCCACTGAACACATAGTAGCTGCTAGATTGTTTGACCGGAAACTTATCCCTTCATTGACACAGAAAAGCTGGCAACTGAACTAAATGTGTTCTACTGTAGATCTGATATTCATGAATATTGCAAATTACTCGAGCTATTGAAATTTATCATGGAAAATAATCTAGATGATATATTGAGTGAAATTACAAAACTGATAAAAATCCTTTTGACAATCCCCATGACTACTTCACAGGCTGAACGATGCTTTTCAACACTAAAGAGAATAAAACTTTTCTAAGAAACACAATGAATTCAGAAAGACTCCAAAACAGTTTCTTAGTAGTCATTTAGATATCAAGTAGAAAGTTATTGATCATTTTGCCCAAATTAAAACCAGAAGGATGGATTTTATTTTTAAATAACTAGATCTTGCTACAACTATATGCTTTTATTCGGGTTTGAAAGAAAGCAAAGTTTAAAAGTATGCTTTAAATGTAAGTAGGAATGTTGTAAATTTTAGGATGAGGAGTTTTGTCCTGTAGATAAGTTCTTTATTTGAGCTTAAGAAACTGAAACAAAATACTTGATGTACAAACATTAGAACAAAGTGAAGTTGCTTTAACTAACATTAGCAGATAGAAACAAAATGTAGTTGTTAAATTTTTATTTAATACGCATTTTTGCTTGAACGCCTGAGTGTGGTTAACCAATAAGCATTTTTGCTTGAACGCCTTATCGGTGTGGTTAACCAAGAAGTCTGCTGCAGTCTTGGACGCTCCAAAGGTGTGGTTAACCAAAATCCTAGGCTTGTAATAAGGCCTAAAGGCTTGAACGCTCAACAGGTGTGGTTGTACTACAAACTCCCAGTTTCATAGGGCTACTGGCGAGGCGTCTGGGTTAACAAAAATGCCAACGACCACAAATGAGAGCCTCATGGGTGTGGTTGGAATTCTCATATTATTTCATTAGCAATTGCAAAAAAAGTTAACTATTCCTGCCCTAAACTGTCATCAACTACCATGTAGTTTTGTGCTAATAAGTGTTAATTCTTCGGCATGAACCTAAACGTATAACACCATAAGCAATTTCCAAAACTTGTATTTCTTTTTTCTGCGAAACACAAAACAGGTCAATAACAAAAATACATTTGTAATAGGGTGCATGTACTATGCATACTGTCACAAATTTATTTACATTGTGTGTGTGCCTTTGAGCAAATGGCAGTGCGTGGTTACGGCAGAAGTGGCTGATGGCAGCGTGCCTGTGACTGCCCGCGTCTTTCCCGAGGCACACGTTGTGTTTTGCGCATTGCAGTTCTTTTTTTGACTTGTTTTGGTTGCGCAAGTCATTCTATTTTGGAGACGGTACGGTGTGGACCTGTGCGCTGTTTTAATAAAGAAACAATTGGCTTTGAAACTGACTGACAGCTTCTAGGTATCAGTCGAAGAGTTCAAAAGGTTATTCTTTACAAATAATCGCGCATAAGGAAGTACACTAAACGCGACATCTGGGGGCTCGTCCGGGATAACCTTACTACGAATCTTTTCTATACCGACAGACGAAGAATGTCAACAGTTCAAGCTTTGAGTGAAACTGGGAAGGCAATGGGACTTTCAGGGGAAGCATTGGTCAAGTGGGTCAATGACCAGCAGTTACGTGATCGCGACGAACGCAAAGAGAGGCGTGAAAACGAACGTGAAGCAAGAAGACTCGAAGAGATAAAAATTAATGAAGCGCGCAAGCTTGAAGAACTTAAAATTAATGAAACACGCAAGCTTGAAGAACGGCGAATGGCCGAGGCGAAAATTGAGCGTGAACATAGAATGGAGCTTAAGAAAATGGATTTACAACTTGCGGAGTTAAAGGGTGCTAAGGAGGTCGCAACAACAAGTCATGCCAAGGTGCCGAAACTGCCACCGTTTGTGGATGGTCAAGATGAGCTCGATAGTTACATTCTCAGGTACGAAAGATTTGCTTCTAGTAACAAATGGGACAGGAACGACTGGGCAACCTCTCTCAGTGCGCTTCTTACAGGTAGAGCGCTGGAAGTTTATTCGAGATTATCTGACGCTGACGCAGTCAACTACGATGTTCTCAAGAAAGCACTTTTAGACAGATACGGTCTAACCGAGGACGGTTACAGGTCTAAATTCCGTGGTACTAAACCAAAGTCAGACGAAAATTCGACACAGTTTATAGTTCGTTTACAGAACTATTTGCAAAAATGGGTTGAAATGTCTGGTGTTTCTACGGAATGGAAAGAAGTGCGCAATTTATTTGTAAAAGAACAGTTTACTAAGTCGTGCTCTAACGAACTTTCCATATATTTGCATGAACAAGCGCCCAAGGCATTAGACGCGTTGGCTACTGTGGCAGACGTGTCAATTGCTAATTTGGCATAATAGCTACCAAGTATTATAATTTCGTTTTCATTGGGCTGTGGTTCCAAAATATTGTAGGTTCCCTTTCTTGGATTTCTAACGCTGTATTGTTTTTGAAAATTTCTTATTTCCACCAGATTCTCGCCGTTCTTCCAATAAATTATTCTACTGTATCGTAAGCTACACCATGTTCCACAATCATCGTGAAACTTTTTGTTAATCCCTGCCTTCATTCGGTTGACATTTGTATTGTTGTTGACTATAAAAAACACGCTTTCTTTCGCTCCCGCTGGGATTTCTTCCAACGGGGTATCGGAAAAGGTTGCAAGTTTTGCTACAACCTGACGCGTTGGTAAAAATGTGTCGTATTCCAATACCCCCCTTTGGGCCCCAAATTTGACACTTTTTTCGGGCGTTTCTTCACAACTGTATGAATCTGAAGATTGAATATCTTCGCAAACCACCGACTCCTGTAAAGTATTACTTAACTCTGCGGAAGATATTTGTGGAGACGAGTGAGAAACCTTTCTTGGAATCACAGCAACAAAATGATTTGGAGTCCAAACAGGAGTTTTTGAGGGCCCCACTCATCAAAATCATCAGCTGCTATGATGCGATTAAGGATTTCTACTACTTGGTCTTGTTGACCATTGCATGGCGGATAAATACAGTTAATTGGCCGTTTGATAACGCTGGTTAATGCCAAAATGGTCCAAACACTTGAAAATCCCCCAACTTTTGCACAGTCAATGCATGCTTCGTCGTACGATGGTGACACCAAATCAAACGAATGCGAGGACGCGTGTTTTTGATACGACTCTTTGTTTAGTATGAGATTAACACACGTTCGCGCGCGCAACTCCTGTGATAAACTTTCAGAACCGGACAGGCAAATCGAAACAGCATTAAAAAGACAATTACCATCAGCAGTGGTTTGAAATGGAAGCCAATTTTCCTGCAAATTGTGGTTGTTAAGAACCTCCGAGGCACGGATATCTTCCTGTAGGGAGTCAAAGTTGAAGCTAATGAGCATTTGATTGCTGGTTGGCAGAAATATATTTTCGACATGTGCTGCTTTTCGTAGAACTTCTGTGTCTTGACTGGATGCCTGAAAAATACAAACAAATTATAAGTAGACAAATAGGCACGTTCAAGGCTATAGTTTTGTCGGGGTTTGCAAAACAAATGTCAATTATGACGTAACAATGTAAACAATCATAGCAGTATGTACATTATTATTTGAAGTTTTAGTTGACTTATGACTTACATTGTTTCATTAACGAAACACTGTAATTATTACATACCTGGTTCAATCTCATCATAGCGGCACAGTAATTATAATGACCATCATTGCTACTGCGGCACGACACGCAAATGTAGGGAATTACTGACTCGTCCTTTAGAATAGAGAAGTCTTTGTCTGACAAGTATACACATTTACAGTGGTACCAGTTAAAGCATGCTTCGCAAAGGACACTTTCGCTGTTATCATCACACTTGTTTTTACAAGCACCGCAATGATAAATAGGCTTTGCAGGCATTTTGTCAAGATGGAATTATAGCAACCGTGCAAACCAGTTTTTGCAACCAAAAAAGTACGCAAAATCTTTTTCATCATGTCCACGTAAGGGAGTTCCAAAGTTTCCACAGAACAAAATGCAGTCTATTATTTTGGACAATATTTCACGATTTTTTTTCACTTTTTTGTTGTGTTCAATAATTGAAAGTCTATACGCCTCACTAAGTTTTTCCTTAATATTTACAGTTCCCAAAAGTGAAAGTGAAACATCATTGTCCACATGCTTCTTTGACTTTTCATGTTTTTCTGCTTTCTCACCTATTTTGGCTACATTTGTAAAACCATCTTTTGTCCAGCATTTTTCATCACCTCCAAACAGCAAACATGAAAAACAGAACAGTGCATTTTTAACTTCACAACCACAAAACCATTTTTTTCTTTTGATACCATTCAGAATTAAAACTGCGTATATATTTCTTGTTGTGGCTCATTCCTGGCTGACAAAGTTGAATATCAGGCGTTGGACGCCCTTTTTTCATTATACTTACCTTTTCAGAACTTGATAACTGCGAAAACTTAAGTTGCTGAAGCTTACTTACAGTCACCGAATGAGAATCTTAAAAAGCCATGATTAACCTTTCAATCAAAAACTGTAAAAATGATTAAAAAAGAATAACTGTCGTACTGTACTCATTGTCAAACCTGATGGTACACGTGATTTGCTTTGGCACACAATAAACGCGGAACAGACAACACAACTACTTTCGGGTGCCCATGTCACACGCTACTAGATTGGTGGAGCTGCGAGAGCCGCAGCACCCTGGCTCCTATTTCGCCCAGCAAGTAGCTTTTTAAAGTGCGCATGCGCAGAACCGCAAAACGTCATGAAACGACACGAAACGTCAGAAAACTGGAGCTGCAGTTCCAGCATAGGTATACATTAGTGTTTCCCAAAAAAACTTTTGTTAATGTAAAAAAAGGTGATTAGGGCGAAAATTATGGAATAAAAAATAAAAATAATGAAAGTTATTTGTAATATTATGATAGGGGTATTAATTAAAAATATCTAGGGGGTGCTGCAGCACCCTAGCACGAGCCGCCCCTGATCTTAAAACATGTTAACCCTATATTATTAGATGGTAAATAAAACATAAACCATAAAACAAAAGTAAGCAGGTAAATGGCGGTCGTTTGTGAAATAAGAATCTGCGATGCGGCCGTCCAAGCAAAAAGGTTGTGCACCACTGCACTAAGGTTTTATTTTTTATTTTTGACGTAACAAAGAGCATTGTGCGAGTTGTTCGGAGGCAGAAAAACAACGAAATTTTGTTGGCAGCAAAAACATGTCTTTTCCATGTTTGTGTGCAGATGCTAAAAATACTGTGCTTCATTTTGGTAAAAACTAAAAATTGCCGGAATTAAAGTAATCCTGAAACAAGTTGCTTTTATTATTATGTCAGAATTTAACAAAATGACAAACAGTTACAGTTGCCACTATGTTTGAAAAAACTAATTATGACTCACCAAACAAAATGGGTTAAAACCTAGGATGTAACTTTGGGGTTCGACCAAATGCTGAAGAATATCGTAGGGGTTCGGCCGTTACAAAAAGGTTAAGAATCACTGATCTAAATGAAGTGATAGGTCGTGAAGATTCTATTTGAATAAGGTTGCTTAGGTAACATTATTTAAATATAAAAAAATCTGACTTGAAAGATTATTGGAAAGATGTCTCAATTGAGGAAAAAAAGGACGAAACAATCTGTGGTTCTTGAAAGGATAGAATCCCTGAGGGATGAGGTACGGGAGAGTAAAATCTCCACCGACTCAACCCTAAAAGAACTAATCAATGAGCTCAGGGAGATCCGCAAGAGCCAAACTTTCTTGCAGGAACAATATAATAAGGTACAGACTCAGCTGGTAAACAACGAGGCTGAGATAAAACTTCTAAACACTGAAAATAGGGAACTCAAAAAGGCTGTAAAACAACTACAGGTGCAAACAATCTCCAATGTCGAGAACTTAAATGATCTCGAGCAATATGGTCGAAGACCATGCTTGGAGTTCAAAGGCCTGCCCTATTCGGAAACGGAGCCTGACATCAGTATCTCTCACCGAGTCTCTAAAGATCATCCCCGTCCGGCAATCATTGCTAAATTTATGAGCCGCAAAGTGAGAGATGCCATTTACTCCAACCGGTATAGGCTGAAACAATCCAACAAAGGCGTAGCCCCTGGGAACCAAATTTAATTTTTATCAACGAGAGCCTGACAAAGAAGAACCATGAGCGATTTAACAACTGTCTCCGGTTTAAGAGGGAGCACCAGTACCATCACATCTGGACTAGGAACGGAGCGACATTTCTAAAGGATGACAACAGCAACATCATTGCCACCCACAGTGACAAAGACTTGGTGAGGCATAAGATTTGTTAATACTTGTTGTATTTTAACCCACAAACTTTTACAACTTCTCTTCCACATGAAATGCAACAAATGTGCAAGTAATCTTCACAATAACACCCCATACTTTTGTACCCGATGCCTACTGTCCTATTTACCATTCAGCAATGTCAGTAACTCAGAGCTAGAAAGTGCTATTTCACCAGTAAAATCACCATTTTCACCCTGTTTACTGGCCAACATTGATCACACCCATTCATGTTACTATGATTGTGCATCCTTGAACTATGCCCTAAAGAAACTTAGCAACAAAGATATGTTAATATTGCACATAAACATTCGAAGTCTGAGAAAAAACAAACCTGCTTTAGAACAACTTCTGTCTGATATAGTAAGATCCCCTGACATTGTTATGATATCTGAGACTAGAATAACCCTAAATGGCATAACCACTGCTACTGATATAATGGGATATAATTTCCATCATACTGATACTTCACATAGTGCAGGAGGAGTAGGAGTTTATATAAAATCACACATTTTTTATAGCATAAGATCTGATATTAAATTTACTACCCCAGATACTAAAAGTCATTGGTTGCAACTTAAATTGAAACAAAAAATGTAATATTGGGAGTAATATACAGACATCCCAAACATTCATTTGAAGTGTTCCAGGATGCACTATCATCAGTATTGCATAAGCTCAGTGATACCAACCATCCTGTATATATATGTGGTGACTTTAACATAGATCTCATGCAATACAAGGATGTAAAAAGTCTTCAAAACTTTTTTTTGATCTCTCACCATTAATATGTCAACCAACTCGTTTAACGAACCACAGCCAAACTCTTATTGACCACTTTTACACAAACAATGTACATATTACCTGCAAATCAGGAATACTGACTGCAGACATTTCTGACCACTTGCCAACTTTTGTGTTATTGCATTCAACTTGCTGTGATAAAACAAAAAAATTCCTGAGAAGAAATTAGACCCGATTTATCAGTGAAGATTTTATTTCTGATATAAAAGATGCTGTCATAAAAATACCACTGTTATCTGAAACTATATTACATCAATTTTCTTCATTTAACCATGTATTTAACAAAATACTGCAACGCCATGCACCACTGACCACAGTGAGTAGAAGAAGAAGAAAATTGGTCAAGAAACCTTGGATAAGCAAGGGTATTTATAAATCAATCAAAGCAAAAAATAAAATGTATCATGCTTTATGTAGGTCAGGATTTTCAAGTACAAGTAAACATAACCAATATAAACAGTATCGTAACAAGCTAAACCGCATTCTGAGAGAAGCTAAACATAAATACAGTGAAAAAGAACTGACAGATCACAGAAATGATGTTGGTGGAATGTGGAAAATTATTAATAGTTTGTTGTCACGAAAACAAACTTTACACAACGCTCCTGCACAACTAAAACTAGATGGAATATCACAATGCACTAAAGACCCAGTTTTAATTGCTAGCAATTTTAATCAGCTCTTTGCTAACATACGAGCAAATATGGCATCATCCATTCCACAGCCAGTTATGCCACCACTTGATAGTTCCTCCATCATAAAGCCATCATCCTTCTTCTTCTATGACACTACCCCAGATGAGGTGGAAATGTATATATCCACTCTTGACAGTCAAAAATCTGTGCCCAGTTATGAAGTTCCTATTAAATACATCAAAATGGTTAAAAGCATTCTTTCACCTTTGCTCTCCGAGACTTTTAACTGGTGTATACAACATTGGGAATACCCCACTGAACTTAAAATTGCGGAAGTAATACCCATTCATAAATCAGAATTTGAATGCACTAACTACGGACCAATTTCACTGCTATTCCTTTTTGCTAAGATTTTTGAAAAAATTATGTATGATGGTTTGTATGACTACGTTGAAAAAAATGGAATGTTAACAACTCACCAGTATGGTTTTCGATGCAATCGGTCCACCTCCCTGGCAATTTACGATATCCACGAAAAAGTGTTAGCTGCGCTTGATCAAAAACAATACACATGTGCCATTTTCTTGGACCTGTCAAAAGCGTTTGACACAGTCGACCACAGGGTTTTGTTGTGCAAGTTAGAGCATCAGTATGGAATACGGGGAAGTCCCTTAGAACTGTTCCGTAGCTACTTAAGTCACCGCAAACAATGCACACGCATAGCCAATGTAACATCACAACTGCTAAACGTTACCTGTGGTTGCCTTCAAGGTTCGTCACTGGCTCATTTACTCTTCTCGCTTTACATAAACGATTTACCAACGGCATCTAAATTCACAACGAAACTCTTTGCGGATGACACGTGTTTAAGCATGTCATCAGAGTCGCTGACTGATCTACAGGCAAACGTAAACAAGGAACTCGTTTATGTTGACAACTGGATGCGCCACAACAAACTTTCGCTTTACAAGATCAAAACAACGTATTTATTGTTTTGTCCTTCCAAGCGCTCAAACACGCAGAAGTTTTCGATTTCCATAGGATCTCAACAAATACAGCGATCAACAGAAACAAAATACCTTGGAGTATATATCGACGATCAGTTAAAATGGGAGAAACACATAGCCCATGTGGAACAAAAACTAGCACAAGCCTGCGGTATTATGTTCAAGCTGCGTGACTACAACAATTTCTCCGCATTATTTACTACTCTTTTGCGTACCTCCCCTATCTGCAATATGCCGTAGCGGCGTGGGGTAGCGGATATGCTGCATCAATCAAAACGCTTAACATCAAACATAATAAAATTTTGCGAGCTCGCAGCCCTTGCCGATGTCGCGCTACCCCACTATAGCTAAATTGCATGCGTTTCGTACTGGTACACTACCTTCCACATACAACTCTCTGTTCACACCTATCGCGTCAGTGCACCATCACAACACCCGAAGGGCTGAAAACCAGAACTACTTTCATCCACGGATAAACACCGCGTTCGGCACAAGATCGATTTGTCATCGAGGTCAAAAAGTATGGGAAGGCTTACCACAAGATATCAAGTCTCTGTCACGCTTATCCTCTTTAAAAAAAAAGTTTCGCTCGCATTTGTTAAGGCAATATGACCCCTTAACAATTAATTCACTTCCGTGCCCTCGCTTATACCAGAATACATATAATGCAGCTTGTTCTCTTATGTCATAACTACCCTAGTTTTCACTTTCTTTTGTGCTTTTTGTGTGTGTGTGTATTTCAGTTTATCTTAGTGTGATTGTACTTTTTTTCTTTTGTGCTTTTTGTGTGTGTGTGTGTGTGTATTTCAGTTGATCTTAGTGTGATTTTACTTTAGTTTATCTTAGTGTGATTGATTTTTTTTACTCTATACCAGCGGTTCCCAAACTGGGGTCCGCGGTCCTTTAGGGGTCCGTGAGGCAATTTTGGGGGGACCGCGAAGCGGTTGAAGTAATTCTATAATCTTATTTGGCGTCAGTTTGTGCCACTAAATAAGTTTAAATCAAAGTAGAATTGAGAATCGACTGTCTCCATTGCTAAACAATGACCTTTATTGAATGACAACTATCAAAAATGCAATTGTTCGCGCACAATCGTAATGTTTTTTGTCCTGTTTGTGATGTCACATGCTGTCTTTGGATGATTGTTATGAGCAATTTTGCACAACTAGCTAAAATCCTGCAATCAACTTTCGTTTTTTATGAAATACACATTTAGGCTTAAGGACCGCGAGCCCTCGAAATAATGACAAAGGGACCGTTTTGAAAAATATATGAAAAAGTTTGGGAACCACTGCTCTATACCAGGGGTGGCCAACTTGTTAGTCGTTGAGATCGACAAAAAATTTCCTAATCGCACGCGATCGACTGATCAGTAGTAATTTATGCTGCCACTGACACAAAGCACTAACGCAAATTTTCTGCATGCAATTTTAATAGAAAATTACCACGTATTTATAGTCATGAGTTTTATTGTCAACGAAAATTCTCATATGTACATATTCGTCATCAAAAGAGTCAGTGGGATGTTTGCGTCATCATCTCGTTCACTAACTTTTCATAGTCAGGCGTGTATCCCGTCAAAGACAGCTTTAGGCAATCGCGCAAGTGGTTGTCAGTGAGCATAGCACGGTGTTTTGTTTTGATTACATTCATGAATGAAAATGCAGATTCACATAAATAAGTTGAACCAAAACAGGAATGAATATACTCCGCACATTTTTTAACATTGGTGTATTTTACGTCTACAACCTGCCAGAAATCATTTTCGCCCGACCGAGCCCTGAGGAATACGTCAGCTTTTATCGCCAACATTTCCATTTCAATTGCCGCTCTATCCAATTCAAACACTTCACTGATTTGTTTGGAGATTAAAGACACGTTCAAACCCGACTTGAATGCATATGATAAATATTGAACAATTTCTTCGATCTTTTGAAAGTCACGAAATCGATCTTCAAAATCATCAAAAACTATCTTTATTTCTTCGGTATATTTCTCAGAGTCCCATGTACTTTGTGGATGATTTTGCAGATGGTCTTTGATGTTCGGAAAAAAATCAAACCGCTTTTCTTCAAGATCGGCAATCAATGCAGATACTTGCAACTTGAAAGCACCAATGGTACTAATCATTTCGCTTATTTCTTTCCCTTTCCCTTGTAATTGCAAGTTTAGGGCACTTAACCTTCCTGTAAAGTCCGCTAAAAAAGCTAAGTCACACAACCAAGCTAAATCATCCAACTTGACGCAGTCGTCACCTCGGTCATGAAGAAAAACCTTAATATCTCGCAAGAGATCCCGAAACCGTTGAAGAAATTTGCTGCTGCTCAGCCATCTTACGTTTGTGTGTAATAGAAGTTCTTGTCCCCCAACTTCCTGTTTAAAAAGTCGTCGCTGAAGGGCCTTAGCCCTGATTGAATTCGCAATCTTAAATGCCACATCCATTACTTCTTTGGTGTTTAGTCGTTTGCTGCACAAAACTTGCTGGTGAATAATACAATAGTACTTTAAGAAATGTGGAAAATCGTCATCGTTTTGGCACAAGGCAACAAAGCCGTTTACACGACCCACCATTGATTTGGCCCCATCTGTTGTGACTGAAACCAACTTCCACAGAGGCAATTTTATTTCATTGCAGTAGTTTTTAAATGCATTATAAATATCTATGCCTCTTGTCCTTTCTTTTAAAGTTATAATGCCAATCACCTCCTCTCTAATGCTCCAGTCATGAAAAACCATACGAACAAACAAAACGACCTGTGCAGCATCCCTGATGTCTGTTGACTCATCCAGTTGCAGTGAATAGCACACACAGCTAGCAAAATCATTTTGAAGTTGGTGAGAAACATTCTCACTCATTTTTTCTATTCTTCTCATCACTGTGTTTCTGGACAACTGCAGCTCTTTAATCGCTGTTTTAATCTCGTTTTTATTACGAAAATCCCCGAAAAGGCTGTCTGAAATTTCAAGAAAGCATTCTTTTAGTATTTCTCCATCTAAGAATGGTTTTCCTTTTTTAGCTAAGAAACAACTTGCTTTAAATGAGGCTAAAGTAGTTGCTTTTGACGAAGTACAAAATCTTTTTAGGCCTATTTGCTGTCCTCGCAAATTTGTTGTGAGCTCTTTAACTTTTATTCTTCTTGCTTCACTTCCAAGAGGATAGTTATCGTTGTATTGGCCATGGCGTGTCATAAAGTGTCTTTCCAAATTTCCTTTCTTGGGCAATGCAAGAGAAGCATTACAGATCAGACATGTGCAACTCTCTTTTACCATGACAAAAAAATAGTCGATCTCCCATTGATCATTAAAGTGATACGTTTTCTTTCGCTTTAATTCGCTCATTATTTGAACTGAACTAATGCTACCGCTCAACTGTAAATGCTTTAATTGTAAATTTCCCCCAATCAATTGCAACTGCTTTGTTAACGCAAACAATCCAGTTGTTACGACATACTTCGATGCCAAAATCATAATTGTCACACAACAAAGAAGTAATATTCATTTACTTATTGTGCTAAGGCACACTTCTGTGGTGTGTCAAATTGTCGCAATTGCTGTTAGATATTGTTTAATTGGTTATTGATAAATATTAAACCGTTGATTAGTTAATGGAGGATTTATTGGCGATCGACCGGTCGATCGCGATCGACGTGTTGGCCACACCTGCTCTATACTATTATATCATTAAACTGGATAACTTGGTCACATACAAAAGAACGAAATACTGCCATAGGATTCGGTTTTTCAGATCAGCCATCCGGGTCGAAAACAGTGCAGCACCTTCCCAGCACACAACATCTGAGATCTGTAAAAATTGGTTGTTGTTTATGCAAACTTGTCTAATTGCGGTTTAAATTTGTTCAAATTTTAGTTTGATGGTTTGACACAAACCCAATTACGTATTTCTTTCTTGTAACCTGAGAAAAACACGCAAGACTATTCTTACAAAATTATCAAAACTCCTGTGACGAAACTATAACTAGTTTGCATGTAATACAAAATAGCTATTACATCAAGAACAACCTGAACAAAAAAAGATTACCTCCTATCTCATGCATCATCGTCTTCATTTTCGGCAAAACAAACAAAAAAGAAAAGGTATGAAGGATATGAAAGTGTATTATTTAGACAAGTTGAAATAATTTAATTTTAGAAAGTTCATGTATATTATATTTTTATCCTTATTATAATGCAATAGAAAGAAGTACAGTCGAAAACGAAGGACCTGTTGATGCCAACTTGAAAAGAACAAATATCAGCTAATCCCTGAAGTGTAAAGCCGCAGCAGAAAATCTAAAAACATAGGCGCCGAGTAGGCGGTTGCGCCGCCAACTTGGGTTTGTAAAGCATGGTGACGTTATGGGTGATTGAGTTCCAAACGCCCAAACCTTATATCCGTGAATAGACTGTATAAAACGTTATACTTAAAAAAAATTGTAATCATTATGTTCACAGCTAGGAGACTGTTTAATCCTAAATTGACTTTAGCGGACATAGAAAACTATTGCTTGAATGATGTCGAATGCACGGCGTGGGGTCTTTGTAGCCCAAGCGTTAAAGCGGAAGAGATCCGCAGAAGAAGTTTCAGAATCTGAAAAAAGAGTGAGACAGAATACAGAACAAGAGAAGAAATCCTTAGAAAATGTAAATATAAAAAAGCGTGTATGGGCCTTTACGACGAGAAGCAAACAGAATCAAATAATATCGTTTGGTGGAGGCACTATATGGATAGGGCCATTCGAGATGGAGAATGGTCAAGTTGGAGCAGCCCATAGGCTGGTTACTTCATTAGAGCCCGGAAGAACAAGAGAGAGCAGTTCACTATGGATAATGGGTGGAATTAGTAAGATACTACATATGGACATAAGAGCAGAATACTTACAACCAGTGGGAAATAAAGTAGAATATGTAAACTATATGTATAAACAAAATGAGATGAATTACCAGAATCATTAAAAAGATGGATCCAACATTGGGGTGAAAAGGGTGCAAGGTACAGTAATGAAGATCAGTATATACTAGATGGCTATAAAAAACTTGGAAGCAAACCTACCAAAAAACGAATGGAGCAAGTACCTCACAGACAAATTCGTATTAGGATACTCTCAAATCAAAATAAACAGAGGTTACATAAGTTGGACAAAAACATCAAGCAGCAATTTACAAAACATCTTAAACAAACTAAAGAAGAGACAAGCAAAACCGATGACTGGACAAATAGCAATGAAGGTGTTCACCCAAATTCTAGACAACATTAAAATAGAAAAAACCTAAGAATCAATCTTAAACAGAGACGAAGTCGAACTAGCATTAATCTGCGAAGCACTTGAAGGAAGAACAGAAGACATAAGTAAACATCTAATTATTAGAAGGAGACGCTGGAGCAGGCAATACGACGCTGGTCAAAATATTATTCCCTAAAAATATTGCTTCTACTATGCCAAATGACGCAAAGGGAGTAGGACAGATGGAGATGGCAACAGGCCATAGTCTTAAAAATAAATGACGCAAGTGACCCCTTTTGGCTGAACTCGGAAATCCTAAGTGCGCATCAAAATAGTTGGGAAGCAAAAATTGACTCTTCAAAACAGAAAAATGCAGCAACCTTAGCAGTAATAACATCAAATAACATCCATAACCTTACAAGAATAGCAGAAGTTTGTGATCTAAGATGAGCTGAACGCAGATTCAGTGATGGAGTTCCATGGCAAATTAAAGATGGACCGGAGAGAGAAAAGAAGGCTCTACCATATTCCATGACGTAGCAATTCTCGGGCAAACTACCTTCGTATCTATTAATCAAGACATATATTTAATAGATACTTTAATAGTAACGGTAACACAGTATATTCAAACAAAAACACCGGTACCGCATTGACGTAATGGAAAAATACTGAGGTAATGGTCACGCACTGTTGTGCAGCTACATGTCGTTACTGTTACCGACAGGGTTGCCATCGACTTAAAACCGAAAAAGGATATTTTCATACTAACAAAACAAACATTTTCTAACAAATCTTTGCATTTGTACGAGCCATGACATGTCATATGCAATATTTTGGCCAGAAACAATCTTTTGCAACTACTTGTTTGCAACTGCACCCCTTGACAAAGACTCCAATGCTTGGCCCACGGGAGCGAAGATAATGCCGGGCAGAAATTTTCTCCAAACCTGTTCACTCCGCACCCAAACATTCCCAACCCGCGAGGCAGTCACCAGTAGAAGAAGAAGAAGAGGGGCAACTCCGGAATGCCGCCTTTGCGGATTACCAGGCGGGACGCTGTCTCCTCTCCTGCCAGCGTCATTAAACCCGACATATATGCCAGATGCCCAGAAGGAGGCATTACATCTAGGATGCCGCCTTCGTCTACGAAAGCGATGAGGACTCGATGGTAAGAGCGCGGATCAACGAGTTCAAGAAATACCGCGCTCTTTGCAAGACCGTCTCTGATTTCCTTCAAGTCCCATTCAACAACAGTAGGGGCAAGAGCTCTCCCACTATCAATCCATAAACTAGGTAAGCAAGCGGGTATACCCCAAAGCAGACTTAGGCTATTAAAGGGAGCCTAAAAATCTTTCGATTATTGATGGCCCTGTAGGTAGGTCATGAATACCATTCGTTATGATGCATTGCGAAGGGGAAGCTGTCCCTTGCGTGGCAGTGAAACCTTCAATTTAAAATATGCGACATGACCCCTCACCGCCGCGGCTTAATGATAAGCCGAACACTATTTTTGAATAAGTCCAGACCCTCCTCCTAAGGCCATACGAAAGTTCTCTTCGGAGGTAATCATCGGACTGATTCCGGTAAAAGTTTTAATTATTAGGGGGGCAATTCCCATAGCCCCTACAATAGCGAGGCGTGCCCTACAATATATGGGTTGCAAGGCGTACGGCCCAATTCCTTATGTCCCAAGTTTTTACTGAATTCCCAAAACCATACGAAAAAAAACGGTCTGATTTTGTTTATCGTACGGCGATAATCTCACTTTGATTTTCAAACAGGGAACCGGCTCAAAGCAGCCGGGGATTGAGTACAGGGGTCAACTGCAGTACGGAAGGCGATGCACAACTCCACATCCTAAAGTAAGTGCGGTCGTGTTTGGCGACGCCTTGTTGCTCCACCAAACGTGGGCCTCAACCACATTGGCTTACAACCAGAGTTTGGAAGAAGTGGATACAACGGGGCGACATGCTTACCAAGTACCAGAACTTCAGGCATTAGCTCGCGTCGAAAGCAATATTGTCGGGGACAAGGCTCCAGGCGGGCAAGTAAAGTTCAGTTTTGAACTTGCGCGACTTCAGATTGTAAACCGTATTCGCGAGCAAATAAAACAGATGAGAAAGACTGGGAATGTATTGGACGAGATTAAAGAATCGACTCTAGCGGAGATCCAAAGCATGGCAATGAGGTTTATCTCTCTTGCAGTGAAACTACAGCAGACCCTCTCGGCAGTTATCCGGAGGAAGAACTAGCTGTTGGAGGAAATTCCTACAGAGGGCAAATCGGCCTGCAGGTGCCAAGGGTACCGCTAGACGCGAAAATTCGAATGCACCACCCAAAAGTGTAGAAGGAAGATTTTGCACGAGAAGACGACAGGAGAATTGCATGCTGTAATCTCTATGGCGAACGAACAAGCGTAGATTGGGCAAGGTTATTCTGGACAATGCTCCCATTAATCCAGATAACTTTCCATCAATCTAAAAGATACAGGCCGAGTTCCGCACTCGCTTCGAGGAGGGCCGAACCAAATCAACATTGCAGGAATACGAAAAGTTGGCGTTCCCACGTTAACTGCTCTCTTCAACTCAATACTGGAGGCTGGTCGAAGTCCATTGTGGACAAAAAATGTCGGACCACTCTGATTGAAAAATGCGACGACCACTGGGAACTGGGGCCGATTACGGTTGGTTCCCACTTCATCCGCCTCGATAATCGCGCTGAGCGACATGCTCGCAAAGCTGCAATGTTGCTTGCCAGACCCCAACGCGCACAGTCAGCGCTTCTCTACCTGTGAAGTGTTTTTTTCTGTGTCGTTGGTATTTGCTTGCTGTTGTTTTACCTTTTTATTGTTGTTTTAATGCATGGTGTTACAGAAACGATACCAATAGGCAAAATATATATTTTCTTAAATATTATGGACTGATTCTGCTTCTTTGAAATATTCTTTCTCAGACAGGTATTTTAATTACAGTGACCTATGTCACGCAAAGGAAGCCTGAATCGTCTATGACTAAACCTCGTAGGTTGACACCGTGCAAAATAATTCGACATTGCAATGTGACACACCAAAGCGATAAAAATGACATTTTAACCAACTACACGTGCTAAGGAAAAATGCAGGGGAATGCTATTAACGTAAATGCAACTCGATCCATTGCGCCAAAGTCGCGCCGACGTGTACCGAACGCCAAATTGACTCAAATTAAGTTTTACATATACAATGAGCACAGTTCACGAAGCACTACTGCAAACAGTCGCTAGGTTAAATAATGTTTCATTAAGCAACCACAGCTTAAACGATGTTGATTGCATAACAATGGCCTTGCCCCGACTGCCAAATTATTAATCTGTTAGGATACACAAAATCACTGTATGACCCACACGTAGGAAGCCAAATCAAGATGCCATTATCGAACCGTAAAAATGCTTGTCACAGTTCTAGAAAGTACGACAGCGTAAATTCTTTAGTTGAGTACGCAAGCATACCAAAAAAAAATCTACTATTCGACTTCCGTTGAAGGCAACGTTTTGCGACAAATTCACTCTCCTATGACGGCTACATCTTTTGGGTAGAGATATTGCGTATATCGTGGACTTGGTCACCTTCTACTGTTTGTTTTTATCGTCACAGGGACATCTTTTTGAAGCGTGTCCGTTCAAGGCATCGCAGTGACCTGCTGTCAATCTACGCCATTCCTTGTTTTTTGTTTGGTTTCTTTTCTATTTGAATCCCACCATATTTAACCGCTATGCCCCAACCTTACTTTCTAGCGTGTCCACCAATTGTGCCCTTTACTTTTTAACGCCGACATTCGAAAAAAGCTTTCATGGATCTCAAAATGTATTCACTTCACGATTTGCTGATTGCGGGGCCCATGGACTACCTTATGGATTAAAGCCTTTCTCCATTTGATTCATTGTTGTGTATGACAGCGCCCCTAAAGCGTAGTATAGCCCTTACGATCATCAGTTCGTTTTATCTAAACTTGTTGCATGTGAACATAAACAGCCATCATGTGTTTTTCCTGGTGTTGCCAAAAAATCAAAAGATTCTGAAAATTGTCCATTTTTAATAAAGTTTGCAGCCGCTTTGTGTTTGGGTATTCATCCAGAAAATGTGTATCACGGTAGCTTCAAAAGACAATGGCACAATGACAAGTGGTATTTTTTTTCCTGTGCTTTACTGTCTCCTCGTGCTTTTTAAAATGCTTAACCGTGACCCAATAGTACAGTGGCAAACCTTACCATATCCGTTTTTACTTTCGCTCGCTGTCGTACGATTGTTTCCATTTTTACATGACATTGTTGAACTTTTGAAACTAAATAAACTCGATGCTACTTGCCGGCGCTGACACCGTTTTTCGGAACACAAATTTTATGATTTCCAATAAGCTCTGCCTAGCCCACAATTAATATTTTTTCTTTTGTTGCAATTGTAGCATTGATTTGTCGAAAAGGGCTTGTGTAACGTATACGGGAATTCAATGAAACAGAGCCTACCCATTGTAATGGCGCAGTTAGCGGATTTAAGCCGTAATTTGTGGTTTCAAAAGCGCAAACCTTAAAAAAAAGCAAAAACGCCCAAAATAAACAGGGCTAAAAAAGCCAACCAACTACATAAACCGCCAAATTTTACAAAAGTTTTCGCCAAACCACCAGTTGCTATTTTTGGTGCCAACTACATTCAAAAAAGCCAATTTTGAGGTATTTGGCCGCCAAACCGCCAAATTGGCAACCCTGTGTCGCGTTTGGTCCTTGGAGAGACATATTAACTCATTTAAGATTGCAAAGATGTCAGCCAAGTAAGCAATTCTGTGAAGTTGGTTTTTGTCGCCGAACAGTGCGCAAAACTGTGCTTTGGATTTTAGATTCAAAATTGTTTTTAGTTTATTACGAAGATCAAAAACACGTTTCAAAACTTTGACGGTTAGTCGGTACGGTTCTCAAATGGTCACCTATCATTTGTTAGGAATACAATGACGGATAAACGGGGCAAATCAGAACAATTATTTTGTTCAACTCGGTTGATTTTTATGTTAAAGTCGGAAGAAGCGTGCAGTGCTGTAAACACTGACCTATATCCTGTTTCCATGGCTGTGGGTCCGATCGGACTTTTCTGCTTATATCGTCTCTGATAGGACGCGAAACAAATTTTATTTGCGTTTTAGCGGATCTCGTCAAAAGGGATTAGGAACTTTTGTTTGCTTCGATAGTTGTTGCCCATGTCTACTTTCAAACAGTTTTACAAAAGTATGGTTATTATGAATACCTTTAAAACGAAGTTATTTGCAATTCAGCTATTTACCCTACAAAACAGAATTTTCAGGCAACCCTAGGTTGGGAAACACTGGTTTAAACAATAAATACACGAAGTATCTAAAACCGAAGCAAGAGCTGCACCTAACCTGCAGCTGTCGTGAAATGACTTGGGACCTACCAAAATTTTAAACGCTCAACACACCATATCAACCTAATTATTTCACTTAATGGTTTATGATTGACAGTAAGTAGACAATGGGCAACAGTACAACAGTAAAAAGTAGGCTACAAGGTGTAAAATGAAAAGTTTACTGACAGTGCAACCTCTACAACACCACGACAATGCAGTTTGTAAACAATTTTTGACCTATTATAAAAATTTTGCCAATTTAAAATACCGATCGGTTTTGTCTGTATCTGAGTAACCCAATACTGCAACAATGTTTCGTATGCTGTATGACAAAAACGGTCTTCCCAAACGACATTTAACAAACGGCATGTTTTGTGTCCAGGTAGAGTAAAATCAGAACACTATCGCATTTCGCCCAGAAGTTAAAACGTTGCCGTTCCAAAAAGTCTTTAGTTGTTATGATCGAGGCTGGCTAGTGATCACCAATTACGTTAAGCGGTAGTGTAACAAATAACTTATCGAAACAAAACCGTCTCATTTCGAACATTGTAATTTACGTTTGGCGGCGTGTGTCGCGTTGTTACAGCGTTCAACAGAAAGTGCTAGACAAATTCTACACCACATCGGCTATAAATCGTCTTGATGTTCTGTGATTGGACCCTGACTTTGTACACAAAGTTTGCGATGAGCCAGTAGTAGGGGAACAGGTGCAGTTCAGTGCCATATACCGGGTTTGATTATTACATTTTATTCGTTATTGCCTGGTCGTTTAAAACAATTACGATTTTTTGGTTTGCATACCTAGTTCCTGAAATCTCATCTTGCTCGATTCTCTTCATAACGTGCGCAGTGTCGTTACATCAGCTGAACAAGATGGCACAAGAACCGTTTTGTTTTAAATGTACAAAACGAGGCAGGGATACCAACTGTGTGATGCTGCAATACTTGCCCAAAAAGACTTGTAACTTAATAGTGTCTACTTCTCGTGTGTATCAACATGTGTCTTTTCAAATGTCCTCGATGGCTAAATGGTTTCTCACATATGTCACATCGATAGGGTTTCTCTCTCGTGTGGGTCGTCATGTGCATTGTTAAATCTCCTCTTGCACCAAATCTTTTCTCACATACGCAGCATTGGTGTGGTTTCTCTTTTGTGTGAGTTATCATGTGTCTTTTCAAATATTGGTCCTGGCTAAACATTTTTTCACATACATCACATCGATGTTGTTTTTCATTAGTGTGAGTCAACTTGTGCCTTTTCAAATTTCCACCTTGACTGAACGTTTTCTCACACACATCACATCGATAATCTTTCGTGGGGGAGTGAATTGCTATGTGTCTTTTTAAATCTGCGCGAAGACTGAACGTTTTGTGACAAACATAACATCGATGGGGTTTCTCTTTTGTGTGGGTCAACATGTGTCTTTTTAAGCCTGTGCTGCGGTTGAACTTCTTTTCACATACATCACATTGAAAGGTTGTTTTATTGGTGGGAGTCAATTGTTTTCGTTTGAAGGTACCTTTCTCAGAAACAGTGCTTTCGTTTATTTTAGACAGTTGTTGACGTTTGGATCTCTCAGATAATTTCAGCTGATCACAAGCATCTGCACATTGCAGATCGGTTTGCTTCAAAATTAATTCCTGGGTCGCCATTATTCATTTTTGTTTATCTGCGAAAACGACAAAATGGTTTTTATGTTGTACTGCTCTCTGAAAACATTTTTTATTTGGGCGTAAAAATCAGTTGATAACAATTTTAACATATAGCAGTCCAAAATCCACAGCCAACAGTCAAAATTACATTGCAAAAGCGAACTGAACTTGTTTCATTATCATTATTATCAACTAAAACCCTCAATCAGTATATTTTAACCTGTGATGTTAAGTGAAGTTGATGACTACTATAGAAACCGGCAATATCTTAAGTCGATATGGCTTGTAATTGTAAACTTTGGGGCAAACTTTGAAAATATGTTAAACACTTCTTTCCTAGCTACAGTTGGGCATACAAGGCTTTAGACAAGTGCAACAAGAAAAACTATGTGACAATTGAGGATGAAGCGAGTTACTTTGTCTGTTCGCTGATAGTCTATTATTTACCATCATTTTAAACCAGTTCTACGCTTACCAGTAATTCGTCTGGATTTTGCAAAAGATTACATAGAAATAGCTGAAATCTCCCGTACCTGCAATCATATAACACTGTTCGCAAACTCAGAAGATCTATTCTTAGCGAAGCTTTTAGTTAAATATTCGAATGTTCTGACAATTGCCTTAATAATGCTACACTGATTTAACACCTTGAAAATATCCCCTTGGTACAGCATACAACAGAAGGTTGAAACTAAAAAGAACTATCAACGTCTAAATCTAAAAGAACGAAACACTGCGTGTTGTCACAAACGGAAAACTGAATTGCTTCCGACTATAGTCGCAGCTGCACAAACGCCACACGGCAAAGTACATCTAGTAGAAAGAACATGTTTCACAAATCGTTTATTTTTCAATATAGTTGCTGCAGACCAAAGTTTATGAAGTCTGTACGTTATTCTTTTCTATTACAGTAAAACTTTAAACACGTGGGTGACTACAACACAATTCCTAGAGTGGACGAATACATATTTGTTTTGTTAAACACTATTCTACAAACCGAGCACTCTAATACTCCTGCGTAAGCTTCGCGCATAGCATCTGGCACATCCAGCGCACAAACGTAACATTGAATATCTTGAGATGGCCTAAAATTTACACCTGCAGTAGAATTAAAAAATATTTTAAAATAAAAGCACTGGAACTTATTTAAGTCGCCCAACAACGCATCAGTAAACACGAGTGCATTGACCTGTAACCGAAAGAAAAAAGGGCAGCTCGTTGAGCGCCAGGTCCACTGTATGGTGTGTACTTTTATAAAAGCAATTTAAAATGTGATCACTGCATGGATGAAACTTTTCCGTTATCGTCATAGTTAAGCTAAGTAATTTTACAACGATAATATTTGTCTTGTGTTATGGGAAAAATAAAACACGCCCTTTGCTTGGCTAGTACGCTAACAATTTGACGAAAACGAGATGGGTCATGTTTTAGCGCAATCCAGGGTTTATGGAGATCAGTGGAAAAAAGCGACAAATCTGTTAACGATTTATATGTTGAATAATTACATTGTATCTATTTTCGATCCACTTTCAACTTGGGACTTTGATTTGCTTAAGGATTTCAAAGCACTCTGGGAACCGTTTTCCAATACGTATCATGAACATACAAGGAGTTTTAAACCAAAGGAGATACTATATAAGGGTATTGTACGAAACAACTTCATCGGACAACGTGTAGAGAAAAATATGACTCATTATTTTTTATTAGAATTAATTGCGTTGAAAAAACAGATTTGTTAACCACTAGACGTGCCTTGAAAACTCACCCAAGATGCCACGGTCCATTTAGCGACGGCTGCATTAATCCGTCCCACATTGCGTGCTCTGGTTTGCAACAGGAAATTGAATTGCTTCCTGTCTGACAAGAACGCCTGCATTCGCCGCACAACAATTGACTTATTATGTGTGAAAAAGCAAAGGAAGGTTTCGGGTTGTATGTGACATTAAACGTAAAGTGTAATGTTGGGCTGCGCACCGAAAGCATATTTCCAAAATGTTTCCGAATTCGAACCACAGGCTTTTTCAGCCAATCACAAGAGCGGAATTCTGCGGGTTGTAGTTACGTCACGTCTAGGTTGCTAAGCGGTTACTTTAACTTCTTAGATGGACAAGACATTATTAACAAATTTACCTGGTTTCCACTCCAACTTTATGCCTCTGACGTAAATATGCACAAGGAATGATCACGAGAAACTTACACATAATATGGTACAGCACTAGTAGACAGATTAAAAGATTAACGTGTAAACAGCAAGTCGAACGAGTTTATTTGTTACGAAACAATGCCTTAGTTTAAAACGTCAATATACTATCACAATGGACTTTGTGACTTACAAGTGTTACTTTTTCACGGCATTCGAAGCCGTACAATCCAAGGATGAATCCCATTTTATTTTTTCAGATTATTAGTGGAAAAGCGCTTCGGACCATTCGACCAATCTACGATACGCACTTAGCAATACAATCGTTTTTGGGAAAGTCGTATTGATAGTTCGTTGCCAATGGCAACCCTGCTAATAGGTCCTCTTAATATTCGCAATCGAGTCATAATACCGCTTATGGGTCCTCTTAATATTCGCCATGACCATAATACCGAAGGTATTATTAAGGACCCTTCCGGCCATATATACAATGAAACCAGTTTCAAGGTTTACAGGCTTTTGGACCCCTCCATATATGTGCTTATTGTTTCATGGATAGTGAGAGTAGTGAGCTGATAGCCTAATATAGTCAACTAAACAGAAGCCTATGCAGAAAGTTAATTGACATCGTATCTAACGTTTTTTCTCGTGTCGCCGTCTGTGTGATAGGCACAAAGGGCCAGCCCTTAACAAATACGCCGCCAACAGTTTCACGAGAACTTGTTTAGTTGTCATTGTCAACTTTGTTATATATGTGACACCTATTTTATTGTTTGTAGATAATTGCACTCGGGGGATTTCTATTATCTCCCACCATTCAAGATTTAGTACAACACAGTCAGGAAAAACAGGAAGAAATATTCAACATGTAAATACAATTATATATGTTAATTTTTTAATACATTTAAACTTTTTTAAGATGGTATGTTGTTTCGCAGTCTTTTAAAAGAAATGAAACGATCAATGTGCCTGACGATGAAGAACCAATATACAAACAGATGCTAGCTCTGCTTAGGTTCGCAGAAAAAGAACTGGCTCAAAAGCAGAGCAAAAGCATCTTATTCTTGGCAAAGGTAGGTAATTGTATTAAATCGACATATACTTCTAAAATACTTGTTTCCATGTGATACCTGTAACACGCCTTTTCAGTTCGGTATGGACCTGCAGTTAACAGTTGTTGCAATCTTTATTTACAATATAAAAACCGGCATATAAAATCCAGACAGGAATATCACGTCTGTCTTGCACAACGACCAAATCACGACTACCACGTGCATTCCTTGCCACGTCGAGTATCGCTACTTACAGAAAGCACACTGGGGGCGCCACAGAGAACATGTGACGTAATAATTATGTAACAATACTTACAGCAACAAAAGTAATTACAATTTGTATGTTTATTGAAACATTTTGTGTAATTGGCTACTTGACCGAACCAACCTGGAAAAATGCCCATTCGTTGGCAAAAAAAAATTACATGTAAATTCTGCAAAAAGTTTTTAGCTTACTGTTTCCGCCAAAAGCATTGTGCTACAAAAACGCTTCTAGTTATGTCATAAGCTACTTTCTGGCTACACTTCACCGCAAAGCCATTGCTCTGCGTGCCTAATGTTGCTTTACAGCTTCGTGAATAGTAAGGTCGGTGAAATCACACAATATTTTTTATTTTCCTAACTGACGAAGCACCAACGTTACAACTAAATGGATTTTGAAACAGCAGTTTCGATTTTGTGAAGATCTGAAAATCTCTCCAAGAATGTTTTTTCAAGTCACTAATAATCTTTTTCAGCATTGGTGGCACAAAACTCTTTAAAACAAGAAAAATTCTCCTCTTCCAATTGTGCCTCGAACAATGACAGCTTTCTCCGAACGATTTGCTAATTCTGTGAAGGTCACAGACGAGGTTATCTTTACCCTGAACTTAAATTTAAAATCAGTTCATTCATATAGGATGTGATATCGACCATGAATGCTAACTTTGACAGCCAGGTAGGATCGGAAAACTAGGAATTGGCTCTACCTTTTTCAGACAGGGAACGATATTGTTGGACTTGTGTATAGTAAGTTTCTTTTTTATCGGGAAACACTTTTTATAAAAACACATAATTAATGTGTGTTTGTCAAAGGATGATAACTCACTGTGTAACTGTTTGTTTTTTTAAATAATTTTACTTGTGGACAAACACAACATTTGAAGATACCAGAGTAGCGTTTGAAGATCGCCAGCAACCAATTATGGTTGATTGGCAAAGAAAGCTTCTCGACTACAGACGTCGCATTAGTGTTGATCTGAAAAATATACAAATAAATTGGATTTTTAAAGTGTTATTCGCCGGATTGTAGAGTATAGTAACAATTTATATAAGCCACTGGTCCGGGAAGTAAGATTACGATTTTGGATAGCCCGCCAAAAAAAGTTGGACTACGCTGACTTAGACCAGGGGTGCACAACCTTTTCGCTGACGGCCGCATCGCAGGTCTTTATATCACCAACGGCCGCCAATTGCTTGTTTGCTTGTGTTGTAAAATTGCTGATGTAAAGAAATACAAATGTCTAAACAAGCGACTATAACGATGCCTATATTCTTTACGTAGGCTATCTGGTGTTTTTTTTTTATGTAAAAAAATCCTGCCGGCGCCCTTCCAACCCTCATATAGTTTACTGCAGTGGCCCTGGACCCAGCTCTTTAAAAATATTCAAGACTGTGCAGCTACAATGCTATCAAGGTACACATTTGCTGGAAAAAGATCTGGGGGCAAACTATAAAGGCTGATTTCCCGGGAATTACCATGAACTGGGAAGGGTGGGTGGTCGGTCTTGCTTAAACTGTGTGGTATGCAGGAAGGAAGCAAACAACATACAATTGTGTACGATGTGACATTCCACTTTGTGTGGTTTCCTGTTTAAGTTTTTATAATAACAAAGGATTGTAAAAGTTCCACAGATTTGTAAAATTCTTTTTTTTGCTACACATGTATGTTGCTGTTTGTATCTTTCACTGTGTACATTCGTTCACTGTATGTATTTCTGCCAATGTTTTTTTTAATATTAACGTTTTTGTTCTCATTGGTGCAATTTAAATTCACATTCCTTTCATGGCAATAAAATATATCATGGTTATGTGCAAGTGTTGAATGTATATTTTGACAACAAAAATAAAGGTGTCAGCATATAGCACTAGAGCAGTGGTTCCTAACCGGGGGGGAATTCCCCACTAGGGGTGAATTTGTGTCACAATATTAATCTCTTACTGATTTTCAGTGCTATGTGGTATTGCTGAATATGAGCTGAGAAAAAGAAGTTCTCGAATAATCGATTTAAGGCAGCAATGCACAAAGTGGTTGTACGAAGAAATTTCAAGAAATAAAAAAAAAATACAGAGCTTTGCACTTGTTTACGAATTACTGTGCAAGTCTAGGCACTTGATAGAGCTATATGTGACGTAATTTTGTTTGTGTGATATCATGTGATATAGACAATGCTAGATTATCGATATATTCTTGAAGGTTATGCGGGCTATAAAAGCCCGCGTGTCAGCAATACTTAGTGTTAGATCATTGGTAATTGGCCAGTCAAAAAGCAGTTTGAATTTCATTTAGGCTACTCAAAGTAAGGATTGTTAAGTGTGAAGCCTCCATTAAGTCTTCAAAGTAGAAGCTTTTTTGAGCGTCACGCTTGTGCTTTGAAAAAGATGAGACTAGATTCAAGTGGGACATACTAGGAAACAAACACAAATACAATTGGTAAAGATTTCATAAAACCTTGTGCTTTAAAAATAGTTGAACTTGTGCTTGGAAATAAAGATAGGAAAAATGTTGCTGCCATTTCGTATTTAAATAATACAGTCCAGAGAAGGATGGAAGGCATGGCTCTAGATATAAAAGATCAAGTTATACAGGAGATTACGTCTGCTACATTTGGCTTCTTTTCGATTCAACTGGATGAATCTACTGATGTGGAAAAACTTATGTAGGTGTTGCACGGACGGAGCCCCAGCTATGTTAGGAAGTAAATTAGGATTTCAAGCTCATGTTAAAAGCTAAAGTCCATTACGTGAAGTTCTTGATCAGGGGTTCTTAAACTTTTTGGGTCGCGCCCCCCTTGAAACTTTTTATTAAATCTCACGCCCCCTCTAAATAAATTCAAGTCAAAAAGGTATCATTTTTTGTTTATTATCAATATCGGTTACTTAAAATTATTAATGAGAAGGATGAGGTTGTTTTGTTGAAACCAGTTGTTTAATTCTTGGTTTCGTTGAACTCAAAGCACATCGTAGGTCAGCTTCACAGTCAAGTTTGTTTCGAGCCTTTGTCTTCACACTAACAAGTGTAGAAAAACCAGTTTCACACAAATAAGTTGCTGAAAACGGAAGGAGGGTGCGCAGAGCTACGTTACCAACATTGTTATAAACGCGCGCATATTTTGCCCAAAAATCAGTAAGAGGCATTGCTTCAAAGTCATCCTTTGCTGTGGAATTGTATTTTAAATCCAAAAATTCTTCTTGCAAACTTTCACATACAAGGTCTTCACTGAGGCGAAAGGGATTTCGAGTCAGTTTCCAATCCGACAATTCCGTGGTGGTAAGTTCCGGGAAGTACCGTTCAAATTCCTCTTTTAAAATCTGAAGATGCGCTTCAATCTCCTTTTTAAGCTCGCCCTCCAGGGTAACACTATTTTGTTCAAGGGCTGCATCTAGGTTTGCGAATGATGCAGCATTTCCCTGCTGAACTCGACGAAGCCACAGCCCTAGCTTCGCTATAAAAGCACGTATGGAATCAAAATTTTCTATTCTCGTTGTGTTTTTGCCTTGCAGGGTCCGGTTGAGCACATTAAGCGCTTCAAAAACATCAACCAGATATGCCAATGACAATTGAAACACCTCTGAAGTAAATAAAACCAAGAGATCCCGTTTCCCCTGATCTTCGAGAAATAGATTTACTTCTCCTCTCATTTCATAAACACGAGCTAGCATATTTCCTTTCGATAACCAACGAACGGCAGTATGAAACAGCAGAGCCTTGTGATCGGATTCCAAATCATTGCACAGCTTAGCAAACAATCTCGAGTTTACAGCACTTGCTTTGACGAAGTTAACAATTTTGATGACAGTTACCAACTTGTTGTTTAATGCAGCAGGTAGAGTCTTCGATGCTAAAGCTTCTCGGTGGATCACACAGTGAGTGCCAACAATGTTTGGGTTGTTTTGCTTCATTCTTGTAATAAACCCGCTTCGCGAACCAAGCATTGCAGGCGCACCATCAGTGCAAACACCTACCAGTTTGTCCCATTTCAGGGAATTGTGACCAAAGTATAAGGAAACTTTTTCATACACATCTTCTGCTTTAGTAGTTGTTGCCAGCGGTTTGCACAGCAACATTTCCTCCTCAATCGTGGTAGTTCCGACATAGCGAACGTAAACCATTAGCTGAGACAATTGGGCAACATCGGTGGTCTCGTCACATTGAATAGCAAAGTATGGTGACGCGTGAATCTTCTCAAGAACTTGAACTTCAATATCCTCTGCAATTTCATCGATACGAGCTTTAATTGTAGAATCTGATAAGGAAATTTTTGCCAGCTTCTTGCGGTTTGTCTCCCCTAACACAAGACCAGCTGCCTTTAGCATACATGGTTTAATTAAAGTTTCCCCAATATTGTGGGGTTTCTTTGCCAGGGCAATCATGTAAGCAATTTCAAACGACGCTTCTACTACTTCACCAGATGACGATTGGCGAAAGTTCTCCTCTCCTGCAATTCTCATTTTCTTAAATGAGTCCCTTTTGGCTTGAAAATACGCTAATGGTTTGTCTTTCAGTCCAAAGTGCTTTGTTTCAAAATGGCGTTTTAAACGACTTGGCCGCAGTGCATCATTGCTCAAATTTTCAAAACATATTACACACTGTGGCACAGCTTGACCATTTACTGTAGCTTCAGTAAAACCATACTGCAAATACTCCTCCATGTACTTTCTCTTTTTAATGCTCATCTTGTCTTAAAGCTTAAACCGTCTCACTCTCAGTGCAGTCAAAATTCATAACCGAATAATGAACAGTGAACGAACTAGCACAATTACTATTTTACAATGACAATTGTTGCGTCACAATTGCCAATGTGACTCAATTAATACCCGAACGACTTGGCATTTTTATGGTTAGATAACTGACAGATGATCATTTGCTTTTTATTGATGCGTTGACTAAGCTTAGTATTTATTTTTCAACCAATTAGATAGACAAATAACGGCGGCAAAGTTAAAACACCGTGTTTGAGGATTGAATGTCGTCGATTAAAGCATTGCAATAAAATAATGTCGCGCCCCCCCTGCGAGCCCCTCGCGCCCCCCCCCCAGGGGGGCGCGCCCCCCAGTTTAAGAACCCCTGTTCTTGATCAAACAATTAAAATGGTCAACTTCGTTAAAGGAGGAACCCTTAACTCCTGATTATTTAAAAAACTGTGCAATGACATGGATGCAGACCATCACGTACTTTTTTTTATACAAACGCTCGATGGCGTTCAAGAGGAAATGTTACCAAGCGAGTGTTTGAGCTCAGAAACGAGCTTAAATCATTTTTTGAGCTTCAAAAGAAATTGGAATTCGTTTCATTGCTGAATAATGGATTAGATGTCTTGCTCATTTGGTTGATATTTTTAATCAATTGAACAAACTAAATTTAAAGATGCAAGGGAAATTCACCAATATAATACTTTTTAAAGATGCTTTGGAAGCTTTCACCAGCAAGCTAAATAATTGGAAGAGAAAAGTTAGAATGAACAATGTTGCAATGTTTGAAGAATTATCATCAGTTCTGGTTGTTGATGGCCAAGAACAAGTTCTTTCAGATTTGGAATAAGATTTGATTTTGCAAAATCTGACAGCATTGTAATCAGAATTCATTCGATACTTCCCTGAAATTGATGACGATGAGCTGGATTTATTACGAAATCCATTCACTTTGTTCGTGGAAAAAGTTCCCGATAAATTGCAGGATGAATTTTTAGAACTCAAAAAGGATTCTTGCGCAAGAGAATTATTTAGGGAAAAATCGATCACTGAATTTTGGCCACTGATGTGTAATTCCTATCCAAAAGTGGCAGAGAGAGCTATTCGAAGTATCCTTCCGTTTGTCTCCACTTATCTATGTGAATCAGGTTTTAAACTCTTTTGCAAATGAAAAAAAAACAGAGAAACAGATTAAACGCGGAGAATGATATTCGCTGTGCTATATTCGCCATTACTCTTCCACGCATTCATGAGTTGTCGAAACAAAAGCAATCACAAGCTTCACACTGACTGTTTGACTCTAATATTTTGAATATATTCTTTGAATAAAACATTTTTCAGTAAAGGTCATAGTACAAAGAAGAATATCAAAGGCCATAAAGATTATAATCAAAATTTTAATTTCAGTTCTAAGAATTAGATTAAAATGTTAATGTAAACGATATTTTAGCAAACTAAACTTGTAGTGGGGGAGGGGAATTTGAATTGAATATCTACTAAAAGGGGGCACAGGACAAAAAAGGTTGGGAACCACTGCACTAGAGCGAAATAAAAACATACTTCGTGACGTCATCATTTAAATGAGGTAATTTACCCAATCAAGTCAGCTTCCCGTGTGTCAACATGTGTTTTTTCAAAGTTTCACCTCGGTTAAATCTTTTTCCACAAACATCACATCGATGAGGTCTTTCATTGGTGTGTATCATCATGTGCCTTTTCAAATGTCCATTTTGTCTAAATCTGTTATTACAAACATCACATCGATGAGGTGTCTCTTCAGTGTGAATCAACATGTGTGTTTTCAAAACTCCACTTCGGCCAAATCGTTTTTCACATACATTACATTGATATGGCTTCTCTTTAGTGTGAATTAACTTGTGTGTTTTTAATTCTCCACGTCGTTTAAATCTTTTTTCACAAACATCACATCGATGCGGTTTCTTATCGGAGTGAGTCAACAAGTGTGTTTTCAAAACTCCTGACTGGGTAAATTGTTTTTCACAAACATCACATCGATGAGGTTTTTCTTTAGTGTGTGTCAACATGTGTATTTTTAATACTCCACAATGGGCAAATTTTTTCTCACAAACATCACATCGATGAGGTTTTTCGTTTGTATGTGTCAACATGTGTCTTTCCAAATGTCCACTTCGGACAAATCTTCTCTCACAAACATCACAAATATAGGGCTTTTCTGTAGTGTGTATCAACATGTGCCTTTTTAAACCTCCACTTCGGCTAAATGTTTTTTCACAAACATCACATCGGTAAGGTTTCTCGTTAGAGTGTGTCAACATTTGTGTTTTAAAATGTCCACCTTGGGTGAAGCTTTTATTACAAATATCACTTTGTTAGGGTTTCTCTCTGGTGTGTATCATCAGGTGTGTTTTCAAATTTCCACCTTTGCGAAATCTTTTCTCACAAATATTACATCAGTGAAGTATCTTATCAAAATGTGTCAATTTTATTTGAAGAAAGTGTTGTTCCAGAGTCCAAATCCTGAGTTCTCATCCGTTCAATTCCGGTAATTAACTTGTCTAACTGATATTGTGATCTAAAAACAAGATTTCGTTATTTTCACCGCTATTTCGGTTGTTGACCTGTTTGAAACAAGGAAATAGTACTTCTTATATTGCATGTATTCAGTTGACGCTACTAAAACTGAGTTTGTGTGATATATAAAACAATTCGTTTATGGGGGCGTGCAGGAAATTCGACATGCAAACAGTCGCATCGTCTAAGGTAAAAGTATTCAAGTTTAGTAATAACGTAGCATATTAAGCATGCTTAAAAGGAAACATTCTCGAATTTGACGCAACATAACAGACCACTGGTGAAATATTGAACCTTTGTGTTGTTAACATAACATACGCACAACAACTTTATCTTGCTACTTAATGGTCTTGGTAGCTCCTGGAATGTGTACGTAAAAATGAAACATTAACAAGTTGCGCAGCTGCGACCTTAGAATTTTGTACGTTCTGATATTAATGGACGAGAGAAATTAGCTATAGCACGTAGTTGGTTACAACTTGTACTGTGTAGAGTGCATAAAAAAAAAACAATATACTTGCTCAAACCAATCGATACAACAGCCCCCACATCTCTCTAAAAAAGCAACACTAAAAATACAGCATTTGTATCACAGGAAAAACTTTACCTATAACCTTTCTCACTCCCCTCTTACGAAATCATTCCACTGTTTCAGCTATGGCCACTAGATTGATAAATAGCTTCGCTGTGTTTGACGCTACAATACCTGTTGGTCTGTGCGCATTGATGCGTGTAACATTAGCAAAGCGAGGATATGGGTAGTTGTCGTCACGGTTAAGTAGACACAAGCAATTTGAGAAAAAAGAAACTTAAGCTTACATTCAGCGCTGGCAGGCAAATGTTTCGTCCGGAGGCCTTTCATTTTGTCACGTTTGTGTAAGCTTTGACTTCAAATTGTACGAACAAGCAATTTATCATTACCCGCTTTATAGCACCTCCACACCTGCCACAGTGTATATAGCACATTATTCAATCAACATTACGTTTTTAAAAGGAAGCAACTGATGGTTAAGGAAAACAGTAAATTAAAGGTAATTTTTTAAATGATCATTTGTATACAATATTTATTCTTTTGCAAGATCGTCAAAAGCTGATATATGCGAAGGCTAATTACTTGGTTTAATTGAAACTACTTCGTTACGCTACTTGAAGATTAAAATACGCTAACATGACCATGTCAGTACATGTGGCACAAGGCTAAGGGGTTTGCATTAACTAACACAACAACGCACCAACATGAAACATGTGCCTTTTTACTTTTGTCATCAATTGGTGACGGGTCAATGCACACGTGTTGCCATTGCGTTTATGTCAAATCGTTCGCGTGCTAACAAAGCCATTAGCATACAAACAGAGTCATTTCAAGCTCATCTATAACAATAACAGAGAAAAGTTACATGCATAAGTCATGTCCAAGTACATTCTGATACATTTTGATTTAACACATTACTTTTGGTTTGTTGTTATCTACTAAACATAATAACACAGCTCACGTATTCAATTCTGTCCCTTATTCTGGCTGATATTCACTTCAGCTTGTAGCGCGGTGTTTGTTCGAGCTACATCAAAAACAATTGACACAATGTAAGAATACGCCGCTTAAGGCGAGAGTGAAAGAAAGAACGCATTCTGTCCGGTTCGCTGTTGGCATGCAAGACTTCGATAATCAAAAATATACATGCCGTTAGGAGTTGAGTTTATTTCGCTTGGTGAAAGAACACATAGGGACAAGGAGACAGTCTCGTTTGTGTTGTATTAAAAAGTCGACTGGGGTTTAAAAAACAATTCAAAGATCCATGCTTAGTTTTACAATTGAATACTTAGGTTGTGTATTTTCAAATAGTCTGTCGTCAACTGACCACATTAATTTGTTAAAGAAAAGCGCTGACGCGCGGAAACTACCCAATCAAAAAGAGATCGTAAATTACGAAAAAGCAAATATTTCTGTTCGCGCTACACATTGCCCCCTTCATCAAATATCAACGATAACTCAATTTGTGGGATTTTTTTCACGGGTTTCGAACCCAGGACACTCCAGGGGACGAATCTCGATTAAGGTTTTTTTTATGTCTGTATATGGGTCATTAAAACCTTATCACTAATTTTTCGATATGTTTTATATCTAACTCATTATAAAACTATTACGATATTGATAAACAAACATATTTGTGACACGAATGATGTTGAGAAGATGAGCCACTTGAAGCTGGTTTGGTTAGGAGAATGAAAGCAATAATTTGTTGATTGTCCCACGCAGTCTGCTGATATCTCGATCGTGCCCAGTAGGACAATAAGAGTGCAACAATTGAATCCCAACTACCTAGAGCTGTTGTGTGCAACGTTGCCGTTAAAAATACACAATGACTCGCTGACTAAATCAACTAAAAAGTTAAACAAAGTATATAAAAGTAGAGACAAATTTGACATGACGTAGGTATAAACTTCTCTGGTGTTTGTATGGTTGAAACTTACCCTCAGTGCATGTCTAAGATAAGTCAGCAAACGCGAATGTATAGTCAAGCGACAACGTTTTACTATAACTCGGGGCGAATAACACGCAACTGGCAGTATTTCTGGCCAAAACATTTTACCTAAGGAATTTTGATAAGGTTTTGGGTATCAATCCCAACACGTTTGGCACAGAACATTCATTGTATGTTTGGAACACTACATACGGATCTGTTCATAAGTTTATTAATGGTTTAACTGATGTGGACTTCATATCACTGATGATGGCATGAGCATTTGCCGAAATGTTTGAACAATAAAGCATGTCGTTTTTGCGTCTATTTGGGCCGTTATTTTCACCATTAAATTCATTGTATGGCTTTTAAAGTTTGACTAATTATTTACAACCATGGTTCGAAATCCAAACTCACAAAACTAATATTGACGCGATTTTTCTTTTGTGTGAGTTAACATGTGTTTTTTTAATGTTCCCATTCGACTAAATTCTTGTTCGCAAATATTGCATGGATAAAGTTTGTCAACAATATGAGTTATCATGTGTGATTTCAAATGTCCGACTTGGCGAAATCTTGTTTTACAAATATAACATTGGTGAGGTTTCTCATTAGTGTGAATCCTCATGTGCATTTTTACTCCTACTCTTTGACCAAAGCTTTTGTTGAAACATAGCATCGATGGCGTTTTTCACCAGTGTGAGTCAACATGTGTTTTTTCAAATCTCCAATTTCAACAAACTGTTTTTCACAAACCTCACATCGATGTGGTTTCTCTAATGTGGGTCAACATGTGTCCTTTTAAATGTCCAAGTTGACGAAACCTTTTTTCACACACGTCACATCGATGTGGTTTTTCTCCAGTGTGAGTCAACGTGTGTGTATTTAAATTTCCAACAGTACGAAACCTTTTTTTTACAAACATTACATAGAAGTGGTTTCTCTCCAGTGTGAGTTAGAATGTGTCTTTTTAAATCTCCACCTTGACTAAAACTCTTTTCACAAATAGTGCATTGATGTGGTTTCTTACCAGTGCGATTCATCATGTGACATTTGAGGTTAAATTTGCGTCTGAAGCATTTCTCATATAAGCCACTTTTAAAGGTTGTTTCTCTGTCTCGTGGCAAAGATTTTGTAAGTTTGCAATTGAACAAAATTTCTTTGCAGTACTGAATACGGTTGGTTTGACTCTAAATCGTTTTTCTTCTTTATCTTACCACTTATTAAACAAATTTCTCAGTTGAATCAGGATGTCGGCTTCTAAAGGCAAAATCACAAATCCCTGCTGACAACGGAGGAAACAAGCGTACATTTCAAAACACTAAATGTAAAAAAAAGATTTTGCTACTTGGAAAATAATTCTAAGCTTTACTTTTTTGCAAATTAAGTTCCTCTATAAAACAATGTTTGGAAATGTTAATTGAACTAGCATAAAGAGCTTCAAGCACGGTTTTAATCTGGGAAACTGATTCTGAGCAAAAGCTATATCTGACTTTTCGACTTTCTTATAGAGTTTGCACTTGAGTAAGATTGTTGCTCTCCGGTTATAAAAGAAGCATCTGTCTTATAAAAGGCGTCACCTGGTAATGTATTTCATAAACACATTTGGTTTCGCCTTGTCGGTTGATGTTGTACTTATGCATGTGTACGAACGTTCAGCTGTGTATACATTTATAGCCTATGCAAAATTTGTAAACCAAATCATCTAATAGCACCAGGAGCGCGACATGTCGTTTATTCGTTCGCTGTATTTAACTACTTCCTAAATGTCACGCTCGTAATGCCCCAACCAAACACAATACCGCCGACTTAACAACTTTTTAAATCTTGCCACTTTATGCTTGCAGTTGAAGTACCTGAGGCCATCAAGCACTCCTAACTAACTTTTCCTCTGATTATGGCTTAATGTTTTCAGACATTTTGTAAAATATCACAAAGCTAGTGTTGGTTGCAACGTCAGTGGATGTGTAAGTCTTGGCAAAAAAAGTCTTTATGCCTCTGTAGCTTAGCCAACGAACTTCAGCCATTCTACTTTTAGATAATGCTTTGTATTGCCCTTGTGGTGCGTCTAACAGTATGTGCATAACCAACGATCACACCACTGTATCTCCGAACTCGAAAACTCTTTTTCATTAGATATTTGTTGAAACTCTGGAATTAGCATCTACCTTTGGTTTACTATGAACAAATATTATTGCGGGCTAAAGTCTCCCAGTGACAAAAGGCTTTATGTGTTAATTGCTTTTGCTATCGCCCTTCATCTGGCGCAACTAACACTGGAGGTTCAGATGTGACTGCAAATCGCATTAGGCTCAGGTTTGCTGTAAAATACCATTACTCCACTCACACATACAACTTTACTTGCCTTGTCAAACAATGTTATGTGTGTTTAATAAAAATCAATGCCGCGTGGATTAGTTCTTCAGACACACTGTGTGTCAAGAAAACTGTTTTGTCAAATCGCATGAAGCAAATGGTGCGGCTTTTGTAAAATTGTGTGAAATACCCGAAGCTTGTTCGCACTGCACCAATAAATACACAATACTCGTCATTATACCAAAGTAAGTTCAAAATACGTCATTATACCGAAGTAATTAGTTCATTTGTTCCAGAATGCCAGGGAACGCGCCTTGCCTCCAATAATTGGCAACGGGTCAATGCACACGTGTGTATTTCGTATTACCGCTGGACTATTTAGACAGTCTGTTTGTCAAAACATGAACTAATCACACAAATGGCGCGATTTACTTTTTTCCCTACACTCAAGACGAATGCTGTCGTTTCATACCAGGCTGCATAAAATGACGTTCGGCACTATACTAATCAATGGCCATAAATGAAGAAGTGCCATGCCTCCTGTGATAACGTTCTCTATGTGCCTGATTTGGTTTGGTGAACACTTCCTTATTAACTTACACATCAAGAGTCTGAAACTCGACTAGCTGTAGGACTGCCTTTTTCTTTCGGTTACAGATCAGCGCACTCCTTTACTGTTGCAGTGTGGACGAGTCTGACAGTCACAAGGTTGTCAGTGTACCGCATTATGGACGTAGTAGATCCTAACGTTACCATGCCACGTAGATTAGTTTGAGTCTACAAAACATGACCCATCACATTTTTGTCAAGTTGTTAGCGTACTAACCAAGCAACGGGCGTGTTTTATTTTTCCCATAACACAGGACAAATATTATCGTTATGTTTTCAAACAAGACTTCATAAAAATAATCTTAACTATGACTAATATTAACTCTATTACCTCTGCCGAGAACATAAAAGTTGCATCCATGCTTTAGGCCGTGTAAAATCGTTTTTATTAAACATAGCAATTTAAAAATCTCTTGTCTGTATTATACAATGGAAACCTGACGCTCAACGAGCTACTTTTTTTCTTTCGGTTTCAGGTCAATGCACACGTGTTTACTGATGCGTAGTTATGTGTCTTACACGAGTTTTCCAATGTTGTTACTTGACCGCATTATCGGCCAAGAACTTTAAGTTATTTTCATGTTTAAGTTCTACTACAGGTGTGAATTTTTAGGCCATTTCAAGATGTTCCATGATTTGTTTGTCCGTTGGATGTCACAGATGCTATGCTCGCAGCTTACGCGGTTGTATTAGAGTGCTCGGTTTGCAGAATAGTGTTTACCAAAACAGATGTTTATTTGTCGAATCTAAGAATTTTGTTGTAGTCATCCATGTGTTTAGGGTTTTACCGCAATAGTAAAGAATAACGTACAGACTTCATTAACTTTTGGTCTGCAGCAACTATATTGAAAAAAAGAATCGGTTTTGTGTTACATGTTCTTTCTACTACTTGTACTTGTGGCGTTTGTGCAGCTGCGACAACAGTCGGAAGCAATTCAGTTTTCCATTTGTGACTACACGCAGTGTCGAAAGTAAAGATATATGTTTCGTTCTTTTAGATTTAGACGTTGATAATTTGTTTTGTTTCAACCTTGTGTTATATGCTGTACCCAAGGGAATACCTTCAATAATTGCTAAACTAAAAGCTTCGCTATGTATACGGTGTATATGCTTGCAGGTACGAGAGACTGCTATATGGTACACAAGACATTGCTTTAAAACTGGTATGTTACATTTTGTGAAAGCATATGCAGCAGGTTTGATATCATTTGATTTGTTGATTGGGATTGACAAAAGTGGTCACTACAGCTGTCGGCTATTACTATGCAATCTTTTGCAAATATCCAGACGTAGAACTGGTTTAAAATGATGGTGAATAATTGACTATCAGCGAACAGACTCCGGTTCATCCTCAATTGACATATATTTTCTCTTGCTGCACTTGTGTAAAAGCTTGCATGCCAAACTGTAGCTAGGAAGGAAGTGTTTCAACTAATTTTAAGTTTGCTCGAAAGTTTACAATTACAGATAATATCGACTTAAGGTATTGTCGGTTTCTACAGTAAACATCAACTTCACTTAACATCACAGGTTAAAAAATACTGATTGGGGGTTCTAGTTGATGATAATCAAACATGTGCAGTTCTCTTTTTTGCAATGTAATGTTGCGCAGATGATTGTTGACTGTGGATTTTGGACTGCTATATGTTAAAATTGCTAACAACTAATTTTAAAGCCCAAATCAGTTGTGGAGGTTTTTAAAACAAAATGTTTTGAGATAGCAGTACAACATAAAAACCATTTTGTTGTTTTCGCAGATAAACAACAATAAATAATGGCGACCCAGGAATTAATTTTGAAGCAAACCGATCTGCAATGTCCAGATGCTTCAGATCCAGATGCTTAAATTATCTGAGAGATTCAAACGTCAACAACTGTCTAAAATAAATGAAAGCACTTTTTCTGAGGAGGGTGCCTTCAAACGAAAACAATTGATTCTCACCAATAAAACACTCTTTCAATGTGATGTATGTGAAAAGATGTTCAACCGTAGCACAGGTTTGAAAAGACACATGTTGACCCACACAAAAGAGAAACCCAATCTTATGTTTGTCACAAAACGTTTAGTCTTCGCGCAGATGTAAAAAGACACATGGCAATTCACTCCACTACGAAACCTTATCGATGTGATGTGTGTGAGAAAACGTTTAGTCAGGGTGGAAATTTGAAAAGGCACAAGTTGACTCACACTAATGAAAAACCACATCGATGTGGTGTATGTGAAAAAATGTTTAGTCTGGACCGCACGATTGATTTACGTAATGGGCGATCACTAGCTTGCCTTGGTCGTAACAGCCGAAAACGTAAACGGTTTAACTTCTGGGTGATACGCGTTACCTTTGCACAAAACCTACCTAAAACATGTAGTTTGTCAATTTTAGTTTTTGTATAGCGTTTTTTTCTACCTTACGAAAAATCTGTGCATAAGTGGATAAAATAGGCTACTCGAATGCATTTTGTTACCGAATTACCCGTATTCTGTCTGTATATAAATAGTACAAATAGTAAAAAAAAACTACTTGCAATTTTCCAGGCGAAATAGAGTTGTTATGCAGCTCGTTTAAAGCACCTTTCATAGTCCAAAATGACCTGTTCACCTAAAAATGTGGTTAGAGGGGACTGACATTTATTGGTCTCCCACAACATTTGGAAATCAGCGAAAAAAGTGCATATTTTATGAAATATCTCACAGATTCAACGTAGCTTTATTTTTTTGTTGATTTTACCAGCAAAGTTGTCGCCCTATGTAGGTTTAAGTAGCATACAATCCTAGGCATACCATTTTCTGTGTATCATTTTTGCTTTCAGTGCTCGGGAAAACATGGGTGTAGATTCACCAAAAACACCCATTAAAGGCCATTTCTTTTGACTTTATTCCCTAATTCATTAGACTATTTCACATAATATTTACATATGCTATTTACATATTTTAAGGGGGCCACGGTCCGCATATTTCCAAAATGTTTCCGAATTCGAACAACAGTTTTTTTTTAGCCAATCACAACGGCGGAAACCTGCGGGTTGTCGTTACGTCACGTCTAGGTTGCTAAGTGGTGAGTCACCACCACTGGTGACTTAAACTTCACTATTGTCGACGGTTCAAAGTTTTTTGTCAGTTTTGATTTAAAAATACGTTTTGTGGGTCAGAACAAGATAAAGACTGATGCAGTTGGGGTGTTTGAACTAAAGGTAATGCTCATTAGGTTATGAATAGCAGCAAATTATAATTTTATATAAATGTAAAATGACTTCTGTGCAATATATGCTTTATGAATGGTAAATTATACACTTATAATTTTTAGTAAGTCTGAAATAGCTTTTGTGCAAAATATTTTCCCTCTTAAATGGTATGTGTTTGTTTAGGATAACACACATCCCTTTCAATCAATCAATGTCTTTTTTGGAATGCATATGATGAGCAGGGCACAGCAAACCAGTTTGGATAGCATAATAAATGTGTATTATGCCACATTCTCTCTATAGTGCAAGCCTCATGATCAACACAATTTATCACATTATGCATGCCATACCTTGGGATCAACAAACTGTTCCTATGAATGGTTTTCTTAGTTGTACACAGTGCAGTTCTAACTTAAATGTACACTATGGACACCATTTGCATAGTTGTTCCAAACAACTCCCAGTATGTTCAGACTTGAATGTTGTTCTGTACCACCAATGTGTATGTTGTTTTCATTATGAATGCTGGTAATTTTGTCGTAAGTTTATAATAAAACAGAAGTTATCTTGAATGACAAAATGAACTAGTGTGCTTTGAAAGAACTGGACGATTGAAAAAGGCTGCTACAGTATAAAGTAAATGAGAAGAATTACTTGAGTGTTTTTCTTATGAGATTGAAATAATAAATATTTTTATCCAAAAATGTTTTACGGAATAACTACCACCTAAAAACAGTACAGGCAGCAGTCTTAGAAATTTGTTTTCCTTATGTGAGCAGGTTTTCTCAGCTATTTAATCTTTTCAATCCCATAAATGGAACCATAAACAGTAAGTCAATTATATCTGTGATGTATCTATGATATCTTCATCATATCTATGATGAAACAAAACACTTTTTCAATTACCATAGTCTAAATTACAGTTGACAAGCCTGTCGATTGACAGCACTCTATCTAAAATGTGAAAAAAAACTTGCGAAGCTGTTTTTATATGCTCATTGATGCAAACAATAAGCATAGATGCAACATCAGTGCATTGCTATTGTAACATCAAGAACTTTATTCTTTGGCAAAACATGACATCAAATTAGAGCATATCGAAAAACTAGAAAACAATTTACATTTTTATTTTATAAATGAAAAATACAGATATACTGGCAGCTGTTGATGCAATAAAGATCTGTAATGTAGTTGGTAAAGCCTGGGATATAATATATATTTAACTTCCTCATTTTACAAACAAATTTATATTAGATGACTTTTATATATATTACTTGTAGTAATAAGTAAGCATCATAATGTTTAACTACTAACTAAAAGTGCCATTTTGTAAATGTTTTTTTATGGTGTGTGTATATATTTTTGATTCGACCAGATAATACCAACACTACTCTAAATTAAGCTAAATGTTTACCTAATTTTACAGTCGCCAATTTCTGTTTATTATGCAGGGTCTAATCACAATTTTTGAAAAACAAATCCAATGATTTCAGTCGATCTTTTGTTTTATTATACTATTTCTACAGTTGCAAGGTCCTTCATAGCTTTTCTGGTGCAGATAGATTCTAAAATTCACCATTGTAGTCAACACTAACTGTTTTAATTCAACATAAAAACGAAACAGCAATATTATAAACTTCACCATTTAGGAAACTATATAGGTACTCCACAACATTTCTAAGTAAAAGTAATTAATTTATCAAGTATACTGAAGAAGTTTATACCATGTCATGATATTTTTGTTTAATGTATTGTGTCTAAATTTAAATTAATTAAGTACCAAATGTCCACAACTAGTGGTATGTTACAGCTTTGAGATCTACATGTACATGCTGCACAGTTTAATTAAAACCAGCAAATATATTTCAAACCAAAGTGCATGGAAAATGTAAAGGGGCATTAAGGAAATTACACTTTGTGTCATTAATATCAAGCAAAAAGAAATGTGAGTGTCAATAGCTGGTCACTTTAAACAATTGCTATCAATGTTCTGTTCTTGTCCTTTCGAGGTTTTCTTTTCGGGTAAGACTTGATTCTGTTTCAACTACCCGTGTGTAGCGGATTGAGCACAAGAGAAGATGGAAACTTTCCACTGCTTTTTGTCTCCAATCAAAATTACTGAAAAGCCTGGTCATAAACTTATCTATGCTGTATTAGGTGTGTTGGCTTGGTTTTAAATTTATTTGAAAATTTCTGTAGATACAGGAAAAAATGTGTCAAAAATCTCAAGTGAGAAAACCATAGTCATTAATAATCCATTTTTAGTTGGTCAGTTTCCCCCGCTTTGTTGCAGAGAATGAATGATAGACACTGACATTGATATCAAACTCGTTTTAAAGCGTTATGTTAAAAAAAGAACAAAATAATTGCGATTGCATTTAACTATTACAATTTACAATCAATACTAAACTGTGATAAACATACTTCAAATACGATGAAAGGCAGGTTGCTACGCAAGGTGTCCTCTGATTGGTTAACAAAATCTGATACACAGGGTGTGTTGTGATTGGTTGAAAGATGCCGTGACCCGCGAACTTTCTCTATTGTGATTGGCTTAAAAAACCCGTTGTTCGAATTCGGAAACATTTTGGAAATATGCCCACGGTCCACGAAAGGTTGAGAAACATTGAAGACCCCCCTCCTCTTTTGTCGTAACGCTCTGAAATCGAAAAGAAAAGTCATAGCATTGGCGAATATTGAAAATTTAAAATAAAAATAACGGAAAACAAATCCGCGGCAATAAACATTACAAACACACATTCGTCCTGCATTTATTGATATCAGTGCCATTGCAGTAAAATTTTAACCTGCACAACCGAAGGGGTCGTTGCAGGCTCATTTTTTAAGCAATGTCCCAAACCAGCATAGTTAAAAAAGAAGAAATCACTCCAGCAAAACGAAAATCTAAATTGATCGAACGGCCCAAGCAGGGTGATGCTGTCGATTAAAGTAAGCATCTCTCATCCAGCTCCATTACCTCCTTGGCTCAAAGAACATGATGGTACCCTATAAAAACACAAGCTTGTAAACCTGCATGCTTATGCGGTTCTGATATTCGGCCTAAATTTTATACCCACCATCTAAAATGACTTTTATCTGGTCTTTGGCAGCTATAATTTTTTACAATCTCCTATCCTATTCCATAGCGTTGCGGTAATTCTGTGCCACTTGGCAATCCAATAACGTTAAACAAACCACTCTTCGAGTACTCCATTCGCCTGGTGTTTCCAATTGCTTCAGCTAAATAAACCCAAGAGTTTATTAGCAGGGGGGACGGGACATGTTTGCAGTATAATTTGTTACATACAATATTTTAAGTTAAAAATGTTCTGAACCTGTTTCCTCAAAATCACAACACTGCACTTTATCTCCAACTTTTCGGCATCTTCAATGATAAAAATAATAATAATTATAAAAAGCTGCAGACAGTGTAGACCAGTGATTCTCAACCTATGAGGGCCACATGCGGCTCCTAGCTACTTATTTTGTAGCTCTCACTATTTGCCATCAAAAGTTAGCAAAAAATTGCAAAAGAGTGATATTTCAAAATTTCCTATTTATATAAGTTTACAATGCAGCATATTAAAACACTAGTATTATTCAATCCAATCAATCTACTACCGAAAATAATAAGTGCAGAGGTAAAATTGCTTACTACATTGTGTCTCATAAGTCGGAAACCATATTAACAAAAAGTAGTTACTAAGATTCTTGTTGTTGGCTGTTATCCTGTACTTTGTTTTAAAAGTTTGTTTTGCGGCTCCTTACACACTTGAGAAACTACCTTTGGTCCCCACAATAAAAAAGGTGGGCTGTTTCGACCTATAAGGTCTCATCAGTGCAGCTGGTGACAATAGATGGGCTGTTTTGGATAGTGTAACCATCTTTCTGCACCCCATTCTGTTTGGAGCAACAAACTAAAAATATACAGCAGTGGTTGAAAAAAAGCTTGTCCTTTAGCCCAACCAAAAACTTCGATCTCTTTGTTTTTGCACACTAAACCACCAATAGTGCATCCCTAAGACTCCAAAACACTACACTAAATGATAAACTGTGCTTGTCTAAAAATAAACATAGATACCTTGCAAATCAACTTACAGACTCATTGGTGATTTTCAGATGTTGTTTTATATTTTTTGCTTTCTGGCAAATCACCCAGATCTTCAACTGTCATTTGTTCATTCGCCTTAGTAATCCAACTTTTTTGTTGTTGTTATTGCAGCCTCCTTGGTTGGTGATCGATCTTCTCGGCATTGGTTGGTCCAAGACTAGCTAATTTTATAATTGGATCCTTCGTATTTGTAGTCAGGAAGGCAAAGGCGCAAGTCGCCTTATTCTCTTGGCGATCTCCATGCGTTACAGCTGGAGTAAAAGATGAACTTCACCGCGGCACTCTGGGCGGTGTTGTTGTCCTCTCCGCAGCGTCAATCTTTAATCCTTAAACGGGCCAAACAGATTTTTTTGTAAATGTAAGAAACGACTTTACAGATAGTATTAACACTTCACAACTATCACATTTTTGCCATTTGTATTAATTATTTTCTCTCGTATACATGTAGAAATCAGGTGGTAATAGTATGTACCGATGCTGACATTTTTCCCTTGGCCCAGTAAAGGGTTATGACCTTGTGGCATGGTCATGGTTGAAGCGTATTCCATTGGGAAGAGGAATTACCCAAGGGGATTTTCCCCGCAGCTCCGTGCAAGCAAAAATAAGGCGCAAATTTGATGCCGTCCAGCTCTGTGTTCCTTGCCTATAACGCCTGGCATTTTTGGAACATGTAACGGACATAGGCTCATTTCCCTAACTGTCGAGAGACATACAGAGTAGAAACTGGAAATTAGAATAAGTTGAATGTTGGTAGGCGCAGTACTTAACAAAAAACGGGAAACGCGAGAAAACACTGGATCGCAAAATAAACCAAAATCAGGAGCATGTTAATAGGTTTTACTTTCCCCAATAAAACTGGGTTGTCTTGGATGATGTTCGAGCTCTTCACCGCATACACACCTAGCAGGTCTTTGCTGATTACTTAATGCTATCCTCGAATTTTCGAAACAAATTTTGCTCTATTTTCTGGAGATGCACTAATAAACTGAGTAATTCGTTTTCTAACATTTTTCCACCATTTTATCCCTGTAATCCAAAGCTTTACCTTTATCTTTGGCAATGATCTGGTATCTGTCAAAGCTCGTGGGTGGATACACATATGATAGTTTGTTTGCCAATTAATCGCCTTTTTCTGAAGCCAATTAATCCCGCACACGTTAACGTTATGCCGGGCACGTGGCAACCCACTACCGATACTAACACCGCTATCGTAGGGGAACTAAGGGGAAAATTCTTACCCTCTAATAACATAGTTTTATTTCCAACCACATAGGCTGATGGACAGTTGCGTGCATGTTGAAGAGATGCAACCATTTCCCATCTGTCCATTCTTGCCTCATATTTTTCGACAGTTGACAAGTAGACATCATTATACCCTCTTGTATACCACAAAAACCTATCTAAGGTGCCAAAAAAACAAACAAACAACAAAGTGACGGTGACAAAAACCACCCAGCAAACGAAGTTTCGCTACACTCCCCCCGACCTGAATTCGTCCTACTCCCGTAGGACTAACATAAAAAAGAGCACTTCGGCGCCATCAACATCTAAAACGTCATATGCCTTTGTTTGTCCATAACAGGGTTGTTGCATAACAACATTCGTTCGCGAACACAGAGTTTGTACTCTTGCGTCGCTTATTATTAGGCGCTAGAGGTGCCCTCCAAAACACACAGTGACGCAAATATGAAATACACTTTGCGAAATCGCTGAAACAGAGCACCCGGTTCCGACTCTTTGAATGGACTCTTTGACTTGATGGGCCTTGCCTGCTTTTTTTGACGGGCACCGGCTTTAAGTTTGGTGAAGCGACGTAGAACCAAATGCCTGCAATCATATAGCGTACATCATAGCTGATTTTTTTTCGTCCGAAACCAGGTCTAAAAACTTGATTTTCTGTTCTCTTTGAGCTCCAGCACCTCGACAGTAGGTCGCCAGCACCAAGGTAACCTCCGCCATAACTCGGAGACAGCGAGGTTGTGGTGACTGGTTTATTTCGGCAGGCCTCGTAAATCGGTATACACCAAGCCTGCTTACTTCGTACCCGGTTCAGAATCCTGTAATAACGGCTCACTACAAAAGCCAATTACTCCCGCACACTGGTTTAGCTTATAGACACGGACTTATATTTTGAAACAATGTAAAAACACAACGTCGACTAGGGACGCCCGATTTAAGGCATGCGGAACAAATGCACATTCCGGCACAATCAACGCTTTACAAATCAATCACCCCTAAGGGAAAGAGTAATAAGGGTGCCATAACACAAAAACGTAATTAAGGGGTGGCACCAACGAAAAAGAATAAAAACAATAAAGTGACGATGACAAAAACCAACCAGCAAATAAAATTTCGCTACACGTACACAACAAATCACCCCAAAGTGCAGTGGTTTTAAGTGAACATGCTAAACAATGTGCTTGGTTATGATGAAAAACATGTAATAATAATGTGCCCGGTACCTCAAGGCACAAGTAAGATAACCTGTGGGACAGCCCTAATAAAAAAACTTGTGCAAAACCTGTGTGGCAACAACATTTTGACTAGTAATAGTGGTAGACGAATTCGGTTAATCGCATCATCGATTTGCCAAGGGCATTTGATGCGATTAACCGGATTATGCGATAATCCGGTTGCTACGTAAGCAGTACACGTCGTTAACAAAAGTGCTCATTTTCACTTTCCCAGCTAAAACTAATATGCAGTGACGCTCAACTATGGCAACGGAGCAGTATTTTTTCTCTTTTGTTGCCGAGAATTGAAAAAAGTACTCTCAAGTCAAAACTAGATTTATTACTCTCAGCGCAATACATGACGTCGTGCTTCCTAACTGTCGTGGCTATGGTAGTAGTGTGTTGGAGAAACTGTAGAAACGCACACACACTCTTAAATGGCGCACACGCCACATTTCGCTTGATTTGTGCTTTCTCTTGCAGTCAGGTTTATTTGAAAATATGTGTTACACAGCCATGGGGCCCAACATTTGAATTTGGGAACTTCCCTATGACGACGGTTTATGACGTTTTAGTCTTGTTTTGGGTAGTTTCCCTTATAAATGTGATAGACCTCTCGCTTAATATACACGTAATATAGTCTGTTGTTTCTGACCTATTTTGTTTTCTAGTTCAAACCAACGCGTTAAGCGGCAAAGTGCTACAGTTGCATATTTGCAAGCCAGCCCAAATCCAAAAGTACACGACTGAAACCTGGTTACACTTACAACTTCGGCACATTCTACAGCGCAAGGGCGCTAAAAGAATAATTGATTTCAGCAAACCTTTAAGACTCGGATTGTGGCGCTACCTTCTAGCTTACTCAGCAAAACTGCAGCTGCAAGATTAGCGTGACTGTCACGTGATCAACGTGTAATCGTTGCTTCAAAAATTTAAACCAGCAACAGCTACTAGAGCAGGGGCGGGCAACTTCTGCAGTTGGCGGGCCTGATATGGGAAAATGAAGTACTTGGCGGGCCGGATTCCTGAATCGATACATTAATCGCGTATTTATCCAGTGATTTAAAACGGATTTTTGACCACCTAAACCAGGGGTGGGGAACCTTTTTGTTTATAAAGGCTACCAAACGATTTATCGACACTCGTGTAGGCCGCATAGACTATTTTCCAGGCCAAGGGCAGTGATGTTCAAACTTTTTGACTTACAGAATGGTCGTTTTGCTATTTCCTCGTAGTTTGTAGGACTTACGGTCCCAGCTAATTACAATTCCTCACTACATTTTCATCTTCACTACAACATTCAGGATTTATTTAACCTAGAAATTGCTGAACCTGGAGTTTTTGGTAGTCCTAACTATGGAAATCGCTTTATGTACCACTATGGGACCACCCCGTCGCGGGCCGGATCCGGCCCGCGGGCCGTATGTTGCCCACCCCTGTACTAGAGGGATAAATGCCTTTCTTAAATGGTGATTTACCTGATACGTTGCGCAAGGTCACGAATAGAAGACATAAAAAATGGCAATTATTGGCACGTTACCAATTACGTGAATCTAAACAACATAGAGTGATTACTTGCGATCTAACTTTTTTACAACCATTACGTGTTTGGCGGGTCATGAACAATAACATAAGAACATTTTTAACAATTTGTTTTACATTTAACATTGTTCAAACTTCAATACAGTTTAATACTTCGAATTTGGTGCAGTTCGCACATAGTAAGAAATTACAATCAGCGTCTTTGCCGGAACACCAGTTTCGTAATTTTAACGTGCTGAACTCTTTTTAACGCTTGTTATATATTGGCGATTTCATAAGCCAACAATAAAGGAACAATGTGCACGGCTTTGAGGTAACGATTCCTAGTTATCGCACAGCGGTAAACTGAACGCCGATTTAATTTCCGAATAACTTTTCAAAAATATTTTAAGGTCGAGACGTTTCAGTTTAAACGTTAGATGCGATATTTGGTGTAGAATGCAAAAATGCATCTACGTCCTTTTCGCGTACATTACCTCCGGAGGATTTTAATATCATATGGTCGTCTTTTATTCGAAAAACTCGGTCTGTTCGACGTTCACATAGAGATCATCAATCCCGTTAATCGCATATTTCGTTGAAAATCGATGCGAATATCCGGTTTATGCGATAAACCGGTATGCGATTAACCGGACGATTTTCTTAACAAACGATTGGCGACGGTTTGGGATTTTTAATTGCGATGCAATTAAACGGATTATGCGATTAACCGGATTCGTCTGTACTAGCACTGCAAGTGCAAGTCTTTTGGAAATAATGGTGTTCCTAACAAAGGTTTGTATCCAAACTGTTTTGCCTTTGAAGGACTCATGGAAACAGCAAAAAGGATTTTCCATCCTAGTAATTTCACTTGTCAAAACATCATCTAGATTATTTTCAAAGTAATCATGAACATCAGATCTACAGAAACATTTTCATTTCATCAACTAGCTTTTCTTTGGATGTGCTTGGTGGTCAACACTATCTTGTCTGTAGAATGTTCATTCTTAAGAAACAATTCCTGTGAAGCAATTTAGCAGCTACTGTTTAGACCAGTGGTTCCCAAACTGTGGGCCATGGCCCGGTAGTGGGCCACAGAGCCATTTGAATAGATTCTACTGTTTTGTAATAGGGGAAAGCAGGGCAATGAGGGACGTTAACAGATAAACGATCATATTTAACTTATTTGATAACATTTTTTTAGTTTTTTTATTTTAACTGGTTGATTTTACATTAATAAAGTCATAGACGAAAAATGGCTTTTAAGTTTTGACCGGAAAAGAAATTATTTCAAATTTCATTTTTTTGTTTTTTGTCCCCCTTTGCCCCACACCAGGGGCAATTAGGGACACTGTCACCTTTCCTATTTTGTCACATTTTACTTGTACTGAAGCTTTAGATTTCTATATTTATTCAACACGCTTCTTAAGCTTAAACTGGTGGCATTTGACTAATTACAAGACAACATGTCTACTTGCCTAGAAATTAGTCTTTTTGATACAATGCATCGAAAACTGAGATTTTGTATTAAACAGCTGGCACAAAACAAGGTCTCTAAACATCAAAACATTTTCTCACTACAGAAATAACATTGGAATGAAGTTTTATTTGACAACTAAAATCACAAAAAATATATACCGGTACCGGTAGAACAGAACAGTGACAATTTTAAGACAGGTAAAACATAACTTCTAACTTTTCAAGGAGCATTTTAACAAAAATCCCACACAAATTTTCCTTTGCCACTGTAACTAAAACATTTATCATGGCACCAGTATTTGCACACACTACATTCAATCCAGTCCTCAGTCAGTGGTTGCTGGTACAATTCAAGGCAAAAAATGCACCTATAAACTTTCTTCGCATACAGTTTCTTTTGGCTCTTTGTTGGATTCTTGGACTTTGGATTTTGTTTGTTTTTTGGTTTTGGTTTGCTTCCAGCTGCCACTAAACTGTTCTTAAATGGTGATGATGTTAAAATTTTTGATCTTTTGGCCTTTCTTTTACGACAGGAGAGTTTAGCACGAGGCAAAAACTGTTGTATGTTTTAGCAGCTTTTTTAAAGATATTTTTTGGACCCGATGTCATCCAAAGCTTGCTCTAAGTCTTGCTTCGAGTACTGAAATTGCAGTTTTACGTTTATAATTTCTAACCATGATAGTGTAATTTTGACAAACCGAACTATCCTTACTCAGCTGTATGTACTCTAAAGGTAAATAGTATGGTACTGGGTAACCTATGCCTATGAACAAACTAGTTAAGGCACCTAAGTTAAGCTCAGGATAGGCTGAATGTTAAGCTCAGGCTAGACTGAATGTTAGGCTCAGGCTAGGCTAACTGTTAAGCTCAGGCTAGACTGAAGCTCAGGCTAGGCTAAGCTCAGGCTAGGACAATGTCCCGCTTTGTCCCCATCTCTCTGTCCCGATTTGCCCCCAAAGTACAGCCTCCGAAATTACCATATTTGAAAAACTAAACAAGAGTTTAGCAAAACAACTTTTTCAATGTTTGATCACCATGTTCTAGTGTATCTGATGGAACATAGCCAAGTTCAACTTTTATGCACGCGTAGGCTAACTTAGATGATTTCTGAAACCTTTTCTTATAGTAAATTAAGCTAAAGGAGTATTTCTTTCATAACTGAACGAATGTAAACCAGTTCTTCAAACTTTTCCATCAACTGCTGGACAAGATGGCCGACTTTGCATAAAAATGGTTAGGGGACGCTAACGACAATATCTGCGAAAATAATCCCTTGTCCCTCTTTGCCTCGTGTCCCGCTTTGCCCTACTTTCCCCTACTGTAGATGTTATGCGCTTTGTTTTGAAAAACGTAATTTTTGCAAAGAATTCTGAATCTTGTAGCCAAAGTTCAGGAGCATGTATCTCATTAAAAATAAATTGCTGGATAATTTCGCCAGTTTTTGAGTTATTTTTGTTTGTGCCCAAATTTACAGCACGTGGTGGGCCACGAATCGCTATAAAATAGACATTTGGGCCACAGACCAAAAAAGTTTGGGAACCCCTGGTTTAGACAACAGTACATGTCCAGTATATCAATACTCATCTTTTTCATCATGTCCACGTAAGGGAGTTTCAAAGTTTCCACAGAACAAAATGCAGTCTATTATTTCGGACAAAATTTCACGATTTTTTTCCACTTTTTTGTTGTGTTCAATAATTGAAAGTCTATACGCCTCACTAAGTTTTTCCTTAATATTTACAGTTCCCAAAGTGAAAGTGAAACATCATTGTCCACATGCTTCTTTGACTTCTCATGTTTTTCTGCTTTCTCACCTATTTTGGCTACATTTGTAAAACCATCTTTTGTCCAGCATTTTTAATCATCTCCAAACAGCAAACATGGAAAACAGAACAGTGCATTTTTAACTTCACAACCACAAAGCCATTTTTTTCTTTTGATACCAATTACAATTAAAACTGCGTATATATTTCTTGTTGTGGCTCATTTCTGGCTGACAAAGTTGAATATCAGGCGTTGGCTCCTATTTCGCCCAGCATGTAGCTTTTCAAAGTGCGCATGCGCAGAACCGCAAAACGTCACGAAACGTCAGAAAACTGTAGCTGCAGTTCCAGCATAGATATACATTAGTGTTTCCAAAAAAAAAAATTTTAATGAAAAAAAAGGGATTAGGGCAAAAATTATGCTTATTATATATTGCTAAGGAATAAAAAATAAAAATAATGAAAGTTATTTGTAATATTATGGTAGGTGTATTAAGTAAAAATATCTAGGGGGTGCTGCAGCTCCCTAGCACGAGCCGCCCCTGCTCGGGTCGATGTTGTGGTTTTGGCCCTTGGAACCAACAACGTATAGCGAAATCCCGGTCAAATAAGGACAAACCCCGGGCGACTATTTAGGAGTATCACCGATGATATCAGTCGCCTGGTTGTGAAGACCAAATTCCATGTTTCTTGAGGCAATAATTCATGTGATGCTAAGCGCGTGACCGATACCGTTGTTTCGGTTAGCAAGCCAATTCACTTTTCACCAAACCGTATTGAAAACAACACTTTGTGCGTGAAAAACTTTTCGAAAAAAATTGGGGAATAAAACACCAAAGCAATTGTGGCTTGTCCCTTGAAAGGTTTGCATCAGCAAAAAAAATGCTGCAGCTCGTGATGAATACTCGGAAAGCATTAATAAACTGTCTGATAATGTTTTTGAGTCAGGCAACTTCAAATGAGACAGTGTTAAAGAAAGCACGACATGAAGCCATAAATACACGGGTTTTAGATCAAAGCGAGATTAGGGCGTTGCAAAAAAAATTTGATAGGCAGAAAGAAAACAGTTTCGGAGAAAAGCTTCCAGGTGTGTTAAGAAAGTGGTCAGGCAAATTTGTAGAGAACAAAAACAGTCGTCAGAGCCTGAGGAAAAGTCGAGCAAGCGAACAAAACTAGCGACTCCAAATAAAAATCCAGGCAAGTATATGCAGGCCCCTGCAAACGACATTCGGGGTTGTACGAGTAAAAAAGAGTTTGGCGACACGCTGCTGTGCTGAAAAGTTTATACCAGATTTTTCAATGTATTCTCTTTTAGATTATTCGGATTTGCTGCAAGCAGATGAATGGTTAGGTGATTCGCACATACACTCGGCAATGCACATGTTGGCACAGCAGTTTTCGAATGTTATGGGTTTACAAAGTTGTTTGGCTTTCTCCAACTTTGCGGGTAGTCCAAATCGTTGTTAATGTAGACGGAAATCACTGGGTAACTGTATCTAATATTTGTTCACCAAGCAAACGATTGTTGTTTATGACAGCGGCCCTAAAGCGCCGTATGGCCTTTGCGATCAGTTCATTTTATCCAAACTTGTTTCATGTACACATAAACAGCTAAATTGTATTTTTCCTGGTGTTACTAAACAATCAAAGATTTCTGAAAATTGTGGTCCTTTTTCAATGTTTGCAGTCGCTTTTTGTTTTGGGTATTCCTCCAGAAAACGTGCAAGTCGGCGAAAAAAGTTTGCGAAAAGTGGTGTCATGGTGGCATCAAAAGACAACAATACTGAAGAAACACTTAGCAAAAAGGAAAATGTATTTCTAAGTGCAAGAAAGAAAGAAACGCATTTAATGTAAAGAAACGCATTAAATGCTTTAACAAATTTGCTGCTCATTTTACATCATAATTTTTCAATTGAACCTTCAAACACAAAATAATATTTTTCGATTAAATTTCATTTGACAAGATTCGGAGAATTAACATAATGACCCACATTAGTCTGGCCTTCCCGAGTTGAATCAGTCTTTCTCCAGAAACCTGGAGGTAATCATTGATCTGCGGAGAGGAAAACTGACAAACTAAGATTGTTTGATCTCGTGTTTTCTGCAACACGCGATTTGATCAAAGCTCGAATGATGGCGCATTTTGAAGGTTATTAATATTGCACATGACTCTGATCGGAGAGGATTACTATAAACCCCGAAAAGAAAGACCCAAAGTTTACCCTTCGTTTTTTGCCAATCCAATAAAACCTGTTACGTCAGCACAGTGACAAAATTACTTAGCTTAAGACCAAAACTACAAGTGTGGGATGAAATACCACAGGACGACAAGTTTTACTTTTGTTTTTTGCTCCTATTTTTTTCTCAGATTTTTTTACCTTTTAGTATCATACCAATTAGCCAAATGATTTAGTCAAATACAAAAAAAACATGCCATAGGTTGATAGCTTCGGGCTTTTTGTATCAAAGGTCAACTTAAGGTGTCTTCACTTGTTACTGAAGTGATAGAAGGTAACTCATCCGTCATCTCAACTCTATCCGATGGAGTGGAAGAGAAACTGTCCTTTACAACATGTTCATTGTGACTGATGACTATTACTATAAGTTTGTCTGTGGTAGAATAAGGTAAAACTCACCAAGTGACTAGACACTGCAGGTTTTGCGTTATAAAGTTACGTTTGAAGATAATACAGGGTTTTTGTGAGCCTAACTACCCAACGGCGAGTCATATGTTGCAGAGAACATTGTGTTAACAATTCAAATAATTACAGTAATTCTTTGCGTGTTTTTTAATACAAATTACCTTTCAACATGTCAATTACATTGCAAACGGAACATGGATATAAAGAATAATTAATCATGTCCATTTGTTAGGATGAACCACCTAAGTTATACAAAAAATTGCTGCTTCTCGCGGTTTGAAAATCGTTTGACTTGAGCTTTGTGTAAATTGAGACCATACATAAAAAAAATAATTCGAAAAGAACTAGTCTTGTCAGCTCGACCACGGACTCATTAACCTTTTTCCTGCCGTGGTTCCTTAAATAGAACGTACTTTTGAAAATTGCGTAACATCTTTATGCTATGACAAACATATTGTTAAGGATTTCTATTGTTGCTTTGTAATTTCCAACGTTGTGTTTCAATTAGCACCTTATTTCGAGCCTTGTATGCCTTCAGCGCAGTGCAGCATTCCTTACATTTCAAGTATGGTCCGCAAGCACACTATTCCTAATCTGGCGTGTTTTCCGTGGAATGTAAATGGATAATCGTTGCCTATATAATGCTGCGCATGTTGAGTTAAATCATTCTATTTTATTTCCGTTTACTTGGTGTCATGAATACAACACTTATGTTGAAAAAATACATTGGATTGCAAAAGAAATTCTATAGTCGGCAGGAGAAAGGTTAAGGAACGTCCTCGATCAATTGTTTGACTACAAACGCGTTTGAGCTTCCTCTGCAAACACGACTTAAAATAAGCAAAACTGAACAAACGTACTCACACACTCGCCAGTGATTGCAGCACTGTATACACTTTAGTTGTAGTATTTATGTTCCTCTCGGATTGCTTGACGTATGTACTAAAAGATTCTGTTTGTTTAAATATATTTTCAGAAACAATTCTACTGCAAACAAATATTCAATTCAAACAAGCTATAAGGATGGGAAAACGAACGACTCTTATTAAGTACAGATACGGTGTCAGCGGGAAGCAGACAGCCTACCTCCGTGCTGAAGCTTCACCAATTCCTTCTGTGTTGTTGGTGACCGACAGCAACGGAAGGAACCTGGTTTATCCACTGGTGGTATCTTCCAGCAGTGATGCTTTTACTTTAAATGCAATTTCTAATCCAGGAGGTTGTATCAACCACGGGTCAATCGAATTGAAGTTGGGGCGGAAGTTTGATCACATTGACATCGTGATTCTGGCTCTCGGGACCAATGACATAAATTCAGGCACTTCCATCGCCTCTATTAAAGCCCGCTTCCGCAACTTGGTTCAAATCTGCTTAGACGTGTACACAAGGGCCCAGGTAGATTTGAGTCACATGCACAACAAAACATTTTTATGTATCTATTCAAAACAATAATAAAACTTTGTAGGTCGTTTTAGCTGGAATTCTCCAGCAGAACACTACAAACGGTTGCCGTGTACCTGGGACCAACAGGGTGCTACGTGATCTCGCCAGCGAGTACGGCGTGAGCTTTCTTGATTTTAACATCGGCAACAGAAGGGAGCTTTGGAGCGACCGCTTTCACCTCTCCGACGTTGGATTCGGTTATTACATGACCAGTCTCGAAGCTCATGTTAATGCTCTTGGAGTGTAGTAGGTAAACATCTTAAGAATAAAGCTGTTTCATTACTCTATATAAGCATACGACTTGTTGATCATTTTTTATATCTCCGGGTGTAAATTACTTCCTTTTCAATGTATTGTAGAGACAAGACCCTCTATCGGAGTTTAGGTTGAAAGTCCAACTGCCAGAGGAGCAAAAGGTCAAGAAAGGAGCAAGCCGGGGAGTGCTGCGGAGCCACCAAGCAAGGCTGAGGGTCGAGCAAGGGGCAAGGCAGTGAGTGCTGCGAAGCCACCAAGCAAGGCTGAGGGTCGAGCAAGGGGCAAGGTAGTGAGTGCTGCGAAGTCACCAAGCGAGGCTAAGGGTCGAGCAAGGGGCAAGGATGCAGTAGGTGCTGCGGAGCCACCAAGCAAATCTGAGGGTCGAGCAAGGGGCAAGGCAGTAAATGCTACAAAGCCACCAAGCAAGGCTAAGGGTCGATCAAGGGGCAATAATGCAGTGGTTGCGGAACCTTCTAGCAAGCCTTAAGATCGAAAGAGCAGTTTTATTAAATCAATGCTTCTACGCCGGACCATACGTCGCTGCCGACTTATTGATCATAATGGTAAGAAGTTGCGATTTTTTTCCGCGCTTGCGTCTTTCCTCGCTCCGCGTGAAAAATGGCGGATCACCGTTTCCTAAGTCTAAGAAAATGGTTGAGTCGATATGTCAATATCTGCAATTACACGAAAAAACAGTTTTGATAAAACTCATGACGTAAAATTTCTTAGCAACAATAAATCTTGGAAGGGGGGGAGTTTTCTCAAACGACTTAAAAAGCTTCAAAACTTTTGCAAGTCGCACCAAACAGAAATAAAAGATAGTTTAGGTCGCAGTTCGATTGTCGATGCTGAACTTACTCCAGAACAAACATGGACTCGCACATTACCTTCACTGGTTCGTTGTTTAGACTCGTTTCCGAATACTTAATTTTTGCCCCGCAAAGCTATTAAATCCTTTCTTACAGCTCGAAAAAAGAAAGTGAACAACGTTAACATTCTAACTATTAAGCGCAAATGGTTAATGGAAACCTCTTTCCGACGAGCTATACAACAATACTATAATGAAATAAATGGATTGGTTAACGCAACACCTATTTCTGACAGTCCGTTGTCTCCCTGTGAATCGTCATCAGATACCGTTGAACTTTATTGCGTTTGTAATACTCCCTACGATGGAGGTCTAATGGTCGAGTGTGAAACATGTGGTCAATGGTTTCATCCCGGGTGTGTGTTTGATAGGTTATGCGCAGCTATAACATTTTCAGCTAAAGATTGGAATGGGTTACATTTGATTTGTCCGGGTACAAATCTTAAATCAAGTAATTTTTTTTACACTCCCGGGGACAAATCCCGATCAGGTTTTTTATGTATTTACGTCCATAAATCGACAAGCAAAACATGTCCACTCAAGAACGGTCTGTCTCCTAACGCAAACGTCCAACAACTAAGCGATGATAACTCAAGTGTTGTCAATGGTTTGACTGATAACTACGATTCTGACAGTACTGTGGTAGAAAACAATTAGCATAGTAGTAATAGTTTAGTTGTAGACCCGGACAATCTAACAGTGATAACCGCGTGTTCTTTGATAATGATTCCAACCCACCTGACGATGTAGAAATAACTGCTTTAAAAACTCGGGTAACGAAGTTTTAAATGAAGTAGCTGGGATTGGCGCTGATACTCAACTGTTTAAACACTGCGACGAAGTTGATGTAAATGCTTCGTTTGTTCTTTCATTGGAAGAATGGCGTTGTATGGTAAAGAACAGAAAGCCCAATCATTTTTCAAATGACGTGTATGTTGGCATTACAGTTAGACATCTTAGAAAAATATACAGTGCCTGTGTTCCAAACATTGGTAATAACTATCTTTTTAGCGTTGACAGGGTCATGGACATTGTTGATTGTGATAATTGTTTCAAAGAGGGTTGGGTAAACTTTTCTTGTGGTCATAAACGATGTGAATTATGCCAGTGTGGAGTGTGGAGTGAAGTATGTTGTTACATTTTGGTCGTATGTCGATAAAGTTGAGGGTAGAGTAAAAATTTCTGGTAAACGTAATCACCGTCCTGGCAGCAAACGGAGTAGGCGCGTTAGTTGGAAAACAGCATGTAAATTTTGTAAAGTAAGATTAATTCTGCTACAAATCTAAAACAATGATTTAGTGGTCTTTTGACAGCACGATTGCTTCATGTAAAAACAATGCATTTCGTTTGATTTTTTTACTGCCCTTATATTGCGCATGCAATCACCATATTAAAATCGTTTATATGCATTTAAACCTACATTTAACATGTAACCCGGAACTACTTAATTGCTTCCTGTGACACGAGGCCGTAGATCAGTGGTGTCAACAAAAATTTTAGTATTTTGTCAGATTTTTATCTAATTACAATGAATTTCGTTTCTCACTTTTTAAAGTGAAAGCTAATATTTAACTAGGCATTTACAGAAATTTAATTTACAAACATAAATTAATACGTTATGAATAGAAACGATAGTATATTAAACCGTTCCTCAAACCTCACAGCCACATGCGGCCGTAAACTTATGTTCTTTAAGACGATGTACGGGCGGTTGTGATGCAAATACAATTCCTTCGGCAAAATTTTGATTTTCAAACTGCTCTAAACAGATTTTGTGTTACTGAAAAAAGAGTGTTACTAGCCTATCAGCCATATGCGCCAGACTTTTTGTAGGCCAATTGTGTGCAAACAATGCGAAAAAACATGCACCAAAAGCGTCACAATATATATTACGCATAAGAGTTTCGGGCTGTCACTTCTGAGTTTCAGTTCATTGTCGGACCGATACAGTTCACAATCAGATCTTACCGTTAAAGAAGGGAGTATGGTTTCTTATACGCTGTGCTGCTTATAACTGCGGTTGACATTGTATGCCGTTATAACCGGGCTTGGTTTGGCAGATTATTATTGATTGAAAATTGTAGTTTAATTTTGGATTTTGTTGAATGATGGAATTAAACGTTTCCACTCTCGCGGACATCGAAGAAAGAACGAAGGGTGCAACCAAATTTTCTTCTCAAAAAATTGCTTGGCAGACGATAGATGCAACTGGATTATGCTTTACCATTTACTTGACTATTGCAATATTTTCTTATGGTTGTTCACACAACAAGTATACAAGTGGAGACAGAAATGTATGGGTTATGTATATGTTGACTAGTGCAGCGTCCATCCTAGTCGTCATATACACCGTGCTTGACTTATGTTTTATAAATGTTGGTTACTTTCTAGGATCAACGAAAACATGTCAAACTTTAACAAAAGTCATGGCCATGGTGCTAGGTTTTAATGTATGTACAGTTTACACATTTCTGTGGTACAAACAACGATGCTTCTACAAAAGTTCGCTTTTAAATCACCTTTACAAATGTTGGATTAAAGTACTAAGTTGGTCGAGCATTGTCTTTCTGAATTCGGGCATATTTACTGCTTGCATTGGATACTCCATTACTCAACGATTTCAGTCATTTGGGTATGGGTGTAAACGTGTTGATGGAAATGCTGTGTGGCCTTTAATAGGGGGAAGTGCAATTGATTTTGGTGGCCAGTGCTTACTACTCTTTCTTTTTCTCTATCCATTTAAATGCGCCCAGCAAGGAGTAAATGGCATTGCCGGGTTACAAATGATTAAACGAACAGCTTTTATGTCCCTCCTTTGCATTTCAACTGATATTGTAGCAATACTTAGTAACTTGTATGTGGAGTTAGAGCTATTTGCAGCAGCAATTGCTTGCAACCTATTAGCTCTTGTTTTAACGTTCGAAACTTGGAAGGATATATTGAAATATCCCTTTTCACCTTTCACAAGGCTTGAAACAGTTGATATCGAACATTGATTTATTTTTCACTTAACTGTTATTGGACCATTCTTGAAACTGTTTGCTCGCATATTTCATCCACCCTAGTTTTGTATAATAGTTTCTGTTGCTTCGTTTCCTCTTGAAACTTTCCTTTGTTGCGCATTTTCGGTTTCTACTTCTTGCTAGCAATAACGTGATTGCACAAACATGCGGGCATTGTAAATGTTAGGTGTTCCACAGTCGTATTGCTGTATGACTTCGCTAAAGGGAATGATCGCATTAACTTCACTGAAAACCTGATTCGTACGTTTCTTAATGAATGCGGGTTGAAGATTTGTTGTATTAAAATCTGCTTAAAGCGGCCGACTGCGTTTGGATTGGAATCCAAGAAGGCCGCTGAAAGTAAAAAATCATGTTTGCTGAAAGCATCGTTTTAAACGGCGCCATTACGAAAAATCCTAAGTAAGCATTCACATGTACGCTCGAAAAATATGCTAGACCTACTCACATCAGACAATTTTGCAGACTGGTGGCACAACGAGCAAAGATAGTGATGAAATAGCAGCTAAACATCGGAGATTTATTTCCCCAAATCCTATGGGAAGCACTGAAATGCAACCTTTGCGGTTGCATTATAAAGTATGCAAGCAAAAAGACAGGCTAAAGCACAACAGAGCTGGAAACATTACCCCGACCCCATGATAAGCGTATAACTAGCGAAATCGCGGTAACACAAGAAAAATATGATGAGATTATTAAAAGGTATAGCAAAAGCGCAATAGTAGGAAATAAAGCTCGGTGGGTGGAATATAGAGGTAAAAATATTGCATACTTGCTATACCTCGAAAAACGCAGTGGAAAAGAAAGCAATTAAGCGACTAAACCTGACTTCGAAGATAGAAACAGACCAAACCACAATTTTACGCACCCTTCAAGAGTATTTTAAAACGATGTACAGCGCGAACAAAAACTACTCTGCACTATTGGTAAAATATACTCGAAATTTGAGAGGACTGTCTCAACTGCCAACAGAATCAGTCAGTAAATTAGAAAGTAGGAATATATATTTCGCCTAATAATGGCATCATCAGTTCCTGAAAAACGCAATAGATCAACACCAAAATATCAAGAATGTAAAACAAACACAATGTTCTAAGCAACTCAACAACGCGAGTGTCGCCAAACACAAAATCGTTAAAAACCTTGCAAACCCAGCAACGCCTGGAAAGCCTAAAGGTAACACCTGTGAAAAGCTGGCAAGACCCTAGTTTTTTTTTAACTTTCTGGTGTTTTTTTTTGTCTTTTTCAGCCTGTTACCTGGTTTTTATGCTGTATTCTGAATTGTTTTATGTCTTGTTTTATCTAAGGCCTATGTTTTAATCTTTAAAAAAATATACCACTACATTAATAATATAGCTTGTCCAACACTACACGAGAAAAAAAGCGGAAAATTGACCACCGAGCAATGCCTAGAAGCCCTCACAACAATGAAAAATAACAAATCACGGGGATTAGACTAATTACCAGCGGAATTTTACAAACATTTACTGGTTGTAGCGCCGTGATGAACATAATGTTTTGTCTTAACGAATATCAGCTAGTAGATGAGTCTTATTTATTTCACACAACTATCATAAGGACGCTGTTACAGTGAGAAATGACTTGCATGTGCTTTCTTTCCCTGTTACTAGTTCGTGTCAGTAATCTGACTTCAGTGACTATGACGTAACAAAGCGTCTACCATGATTGGTAAGAAATCTCCAAACGTAACGTGTAATGTCATTAGTGTCGCAATCTTGTACTGACCACGTTTTACAGTTTCTTTCTGTGCTGTAAGCAGCAGTTTAGTTGTCGCAGTTCATAGTTGATTAAGTAATTGAAATGCTGAAACGTCTTAGTTCGTCAAAGTGCCTGTAATTCAGTCCTGCACTCCTAACTGGTTGGTACGTAAATGGAATGTGCAAATTGTATAAGTTAAATGTCGTAATACTATTTGTGTATGACTTAAGAAGTATTGACTTTCTTAACGTGACATATTCCTAAGTGTAAGTTTACCGGCCATATCGAATGTGCGTATTATTGCCGATTTGTGACACGTTTCTGTTCGTTTACCCGATTCGTCAACAAGTGCCCGATTCAAAGCGCTTGTGTTATGAAAAAATCCCCGTTTCTTATCGGGCGGTGTTATAATTTTAGAACATTTGTTATAACACAGCCCGATTTTATAGGCAAGGGTAGTGAAGCAATAAATTTATTTTTTATTGAAAAATATTATAGTTTCTTTGGAAATAATCGCAGGTGAAATGGGTTTTACATGAAATTGGCAGTTAAATGTGAACTGTTGTGGCAAAAGCAAACGCATTTTAAGCAGTGAAATAGCAGTACCAGATTCTCCTCGATTGTAAACTGTAAAATACAAAATAGGCCAAGGTTGTTGTATCTTATAGGCATCCATGTTCTGATAACAAATGGAGTAATGAAAAGTGACAATTCAGGGTGGGGGAAGCATTTCTAGTGCTTCATGAAGCAAACTAGGGCCTAGCACACAATCAAATGAAGGACTTGGGACATTGGATTTAAAAAGCAATGATACATGGTAAGTTGTTGTCAATTGTCATGATATGCTTGTCATTCTCAACTGTTTCTATTATTTTAGCAGATGGTAATTTGTTATTTTTTTAGGCATGTTTAAAAATATGGTAGCTCATCTCTAGTGTGATCCTGGTTTTGTAAAACATTGGCTTTCATTTCTACTGGCCTAACTCAAGCAATTTTGTGTAAACTCCTACTTGTCAAATTAAATGTTGCATACACTTTTTCTTTTATTTTTTGTTGCAGAGCATGGATAAGGTTTTTTTTTTTCATAACAAAGTGTGTTGTAAATATTTGCATTTTATTCCGGCTAATATACTTGTTACATCTCTGAATGTATGCTATTCATTTTTATAGATATCTGACAACTGAAGATACCTACTTAAATATTGGTTACTCATACAGAATGAGTAAGAAAGTAGTCCAAAAGATTATTGTTGAGACTTGTGCTGCAATATGGGACGTTTTTCACAATAAATACTTAACATTACCTGACCAGACAGCTTGGACTAAAATAGCAGATGGTTTTAAAACAATTTGGCATTTTCCTCATTGTGTTGGCTCAATTGATGGTAAGTTAACATTTAGAAACTATTAACAATGATATTTTTACACGAAATTATGTCACAGGGGTAAAACATTGTGCTATTCAATCACCTGTAAAATGTGAATCACAGTTATTTTAATTACAAGAAAAGTTTCAGCATTGTGCTACTAGCAGTGGTAGAGGCCCATTACAATTTCATTATGGTAGCTGTTGGTAGTCATGGTCGTGAGGGTGATGCTGGTGTTTTTCGGAAAATGGTCAACTTAATTTGCCAGAGCCGAAGGCACTACCTGCCTACCTGGTACAACTTCTCCAAAAGTTCCTTATGTGTCTGTTGTAGAAGCTGCATTTGGATTGCATGTAAATCTTATGGAGGTGCAAACCAAACAAGACAAAAGAAATTATATGATTACAGGTGCCTAATTATTTATGTTATACTTACCCCAATTACCCAAATATAATTGTAAAGTATTTTACAAAAAAAAAACTTTTTAACATTTTCTCCTCCCAACCCAAGGGCCCAAGTACCTGTCAACATATCCCAACCTAAAGTTTATATGCATCCTACTTTTAGACATTCAAGAGCACGTGGGCGTGTGGAAAATGCATTCGATATGTTGGTTAGGCACTTTCATGTTCTCCGGGCTCCTACCAGAATGGCACCACACAATGCTGATCATGTAGTTAAAGCAATTTGTGTCCTACATAATTGACTGCGAATGGAACAAGAACAGACGAACAAAATTTTAAATGAAGAGATATTGTTGGGACAAACACCCTACTACCTTTTTCTGGCATTCGTAGAAGCACTGCTGATGCACAGTTGTTCGTGATGCTTTAGCAAACTACTTCACGAAGGAAGTTTGCATTGGCAAAATTAACATGTGTTTCGCTACCAATAAACATTTAGCAAGAATGCACCTTTTATTTTACAAAACCTGAACTGCTTTTATTTTTACAAAACTTGAAAAAAAGGTGCAATACACTAGGGAACCATACATGTAGGACAAATAATTTTGCTTCTTTTGTCTTTTTTTACACTTGAACACAATCTACACCTTCCGTAAGTTTCAACTGCCTGTAGAAGATGTTGCCCAACATTTTGAAATCGAATTTCAGGTGGGACACAAATTTTCTTCCCATGAGCAGATTTTTTATGGAGATAATAACATGGGTGAATAACTTTTCTTTTTCTTGAGCTAAAGTTGGCAATCAAATACAGGGCAACCTGTTTATTGAACTGCAAATGGGAAGATTTTGGCTTAATGTTATGCCCATCATAATAAACCTGGTGGAGGGTGACACTAAAACGCTGAATGGGCGGAATGGAGGGCGGGACGTCGCGGAAGATGGCGGGACGTCGTGAAAACCGCTAAATATCGGGTTAAATTGCTGACGGTTGGAGCTATTAAGGTTGGGATAAGGTTTTATAATAGTAAATCATTAAAAAAAATTCCGCCGAACACTACATTCCGCGCCCGAAACGTCCCGCCATCTCCCGCGACGTCCCGCCATAGCATTTTTGCCTAATGTCAGGAAATAGTTGAATAAGTTTTAGGCAGGGACATTTTTTGATTCATATACTATTATAAAACCTCAACCTAACCCTAACAGCACTAACCGTCAGCAATTTACCCGATATTGAGCGGTTTCCGCGACGTCCCGCCCATCCCGCCCATTCAGCGTTTTAGTGTCACCCCTGGTGGAGTATGTAAGAGTTGGCTAAACTTGCTTCCAAAATAAAGTAAAACAGTCTATGCCAGTACTTCTTTGATTTTCTTGACACAGAATAATATTCTTTAAGCTGATCAAATCGATCAACTCCTCTCATATATGCTGTGTAATCTTTAATGGCTTTTGGGCAGGATAACTTTGTTCTTGATCCATCTTTCTGTGTCCTTCGATTTGTCTTTCCATTGTATTGCAGTAGTAAGCAGGTTTACTATTCGATTGTCTTTCCATTGTATTGCACAAACATTTTCTATAGTTGAAGACTTTGATTCGCCACGAACAAGATTGCTTTTTTTGTTTGCCCGAACAGTGCCAACTGAAAACATATTTGCCTCATGCAAAAACATTAACAATTCAAATGAAGTGAAAAAATTATCAAAAACAAGAAGTATTGGATGATTCTCATATTGCTCAGTACATATAGTTTTACTGAGTAATTTCACCACTTTACTACCAAATGAATCACTTGGTTTACCAGATTCAGATGATCTGCCAGTATAAATTTCGAACTGAGATGCATAACCGGTTAATGGGTCAGCTCTTACCCAAGCTTTATATCCTCTCTTTATTGGTTTTAGTGGCATATACTGTTTTATTGCATTTCTCCCCTTGAACAAAATCATAGACTCATCAATAGACTGAAAAGATGAATGCCTATTTTCAAACTGTGCAACGTTATCAAAATGATTAATAAGTGGTCGAACTTTATGAAGTTTATCATAGCCTGAATTTCCTCTCTGGATTGCAGTTGTAATGTCATTGCAGTGAAGAGCCTCAGTGATTTTTTTAAAACGTTTACATGTCATTACTTGGTGAATGGACTCAACACGTAATATTGGATCTCATGACCAAAAGCAATCAACTGAAGGCAATTTGTGGATTCCCATCAAAATGCATGTCCCCACAAATGCTTTCATCTCATCAACTGAAACTGGGGACCAGTATTTAATTCCCTTCTGAACTGCATATTTGTTAGTTTCTTTGATCAAAAAGTTCCACAGCGTATCATTGAAAAATCTCTCAAAAAATGTCCTGAAAGTGTGTCAGACCCAAAGTCATGGGTGGCACTAGTAGAAACTGATGTAGAACCAAAATCTGGGAGTTCATCAAAGAAAGAACAAGGTCTTGAAGACCAACCATTGTCGTCAACAGTGTTTCTGTCTTTTATATCTGAGGTTTGTACATTTTCTCCATCCTCCTCTCAACTAAACAAACTAAGATCAACATCTGTTCTTTCTGTTTGATCATGTGACCTTTTTCTTGTTACTCTAGCTAGCAACTTCCGCTTTTTTATCTTGACTAGTGTACTTTTGTTTGCACTATGTCTTGTTTCAATGCTGTTACTGGGGCATATCACTTCAACGGTGACCTCCTCCTGTTTGTCTGGTGTGGCACAGAACATTGACTCAGCTAAAACTTCTTCTTCCTCCTCTACTAGATCACCCTCTGCTTCAGAATCACTACAATTTTCTGTTAGTGCAAACAATTTATCTAAAGCTTCATCAGCAGTAAATAATTTTTGCCGTGACATCACTACAGCATGCAGTTTGTACTAAGATGACTCTGTAAAATTCATGGTCGATCGCACTAAAATCGACTGGTCGATCGCACTAAAATCTCTACTACTAATCAAAAGCTTATTAATAATTTAAAAACAAGTAAAAAAATATAAAACAGCACTTCTGACACAAAGCACAAATGTGCAATGAGACAATAATTATGTAAATTTAATTTCTTTGTTGCGTAACAATTGTTATTTTGACACATTATGTCGTAACAACTACAATGTTTGTCGTTACAACTTGGGTGTTAACGAAGCAGTTGCAATTGTTTGGGGAGATTTAAAAGTTCCCTCTGACTAATTTGATGAAAAATGTGTACATATGAGACGTTTTATTGTTGTAAGAACTAAAACTCATGACTATAAACATGTGGTAATTGCCAATCAAATGTCATGAAATATGCGTTATTGCTTTACGTTAGTGGGAGCCTAAATTACTACCAGTCGATCGCCTGCAATTAAGAAAATTTTTGTCGATCCTGACGTCTAACAGGTTGGCCACCCCTGCTCTATATCTTCTTCTTGTTCTCTTCTGTATTTTCTATTTTCCCTCTAGTTCTAGTTTTTTTGCATAACTTGTGGTCGTGATTAGGTTCCAAATACAATTTTCTTTACCAACATTAAATGTTTGGTTTTGTATGTGTTTTTACCTTGAGAGACACTTTCATCCATGCGTCTCTCGCTGGAAAGTTTTGCTGGACAGTTCGGGACACTAAAAAGCGTGGGTACCGCTCCCAACTTAAGCCTTTTAAACTTGTCTGCTCTTTTTTTCAAATTGATTTGACTCAAAACGGGTCTAAATTAAACCAGGTTAATGTTTAATGCTCAACTGCCAAAAAAATATGCTACTCTAACCTTGCACAAGCGACTGTTTTTGTTGGGCGCCCACTTATTCAGACGATAATTTTGCAACCAACGTCGTCGGAGCTGCGCATTTATGGGAAATCTAAACATCCGAATCCCACATTTGCTTCTGTTTTTTTCAACAGTTTGGATCTGAGCATCCTCCCATTACGCAATTTCAGCAGTAAAATACTTAATTTTAAAACCTTAAAAATACACTTTTATAGTGATACAAAATCAGCAGCGTAAGCCTTTTCGGCTACCTTACCACATGGAAAACAATTAAGCATATTTTTAAAAAAAATTAGGCCGTTGAATTTATTTCTAGTCTTTACAGTTATTTAAATTTAACAAAAATATGCGTTTCTGCCTATACCTGCTGTACTAACACAAAATGGCGTCCATGGGGTTCTTTCGCGTAACAATGGGTTGGACAACTTGTGTTTTCTAGACCTAAAACGTGCCGAGACGGATAAATTCTTTGAAATGCAAAAAATACACCTCACAATATCAAATTGGGCCTACGGCTTTTCTTTACACATAACATGTCAATCACTTCAATTTTACGATGTACATTAGGAAGTGTGAGCCATTCTGTCGCCTTCGCCAACTGTGTTCCGCAAGTGAGTTTTTGGTCGACGAAGAATTGAAAAGAGACCGTTCAGTCAAAGCTGTACTGACGGGTAGCTTCGATAATATCTGGTTTTGTAATAAATGAAGCTTAGCGATTATAAATACTTTTAAACGTAAACAAATACCCAAAAGAACACGTAGATTTTGAAAAAAATCCGGATTTGCGTTTTTTATTGTTCTTTGGTCTTTTTAGTTTTGCAATTTGTTCCACTTTTTGTATCACATTTCCATCTTAGCCAAGACGATAGGAAATATTTCCACGTCGTCAGAATATAAACTCAACAAGTTCCTGCACCCGGCGTTTGAAGAACCTTAAAATTGAAACAATTATGTTACTGAAAATGAATAATTTTTTTAAAATGAATAAAAAAAATAAAAAAATAGGCAATCATATGGCTAATGGCTACAGCCTTTTTTATTCGACTTCCAAACCTACTTTTAAGTTGTTCACAAACATGATGATAATAAGGTTGATAAATTGATTCACAGTAGTAGGCCTCCATGAAGACTTCTGGAAAGGATAACAGTAGCAAGGTACTTATGCGGAACTTGAACTGCACTGTTTTGTCTTCAATAACAAGCTCGCCGCTGTTGTCTCATCTCATTAAAGCGTGCAGAATAGGCGAAAGCAAGCGACAATTGCCTCGGCGAGTGGCGTCCCCACCTTGGGTTTTTAAAGCACGGTGGCGGCCGCCATGTTTTGGTTTGTTCAGGGGTGGCTCGTGCTAGGGTGCAGCGGAGCTGCAGCACCCCCTAGATATTTTTACTTAATACACCTACCATAATATTACAAATAACTTTCATTATTTTTATTTTTTATTCCTTAGCAATATATAACAAGCATAATTTCCGCCCTAATCACCTTTTTTGTCATTAAAAAAAATTTTTGGGGAAACACTAATGTATATCTATGCTGGAACTGCAGCTCCAGTTTTCTGACGTTTCATGACGTTTTGCGGTTCTGCGCATGCGCACTTTGAAAAGCTACATGCTGGGCGAAATAGGAGCCAGGGTGCTGCGGCTCGCGCAGCTCCACCATTCACGTAGCGTGTGACCTTGGCACCCGGAAGTAGTTGTCTGTTCCGCGTTTATTGTGTGCCAAAGCAAATCACGTGTACCATCAGGTTCGACAATGAGTACAGTACGACAGTTATTCTTTTTTAATCATTTTTACAGTTTTTGATTGAAAGGTTAATCATGGCTTTTCAAGATTCTAGTTCGGTGACTGTAAGTGAGCTTCAGCAACTTAAGATTTCGCAGTTATCAAGTGCTGAAAAGGTAAGTATAAAGAAAAAAGAGCGTCCAACGCCTGATATTCAACTTTGTCAGCCAGGAATGAGCCACAACAAGAAATATATACGCTGTTTTAATTCTAAATGGTATCAAAAGAAAAAATGGTTTTGTGGTTGTGAAGTTAAAAATGCACTGTTCTGTTTTCCATGTTTGCTGTTTGGAGGTGATGAAAAATGACGGACAAAAGATGGTTTTACAAATGTAGCCAAAATAGGTGAGAAAGCAGAAAAACATGAGATGTCAAAGAAGCATGTGGACAATGATGTTTCACGGGAACTATAAATGTTAAGGAAAAACTTAGTGAGGCGTATATAGACTTTCAATTATTGAACACAACAAAAAAGTGAAAAAAGAAATCGTGAAATTTTGTCCAAAATAATAGACTGCATTTTGTTCTGTGGAAACTTTGAAACTACCTTACGTGGACATGATGAAAAAGATGAGTATGATATAATGGACATGTACTGTTTGTCTAAACAGTAGCTGCTAAATTGCTTCACAGGAAGTGTTTCTTAAGAATGCACTACACTGCCTTAGTAGTGTTTTTTGTTTGCACTGCTTAGGTAGTGTAGACACTTTACACTGTTTAAGTAGTGTAGTGTTGACACTATTGCCCCTCGAATATTTCTGCCATTGCAGCTTCTAATAGGTCTTCTTCACAATTGCACTGGGCTTGACATCCCTTGTGGTGACAGGTTCTGCTATCCCAGTCATGGTCCGGTGTAAGTGGTAGGTACAGTGCTTCTACTCCATCTGGCCCATTGATGAAGGGATATCGTTGCGTTGCTTCCTCATCTGTATTCCCCACTGATTTTCTCTTTGGTGATTTGTGGCTTGGGCCTGCTATTTCTTCCTCTGCTCTTCTTCGTGGCTATTGTTCTCCCACTCGCAAGGGGCTTCGTTCTTCTCATTGTCTTCTTGGTCGCTTTCTTCATCTGAACTGGCGTCGTTCCATATTTCCATCCAATTTGTAATATAATCTATGTGTTCTGTTACAAGCATACTGCATTCTATTCCCCGTCCCTCTGTGCTTTTTTTATGGATCTCGGTTGCTTGATCAATAACCAGTTCATCTGTAAGGCTAGATTCGATCCTCATTTTCTTTAATATCGTAGGAGGTTCACACTTCTCGTCCCACTCCGCTTGCACGAAACGGCGCTTCATGGGCCTTTCATCCTCTGTCTTGGCTATCCTCTCCAAGGGATGAGTCATGTTGGTCGTTATAAAGGCGCAGGTCGCTTCGTCCTATTAACCAAAAATTACATCTGCAAAAATCGCTATACAGATGCCTAAAATAAAAATTATCGTCATTTTTCCACTCTCTCCCCATTGCCCGCAATGCATTTTTGGGGCTTCCTTTTCAGCCGCCATTACGCTTCAATTTGCTTCAACCGTGACGGCCAGTAGCGCAATCCAGGGTTTATAGAGATCAGTGGTTGCAACCCAGTTTGATTAAGTCAGTGTTTCTCAACTTTTTTTCCCTGTACCGCCCCTTTTAGGTCTACATAATTTATAAACGCAAGCACGTCACAACGCAACGAAAACAGCCCGCGATAACGAATGATTGCGTCTCTAATCTTTGAGCAGGTACCTGTAGCACGCTGAAAGCATCACGTCAGATGCCTGTGAACTTCGAGGATCTGTATGTTAAACACTTAGAATGAACAAAAGAGGCCAGCGAAAATTGTAAAATAGTCACAGCATTCATAAATTGGTTTCTTTCAACAATTAGCAAGAACCTGTTGGCTGATGCTGAAAAATGGCCTGGAATTGTAATGCAACACATCATCAGATCAAATAATGGATTTTGGTCACCATTTTTAATTGTGTCCCGCAGCAGTCAGCCGTCCTGTAAAAAAGTAGATATATGATGGTACAAAATATATACTTACTTGAATGCCTTTTAAAATTTGTGACGGATTTTTATTAAAGTAACTGCTCAGAAGTTCCAAAATTGAAACGCATGTTGGCATTTTGTTTCGGAGAACTTTGTATTCCTACTTTATTTTGTGAATGCTGGCAACAATTAATGGATTTGTCTTGCCTTCAAAGCTCTGTAAAAATGTGTAAGGTTATTTATAACATACAAGTATTGTAAGTTTAACAAATAAATATTACTTGAATGTGCAAGGCTTCGATTTGACATTCTCGCTGGAATTTTCTTGGTATCCTAAGTCAAAGCCAGGTCTAATAGAACTGCAACTCGCGGTACCTCCTCTTCGGCTTCGGAAGCTACATCTGCGCAGGAGGAAACCCCGGCTAGATGACGACACAGAAGAGGTAGTCTGTTGTACTAACTTTTGCAGTAGTAGGATTTTTAAAAAACTGTTTAAAGGTCAAACGGAGATGGAACGAATGAAAAGCGAAAAAGATGGTGCGTTTTGTTCGGTTAATGGATTTGATGCGTAATTGCTTCGACGATCATAAAAAAAAGTTATTGCAATTATTAGAAAAACATTGAAGACTTTTGTAAAGCTTTTTTGTTAGTTTCTTTATTTTCAACTGTTAGTTTATTTCAATAAACACGTTATTGCAACCTAAATATTGTACGAGCAAAATAAATAAACAAAAATTTGAAAAAGTTAGAATAATTTAAGGAGCTTGACGATAAAGTGCACCTTCGCTAGATGGTGCAGCGTTGTTAGCCAACAATTCCTCAGATGCGAGTATGTTTTCCTCTAGAACTGGGCTTGGCTTACTTCCTATGAATGGTTTGCAGCGCCAAGGCAAAAGTGGATAGGCTGGGTCACCAAAAAGCATCAATGGCACATCAACACCTTCTGTTTAGGGTGGTGCCTAAGTAACATACTATATTTGACTTCTGCTATAAAGCAATCTGTTTTATAAAAACTAATTTGGGAAACCTGTAGTGAATAATTTTTTCAATACAACTGCATCATGACAACCTCCTGACATCTTAATGCTGACATCACGAAAGCTAGCAAAATCACCACACCAAACTTTTATTGGAATGTTTTTTAACATAAACTGCAGGAATGATTTTATCATATAATGATCTAACCACAAATCTTAACACTCTATGCACAAGGGAATCCCACCCTTTTCGGTTTGTGTAATCCTTTTCACCCAACTCTTGGTGGTGTTACAGCAATATGACTGCCATCAATGCAACCAACTGCCCAAATTCTTTAATGCTTTGAGAAAAGTCAGCAAATGTAAAACCAAAAAATACTTTGGGAAAATGATGTTGTTAATTTCAACTGGCTCCATACATAATGTGCGCTTCACAATATTTGTGAACAAGAGCACAATGCTTGTACAACCATACACACGGCCACTTGAGGTTGAACCTACCAGTGTTTTTACATGCCCTAGCACCGTCTTTCCGAACTTAGCCCGCAAGGCGATTTTAATAGGGACGCCATGGTCTTTCTATAATCCCATTAAAATCTGCTGATGCGACTTAAATTGTAAAGTTAGTCACATCCTACAAGCAATGCTTGTATATTACATCACAAGTGATCAAAGAAAGCAATTGTTTGGGAACAATTAACACTTGTAGTCTTGTTTGTGTCGTAACAAACTGGCTTTGGGTCAATCCTGGGCGTTACAATCCCATAAAACAAGGTAATGTGCTAATATCAATTCTAGATCGCGACAAGTGTTAGTTCTACATCGCGACAGGAAAACTTTCGTAAGAAGTAGATTAATTTTTAAATGTTACAAAGTTATCAATGCGATTTGACAAACCAAAAAAATGTGGTCGCGGGCCGGATTAAATGACGTAAGTAGTTTGGTGACCCCTGCCATAGAGGAACATTTGTTTCAAACCCAACCCCCGCGACGGTCTCAAAAATTTAACCTAAACAAGTGAGGTGTGTGTTTGTTCACAATGGTATTAATTTTTGCATGAGAAAAAAAAAAAAAACTAAGTATACAAATGGGCACAGTAGTACAGAGCAAAATTGCAGAAGTACAGTGTTTTAAAAATAATCAGTTGAAACGAAGGTATGAAGGAAAAAATTAAACAAAGAAGTCTACATATAAAAAAAACACAGTCGTAGTCAGTAATCACACTGTTTTCGGTGGGTCAGCAAGTTGCACCACAACAGCAGGCTGCTGCGAAAGTTGATTGATGCCCTCAATAAAACCATCAGTCATCTTAATCATTATTCTATCACGACTTTTTCTGTCTTTTTCGCGCAGTTATATGAAAGCATCTGCTCACATCTTAAAATTATCATCGAATTTTCATACGCAACTTTGAAAGGGCATTATAAAGTGGCAAAGACTTTTTCAATCTTTTGTTGCTGCAAGGGTTTCACTTTCTAATGGCTGTTGCCCACTGCTTTTGCTGGGTTAAGGCCGGTTTACACAGTGATCCTCTGCGCGCGTGCGATCTGCGCGTCTGACGCGAAGGGTGTTTACACGACGAGAACACAAAAATTAATGAAGCAAGACGACCTGATTGTTCTCTTTTGTAAACAACTGCAGCCACTACAAACAGGGTACAAAATGTACAAAAGTAATAATTTAGTAGTGTGGCAAAATCGCCGTCGTAAAGTCATTGCATGCTGCTACTTGCTTTCCAAAAGAAAACAAAGACAATTTTGGGTTCACCCTATATTGCAACGCAGAAGTCAAAAAGGTTTGTTATGTTGTGAAATGTAAATCATACATTTAGGTTTTTGTAAGCGGTTTTTATTTCAAGGTGAATTTCACACTCTGGTGCAGGAAATGAGAGCGGAGCGTCCACAAGATTTTACGACAAAAAAGTGTTTAATTATAGATTGTCACGGGCTCGACGCATTGTGGAAAACGCGTTTGGCATTATGGCATCCAGATTTCGAGTTTTTCGCAGGCCGATAGCGGTCAATCCATCGCGCGTCGATGATATTGTCAAAGCATGCACCATCTTGCATAATTTTCTGCGTGATGAGATTGATTCGTCTTGTCTAAGTCAAGAAGTGTCTGCCCATCCGGACACCACATGTGCAATGCAACCGCTTCACCGAACAGGGCGACACAAACAGTTCATCTTCATCATTGTGAATTAATAAATAAAATAAATATATATCAGTCATGTTTGCAACACAATATTTCAACAATTCATGGTGACAGCATTTTGCAGCAAGTATGTGCTGATTCATTTATAAGTAACTTACCTATACATAAAACTGCAATTACAACTTGTTTGAATAAATATAAAAAGTATTTGACTAAAGTACACTCTTAATATATTTGACCATATAATATTCATACCTGGAGGAGGCTCTTTTAACACTTCAAGTAGTTTTTCAGCAACATCATCATGTCTTCTCTTGTTTGGTGAAGAAACATGTGTAGACATAAACAGTAGATATGTGTTGGTATGTGATGGAACATTTCACACTGATGAGGTATATACAGATATACAAAAACACATTTTGCAAAACTTTTTAATCATTGTCTGCTGTATGAACTGGGGTGATGTCAAATCTGTCTTCAGGCCCTCACCTGTGTTCTCACTACTGGGACTGCCAGTATTGTCTTCTAATATGACAAAGTCTGACCCAACTTCTATCTCATTATTTTCAGCCTGGCTGAAGTTGATGATGTTCTAAAATGTACAGAAATTTTATGTCAAATATTTTAAACATGTTTAGAAATACTACCTTCTTGGCTGACGACGGAGAAATAAACTCCAAAATATTAAACATTGGCCAAACTGCTGTATGTGATGCTGCCGCACCACTTTTAAAACTTTCTTCCAACTTCCTTTTCTTTCTCACATATTTGTCTCTAATCGATTTCCATCTAGACATACATTGCTGTACTCTGTCAGAGTCTAGAAAATAAATTTTATCTGTGTGATGACCATTGAGGAGTTAATTTAACTCTGGCTTTATTAAAGTAAAAATACAGCAATGTATCTGCAACACAAACAATAAATGACTCAGGAAATGTAGAAAACAAATAAGCCCATACGCAAGAAAACTAGACATCCTACCGCTAACTAAACAAAACACTAATGACCGGAAGGAAGTAACGGGGCGTAACGGAAAGGAAAAACGGAACAAGGTAAACCGGAACACAACATAGAAATAACATTCACCACAATCTGTATTTTTCCAAATGTTTGTGGCTCAGAGAACCTACAAATGAGTTTTATCATACCCTGAATATTAAAAGCCTTCGCAATCTCCTCTCAACTTTTCTCCCGTTTTTTTTTCGATCACGATATGAATGAAGTGTAATATTATGTAGATTTGGGTATTTTTCAACTTCCAAAATACACTGTTCATTTTGAATTAAATCCATATTACCTGTGTATGAAAAGATGATCAGAGGCTACAGTGAAGACACTTGTCACAAACCAGTCGACAGTACGCAACGTTGGCAGCCATCAGGCGCACAAGGCGACAGACACGATTTTTTCGCTCATCACGCGTAGGAAATTTACGACGCGAGAAGCTTTTCAGGCGTTGGTCGCGCGCTGAGCAGTGGTAGTGCAGCCGGCCTTAAACCATCCTTTACATCCTAAACTACAGTTTGATGCAATAAACAAAACACAGGTACAAACAACTATTTTGTTGTTCTGCATGAAGGAGCAAACCATCAATTAGCAGACCAGTTCGGTGCCCTGCTCTTAGTTACTTGGTAATTTTGTTTCTTAAAAATACGACCGTAGTCTTTCCGTTCCTTCTCCATCTGCCAATCCACAACCAAAGGTTTGGTTGGTTTTTCGGTTTTTCGTGGCTAAATCGATTTTCAAAGGTTTTTCGTGGCTAAATCGATTACCTTTAAACACAATTCCCTTTATGTTACCTGACAGTCTAACTCTAAAGTATGTCTATATCCATGAAAGACAGGAAGTGCAAATTTGACACTTTGAAGTGTTTCCAAATCCTTGTTTTCCTAAAAAAATAAAGTGCAACATTTAACAGCCTGTAGGGAGACGTACCAAACTGACACTGACATTTGATCGTATTTCAACGAAACTGTGTGTGATGAGGAATTGGTTTCAAAATTAAGCGGAAATCGACATCAACTCCGGAACAAAATAAACTAACCAAAATCAGTTCAGAACTACGGTCGATTCTAGCATTACCTATAATACCAAGAGCAAGTAATCCCAACTTGTGATGGAAAAATAATGGATCTACCTTTCCGTTTCTTTTGGCGGTTGCAAAAAACACGTTTGTTCGCCATCATCCGTTTTCAGTAAACGTATGTTCAGCGAGGCAGGAACAGTACATAAAGACAGAAGAAACAAACTTCTGCAACGATATGCAGAAAAGCTATTGTTTGTACACACAGTAACGCCAAACAGACAGGGTAGGTTCATTTTAGCTGGTCAGATACCGGTGATAATAATACGTTGAGGTAGTTTGTTTAGTGAAGTTATAACATGACTTTATTTTTATGGTATTTGTACCTGTAATAACATGTGAAGGTTTAGATATATATACCAATTTACAAAGAAGTAATGCAAAAAAAAAACAAGCTATCCAGATTAACGGGTTTGTATTATAAAGATATGATAGTTATAATGGCCTAAATATATCTTGAAGCAGCAGGCAGTGCCTCTTCATTTGCACACAGGTAAAATGGTTGCGATAGAGTTATTTATAACTTTATGTCAATAGCAGATACAGTCTAAAGTTTTATTATAAAGATTTTTTAGCGTCAGTTCTTCATGTTCTAAGAAGGTAAACTGTGGATACTTTGCTACTTAGAATGTTAAATGTGTCTCCTGTAATCATGAAAATCACTTCGTTTTGGACACAAACAGTCAAGGTGTTTTAGAAGTAGTAGTGCTTATCTGTCGCGTATAATGTAAACTGTAGTTCTATGTTTTTATCACAGAATTTTGTAATGTTAATTGTGTTTGCTATAATCATACAGATCACATCATATTGGACACAAACCAGCAAGGTTTTCCAGCAGCGGTAGTGCTTCACAGTTTCATGGAAGGTAAACTGTGGATATTGAGCTGCTATATATCTTTAAAAGTATTTCAGAATTTCAAAATTATTATACGGATCACTTCGCATAGTCTAATTTAATGAGGTAAACTGGTTATATTGTTGTTCCTGTCACATAAATTCATCAGAATTTTTTTGTAAATTGTCACACAAGCAGATGGGCTAAATAGGATGTACGCAATTTAGGGTCCAAAACTCTGGGAGGAAAGTCAGACGATGTCCATTTTGTAGTGACATGTTTACCAATGCAACACGTCGTAGAAAGAAGCATCCAGGTATTTTAGAGAAGACTTTTCTACGATAGTTTTGCAAAAAGACAGAAGTTAGCAAATTATAAGACTTTTACGGGGAGTCAGTGTGTATATGTAAGGTGGTTGTTTTGGGGTTAAAAAGTCATATTCTTAACAAACACAAAGATATACCCAAGGATTCTAAAACGTTTGCTAATGTTATGCAACAAAGTGTTTTTGGACCTTATGAAATCATGCTATTATGACGGTATGCTGAAAGATGATTGAAATTGTATGTTATTACATACATTACAATAGTTCACCACAAAACCGATTAATTTGTGTTTTTATCACAGAAAAGTCACCAGTGTCATTTAAGGAATTCATCAAGTTCTTCACTGGATTTGCCGGAAAACCTTCACTTGGGCTTCCACATGATGTTACCGTTGAGTTTAAACATGGGTGCATGACATCACAGAATGGTACCAAATGCAACTGTTTGCCTACTGTGAGCACATGTTCATTGACAATAACGATTCCTGTGCATATTAATACCTTTGAAAAAATGTCCAACTCAATGATAGAAGTAATTGCCTGTGGAGATGGTTTTGTTAATTATATGGATAGTTTTGTATAGTTTATTGTTTTTCTTTGTAATGTTTTCTTTCTTCTGTCTAATGCTGGTTTGTTAATGCATTTGGTTGAGAAAAAGTGCTTCAAATTTACACAGATGTAAGGTAATGATCCAAGCTTGATCCTCTTTAAAGTTCGACACCAAATGACCCAGCGGTTCACCTACAGGACCCCCAAAACATTTGTATTTAAATGGCTATTCTGACTAAAGTATATGATCTAGGAGTTTCATGCTTTGTTGGTTTGTGCAATGTAAGGTATTCTAAAGAATTTTGTAACTTTGAATTGGATTCACCCATTTTTTACCCCTTAAACTCTCAAAAAATTGATTTAGCTTTTCCAGTGTTAGGTAATCAATACAAGCCCTTGTGTGCTGAAATGTAAACAGATTGGGAGTATTCTTTATGGGTTTTTTTACTACTTTTGTATATATGTGACAATACAATGTCAACAGGACAAAACCTTTTAATGTTTGAGTTGATGCTTTCTACTGATTTGTCCTTTTAAAAAAGGAATCTAAAAATAAAGAATTGTTTACCATGACTAAATCGCTTTTTAAACACAGGTGTGGGGACCCATTCGTTTTTGCTTGCAAAAACAATCTAATGGTGTATATAGTAAAGTGATAAGAAGGGGTACCAACATATAAAATTGAAATGTATAGGAAAGTCACCTTTCTGGTTACAAGAAATATTACAGGGTGGCCTAAAATTGCAACTGGGTTCAGTTTGTTTTGATGTAAGGCACCATTTTTGTCATCAATGTGGTGACATTTATGCATGATATTCATCAAAATTGTGCTGTAAAATTTAACTGCAGATTTTGGGAATTTTGAAGATTAAAGGGCAGTCATACGTAATATCCGTCCAAAATTTATATACCCTTGAGTGCTTCTTTTATTTGTAAGTCACTCGCCCTGGATTCAACATCTGGAATATGTATTACCACGACCAACTTTCTTTGGCATAGTGGTATAGCCCCACCTGCTCTTTTCACGCACAGATTTTTTAAATACACCTGGTAAATAGGTTTAGTGAATAGCTTTTTATTTTGTGTATTTTTACCTAATTTTTATTTTATTTTTTATTTTTATCTTTACCTATTTTTACCTCCTACTATAATATTACATACAACTTTTATTTTTTTATTCGTTGGCAATATATGATAAGCATAATTTGCCCCTTGATCACCTTTTTAAAAAAATATGAAACTAATAAGTGATCTATGCTGAATAAGTAAGCTGCAGTTCCAGTTTCGTGACGTTTTGTCGCTGTGCGCACTTGGAAAAGCTACATGCCGGGCGAAATAGGCGACAGGGTGCTGCGGCTGGCGCAGCTCCATTAATCACGTAGCGTGTGAGCCGGCAATCCAACATGTATTCGTCTGTTCCGGGTTTTATTGTGTGCCAAAGCAAAACCCGTGTACTATGTTCTTAAGTTCGGCAGTGAGTATAGTTAAATAACTATTTTGCCATCTATCAATTTATTTGTTTGAAGGTTAGTCGTGACTTTTTAAGATGACTGTTAGTGGGCTTCAGTTTTTGCAGTTATCACGATTAACCTTTATGATAAATACATTATTATAAACATTGATAATAAATAACTGAATTAAAAAGTTTTAAGACAGAATGGGATAAAACATCTGCTATTCCAAATATGTCATGCAGGAATAGGCAACAACAAGAAATACTCAGTTTTAGTTCTGAATGCTACCAAAGAAAAATAGCTCTGTGACTGTGAAGTTAAATGCCTCACTGAAATTCAGGCAATATCAAATGCAGAACCAACAGGAATTTTGAAATAACTGAGTGATTACCATTTAAAGTTTTGGCTTCTTAACACACCATGTGGACAGTATTTGCAACCAAATGCAATCATGTGTATTGATATACTGGACATGTACTGTTTCTCTAAACAGTAGCTGCAAAATTGCTTCACAGGAAGTGTTTCTTAAGAATGAACATTCTACAGAGGAGATAGTAGTGGCCACCAAGCATATCCTATTGTTGACAAAGAAAAGCTAGTTACTGAAATAAAGATGTTTCTGTAGATCTGATGTTCATGATTACTTTGAAAATAATCTCGATGATGTTTTGACAAGTTAAATTACTAAGATGAAAAATCCTTTTTGCAATTTCCATGAGTCCTTAAGGCAAAACGGTTCTTTTCAACACTGAAAAGGATGCAAGCTTTTCTAAGGACACCAAATAACTTGTATTTGCAGTGCTAGCACTAAATTGAAACAAACAGTTTCTTAGCTATCAATTATTTTGCCCAAACTATAACTTTCTGATTCATTTTGGTTGTAAAAAGGAAGCACAAGGTTTCATCATATGGGTCAAATTTACGTGAGATTGTTGTAAATTTAAAAGCTTGGAGGAGTATTGCACTTTAAAAAAGGAAATTATAAGCAAACTGAAAGACAATTGTTAGTCTGTACACAAAAATTTAAAGAAAATATGTTTAAATAACCAAGTTCCGGCACAAATGTAATGTGGTTGTAAAATTTGTCAGTTATGATACCAATAAAAATTTGTGGCTAGTTTTTTGTGTGGCAATAATCTGTGAAGTGTCAAAAAGATGCGTTGAAACAATGACTGTGACTATAAGTTACTCAAATGAAACATGACCATATTAATGACTGAATAGCAGGTGTGTTACTTAGTGGTCATTGTTATAACCAGTTATTCTTAAATGTTGTCTAACTGAAATACTTTTCGACCAATTATTACTATTTTGTTCAATATATTGTTGTGAGTGTTTTGCCGTATTAACATTCGCTTTATTTTGAATCTGTGTCACGTGTGTTTTTGTGCCACATTATTACCGCATGTTGTTGAGTTTGGCCCGTTGCCATGCAAGTAAACAAAACTCCCCAGTGATACACTGTCTGCTGTTTACACTCGTGTACATTAATGCGTAACGAAAATTACGTTACAATGGAGTTACTAATTAAGATTTGTATTACTCGTTTTTCTACACAAACAATGGCTGGAAATCTAGAAATGTGGCTTTTCTATATATTGCCAACTTATATATGTTAAATAAAGGTTAAAATTTGGAGCAGCACCCCCAGAAATGTCAGGCACGAGCCGCCACTGGTAACGAATCAATCAAGCTTGTCGCAATGGTAAAGCAACATGCCTGTGAATTACGAGGCCACACACGACAAGTAGCCAAAATCTCCTCACTTTTACGAACACACCAAAAAGGGTTGCAATGTCAATCCAAGTGATTAGTTAAACCCATTAGCGCCCATAGTCTCATTTGTAGGACAGGTTCCAGATGTATGCCTGTGTGTTGTTTGCCTTGATGCTAGGTCCACAGTTTATTGCCATACTTCTGGACTTTAAGTCGCACCGTTAATGTAGTTTCTCGCGACAGTTCAAATAACAACGTATAATTTGATGGTAGAGCTACTAACACAAAAACTCACAGCAAAATCTACTAACACCATAATTCACTTCAGCCGCACATTCAGCAAATTTTCGATAGGTGGCGCAAAGAGCACATATCCGATTGAAAACGGTATATCTCAAACCATGCCTACGGTTAGGGCTGTTGGGGTTAGGTATTATGATCAAAAATTCAATGAAAATAACCCAAACATTTACTTATTAATGTAAAATTTTAAAACCTTACTTCCCCACCTTACCCCCATTCAGCCGCTAAATAAATAATTCAGCTCCTGCGTCACCTATCGAACACTGTCAAAAATGTTGGGTACAAAATTTTAAAGTTTTGGGTAGTGTGTTTGTTTACCCAAAAAAGTGCGGAAATATTTTGGGTATCGTTAAAATTCACCCAAGTATAGTTGGGTAGTATGATTACCCAAAATAACTTCAATTAAACATTGGGTAGAAAATTGTACCACCCAATTGTGTGAGAAGTTTTTTTTGGGTAGTCGGCTTTTTTACCCAAATATTCAGCTCAGGTTTTGTACCCCAAAAAATAGTTTGGGTATGGTCAACAGGTACCCCAAAAAAAATCGTTAGTATTTTCAGACACTTGGGTATTGCTAACCAAAAAATGTCTGTTATTGCAGCTGCAGCAAACTAATGCAAAATCACAACCATTGTTTCTCCCACATGGCAACCATGATCCTAAAATATTTTTTTTATTTCCACACAATTCAGTTAACTCAAATACATACAGGCAGAACATTTCAATGGCTCTAATCTAAATTTTGGACACACAAATTTCTCAAATACACCGAATGGGGAAACTATGCACAAAGGGTGAGGATAAAATAATTTTTTTTGAAGAACATACGCTTTCACTGATGTGGGTTCTACGGACCATGCATGATAATGTTCATTGTAATAATTAACACAAAGCAACTGCCCTACAAGTATTGGACCACATGATGAACTCAAATAAACAGCATCTACTGACAGGAAATCTGTCACCCCATCAGAACAAACATGTACACATACAACACAAGGTACAGAGTATGTTATCCCTTCAAATACGAGGTTGTCAGTTTTTTTAACATAAGTTTCATCAGTGGGGCTACTACTTGATCCAAACACATCACGTGAATTTACAGTTGTAAACTTTTTAATTTCGAAAGAGCATGAAAATATGTCAGTTTCAATAATATTTGATGCTAATTTCACTTGATGCTGGACAGCAATGGTGTGTGGAACATTAATGTAATTGTTACTCCTGGTGACAATTTGCTTTAAACTTTTATGCTTGGCCTCAAATCTCATGCATGAAAAATGTATTAGAGGACCAATTTTTTTAATTAATCTTGGATAGTGTAGTAAAAAATGCAATTTTGGCGTAATTGTTGCATCAGGATACCTGGCATGAAACATTTTAAAAAAACTTTGCAATTCTAACTCCAGTTCAGTTACTGTGGTCCCAGAAACAAATGGTGCGCAACATATGTCAACAATTCCACAAAACATTGTATATAACTCCCAAACTTCATCTTCATCAGGAATGTAGCTTCCAATCAACATTGGCAAACATCGGAATAGACACCAATATTGTGATGCTGACAAAACAACAAATACAGCAAAAATAAACTAGGTTGAACAAACATACACACATGTCATACCGATTTGGCGCAAATTTTTGTTTGAATCATCAATCAACTTGCCATAAGAAATATGAGATGGTTTGTTTTTTAGGTCAATACCATACTTGAAGCAATCAATTTTGTTATTCAGACAATCAAGACTTAACAGTCTTTTTTTAATTACCAGATTCTGTTTAAAAGAAAAAAAAGTTTAGGGCAAGATGTACTCATGATTATATGCTAACAATCGAACTACCTGTAAAGTTAGTTTAAGAATGTATGGAATTGCACCCTCAAATAAATCATGATGGACATCAGCAGCATAATTTTCTGCTGGGTGAAAATACTGAGATAACAATGGACATCGAAATTTTATACCGTGATGAGGTTTCCCTGTTGCCTGTGCTACTACTACTGACTCGTTGTACATTTCTGGGGTTCGTAGTTGACATTGTTTGTAGGAATTCTGTTTAAAACATTTGGAGAACACTTTATGCTAACAAATTTAAACACTTTGCAAACGAAAAGTTTTTATAATAGTTTACTTAATAAGCAACACATAAAAAGCCTTTTACCTTTGTCTGAATGTCATTTCCAGTGCACGTACAGTATCTTGATACGAATGTATTTAACCCTGAAAATCGCTCGGTAAAGCCTAGAAAGGAGTGTGCAGCTAAATTATCCAATGATATTTGTGCAACTGTCCCTCGAACAGTCACTTCTGAACCCTTATAATTGAACTGAACACCCATCTGCAAAACACACACACAGAAATATATATACATTAAGTTACAGTTGTCACTACATTTTACTTACTGTTTCAAGTTGCTTTATGTCCTGATTAAGTGGCTGCAAAATTTTTTCCCAACCAATCTGAGGGTGTTTTAAATCTTTAGTATAAAATAGGGTACTGAGAAAAATTCTAGTTACAGCTGATGTAAGTTTGGGGTGAGTGTTGAGTATCAAAAAATATATTGCACCTTGAAAGAGAAACAAAAAAGACTTGAATGCGAAATACAACAAACAAAACTGCTTATTGTACCCATATTGTGTGTGCCTGTTTTGGATCCAAGCGGGTTAACAACCTCAAATCCATCATAGTAAAATAAAAGTTGTAAGTTTGGTCTTGCTTCAGAAAAAAGAGGATGCATATTTGCATACTCTCCATGTGAAAAACTTTGATATGCATCCACATCATCCAAATCCTCTTCTGATTCGATGATCTTAGTTAAATTTAGAGATGAATATTTTCCACGAAGCACACTTTGTATAATCTAATGCTGCAAATATACTTACCCAGTCATAGAGACTGGAATTTTCCAGCAATGTTTTTAAAAGTGCAATAAGTGAAATATACTCAAGTGAATGGTACTCCACGCCTTCTTTCGAACCATCTTTCGGACATTCAAATAATATATGTCGTATAGGAGTCTGTTTAAGTATACTTCAGTTAAAAAATACAATATTGGCAACCATGGCAAATCACACTTACCACTGTATCGGACTTTGGACTTTTTAATTCAAAACATTTTAATTCGTATAATTGTCGTGTCATATTGTCCCGGTCAAACTCGGTCAAACCTCACCTTTTTTCTACACAAAAGCTTGACCGGCTTTTAAACCTGTTTTCTAATCACCACGCTGGTCATATACTGGCTTAAGGCTATTGTTGTATCGCTTTTAACGTGTTAACAAGAACCACGTCTAAATTAACCTCCAGCCATGTTATATGTGACACTTCTGTAAAGCAATTTAAAGAATAATTGCGGTTTAGAACTTAGTTCATCTTCTCGGGCGTACGTTTTTACGACTGCGCTTACATAACAACATTTGACCTGGTCGCTATATAAACCGCGTCAATTTAGATTTAACTTCAGTACATAAGTTACCAAGTTTATTAGTTACAGTAGCTTGCTTGGGTGTAGCTCACGCGTTGGCGTCGTGACTTTTGTGTTGCGTGTTTAGCCGTAAGAGGCATTTTCGTGGCATGCTTTATTGAAATATAATGTGGGAACGTTAATTTAGCTTTGCGTCTTGTTAGGTTTGTTTAGGCAGCGATAGTTTAATTATTAGAGTCAGATACACGGAGTGTTTAATTGTCTACCCACTGGGTCAGTACACCACCTATGTTGGAAGAAGTTTTTTTCTTTGATATTCAGTCACAATATCATGAAAGGGGTTGGCTAATCCCATTGCGAGTTGAAATAACTCCTTATGGCTTGAAGACAATGGTGGCGTTGCCTTAATTCCTCCTATTATAGTTCGAATACTCTCTTCTAGTAGGCCTTCTGCCCACGTTTCTACTAAATGTAAAGCCGACTCAGTCAAATTACAATCAACCTTTAATTTGGTTAGTGAAAGAGCCATTAACTGCTTTCTTTTGTGCAAGTTTTTTATTGTGTTTCTGTAAGTAATAATGTCCTGATCAATACAAGAATCTTCACAAGCTGCATCACTGCAAGTAGTAGTGTCACAATCACTACCACATGAACCAGTTTCTTCTTCCATTGGTGTGTCATTTGGAACGGTAATTTCTTCTATGTTGGAGGCAGTGTTGCTGGACGAGTATCTGTACCAACAAGTCGGCATATGCCAGGACTTCCCGCAGTGCCATCTTCTAATGTGTTGTCGCAATGAAACTTTGTCATTTAGCTGCATCGAGCAACCATCTATGTTGCAAATTAGCTTGAAAGTATTGTCATAGCAATGGGAAGAAAACACATGCCTTTTTAAAGCCATTCTACTTTTAAAACAGTTAGCACAAAATGTGCACTTGAACAAAATTCTTTCCACACTAGTACTACACATGTCAACTGATCATGATTTATGACTATGAACCATATGAAGTGAACCAGTTTCAGCCAAAATAAACCTGTTTAGTTAAATTCGGATGAGCGTAACGTCCTTACGTTTCGCTACTTTCTGATCTTCACTTAAAAAGATTTTCAACTTCATTAGTTTATCTTCAAAACGTTTATTTTTTTCATCTTTTGTAACTTTTTAATTTCACAAATTAAAAAGAATCGATTGGCGCGAAAAGTTTAGGAGTATAAAATCAAATCGGAAACTCGGCGCGAAAAGTTACGTCACACCCAGATTTGCGCGGCAAAAATCTTGCCCAGGAAGTTCATTCCTTTGCGAATTTCTGACTGTGCCGCGTGGTTTTAAACTTTATTGATATTTTCTGTTTGTTTGCACAGGAAATTAACCTTTTTAAACATCTGAACCTTGAATATTAGTGAAATTATGAACCTCAGTGTTAAAGACGTTGTAGACATAGTGTCCTTGGCGTTGAAAGACGAAGATGAAAGCGAACGGGAAAATGTTTGCAAAGCCTTTTATGGTAAGCCAATGTGTCATAATCCAAATCAGTCAGTCACAAATATAGTGTTTTTACTTCTGCTGCTAAATTTTGGAGAAGAATAAAAAATATGTATGTCCTGCTAATATAGGCTACTGCAATTTTTAGACAACAAAATTGATGGGAAGGCGCTTGGAGCTGTCAGTCAGCTTGACATATTGTTTAAAATATTTCCGAATTTGCCAAAAGGAAGTTTGCTGAAAGTTTATCAGGAACTTACAAATTCTGAGAAGTCTGATCTTGGCAACATGTCATTGTCAAGTTCAAGCACTAGCTTGGACGACTCAAGTGAAATATCCACCAGTGCAGAAAGTTCAACCTCAAACCATGATTTGGAAGATCGTCCAAATCTAACAAAGACTGTCCCCAAAGTGTTTCCTATAGAAATGTGTGATTTCGGATTTCATGCAAAAGAGCTTATACGGACTGGTACACTTACAGAAAAGGGCAAGCGGGAAGTCACCACCGAGATAATACGTGTTATGAAAAAGTATGAAAGGTACAAGAATTTAAGTTGCAATATAGTTTATAATCTGTTGTAATTGATGTTTTGTTTATAGCTTCCCTACCAGATCAACAAAAAAATCAGCGTTAACCTCATTTATAAAACTTGGAAAGGCAACTTTGGGCCTTAATGAAGAAGATGCCAAGGTAGAATTTGACATTGTATATACCTTGTGTGTATATTTATTTAATGTATATTTCTTTTGCTTTAGAAATTTTGGTTGCGGAAAAAAAAAAAGTAAGTTTGCGTTGTTTTGAATTGCAACATTTGAATATTCCGTGTTGTGTGACCAAGCATAGCTCATTCCTTAAAGCAGTTTTTAAACCGCTACCATGAATATTTTTTGAGCAAAAACTGATTTTATTCCAGATGTTGCAAGAAGAGTTCAAAAAGCAAGCTGGCATGAGAAATCAGCGCAAAATTTCTGATATGATGGATCAAACGTTTTCTATGAGAAGGAGTTATTTTTCTTCTAATCCTAGCCCAAAAATTGCATGTCAAGAATGGCCAGCTTTGTCGGGGTATAATGAGGTAAATAACTCTCCATCATATCTATTCTGTCATACTCTTAGTGTAACAATGACTATTTCGGCATTGTGTTGTTTGTATGTGTTTATATGTGTGTTTTAAATGGTAAAAAATACATTCTTTTCTACGGCTGCAGCACTATAATTGATTTGTTGTTTTTTGTTTTCCAGTTGGTTAGAGAATTTAAAAAGATACAGCGCTTCGACAAAGAGAGTTATCTGCAGTCCAACATTTTCATGAGCATTGTCAACTATGCCAAACAAAAGACCACATCTGTGCAGGTCAAACGAATTTTGCAAAAGATCCCATTAAACAATGAAGAGCAATTCCCAGTTGGTAAGATATTTGGTTTTATTAAAAAAAACTTTTAAAAAAAATGTCAAAATTACATGCTCATTTTCGTTTGACATCATATTACCAACAACGGTATTCACTCGACAATTTATTTTTATAGATCAACAGATCATTTTTGGATCTTGGCTTTTGTGCAATATTATTCGGTCAAACACCAAAAAGGAATACTGCACTGAGAGGTATCTGCTTGATCTGTACCCGGTAAGTTGTGGTGGCAATAAATTGTTGTTGAGACATTGAATAGGTCTTCTTTGAATTCAGTCTTACGACATATTTTACTTTTGTAGGAAAACACAACTATAGATGACATCATTAAAGCTGTTCCGGATCGCCACCAGCCATTCATTGCAGTATTTGGCAGTGTAGAAGAAGTCAAGAAAATCCGCCTTTTTGTGAAAAACAACCACTGATAGAAGTGAAAAGCCTAACACAGGCATATATTGCTTTGTTTGCATACTACTACGTGTTTAACTATGAATATTGTCCTCATGTTCATTTGGCACTTCAGTTTCTTCAAACCTATTGGTTAGGTATCCAGACAGCAGGTGTTAATGATTCTGTCAAAGAATTGGCAATGAAAATAGGCCTAACTGTTTAATGCTTTGCAGTGATTTCTTTAACAATTCCTTGTTTGTTTGTTTGTTTGTTTGTTTTTCTTCCAGCACTGTTCTTTTAAATACACTTTTTTTTCCAGCACTGTTCTTTTAAATACACATTTTTCTATATTTGTGTGGTGAAAGCTGGATAGAATTTTATTTGGGTAATCTTTACCCAACAAAGTTGGGTGTCCCCACGAATGTACCCAGAACATTAAATAAGGTACAAACCACAGCTACCCAATATAGCGTTTGGGTGGAAAATCATCATACCCAAAAACGAAAATTGGGTAAGTAAGTATGATACCCAAGTTGGTTTGGGTATCAATCACCCAAAAAAATATATTGGGTGTCCCCACGAATGTACCCTGTTTGGCATAGAAGTACCCAATGATTTTGGGTGTTAGTTACCCAATTTTGCTAACAGTGAAAGTGAGTTATGGTGTAAGTAGCTCTTCCGAACTCACAACACGCCGGTTTTGGAATTTCCACAGGCGTTTACGGTGACAATAATTGCTGATTCAAAAATTCCCAAACCGGTGTGTTGTGAGGTCCTGTGTCAGTAGCTCTACCAGGGGCGGCTCGTGCAAGTAGGCTGCGGAGTTGCAGCACCCCATAGATATTTTGCTCCCTTTCCAAACAACCTTCACTTTTTCGTACTTTTCCATCATATTTTCTTTTAGGTAACAATCAGTTCACATAACCTTGATGCCACAAAGCATAACTGTTATTAAGAAAAAATACATATTTTCTTATTAAAATAGAATCCGGCAAATAAGTACAAGTTTTTTTTTTGTCTAAAATCGCAGATTGTCTTTATTCGGAAAAGTGCAAGATCAAAACAATTTGTGAAGACATGGGCCAGACCTTGCAAGGAATAGGAGATTTGTAAAACAACTCAATTATTAAATACAACAACCTTTTGAAAAATTGAGTAATTCAGTGATATGGTGTAACCTCTTTTCAAGTATATTGTTTTCAAAAAGTTAAACACATTTTGTTGAAGAATGAAATGAATGACACGTTTGTGCGTTGACAAATATAACAGCGTAGAAATCTTCCTTGAGTCTAGCTTTAGAATGGTCTAAATCAGTGGTTCTTAACCTTTTTGGGATAGTTTCCCACTAAAGCCGATCACCAAGTTCGAATTTCCCCCTCTGTTTTTTTTTTTCATAAAGATGTTTTGTGGTCGACGTAAACAAAAAAATGATTTGATTGAAATACTTTTGTGAAGCAATTTGGTTGGGACCATATAGGCTTACTACAATGTTATTTAGTTTGAATAGTGCTACCGTGAGAAAGCAAAAGTGTGTGGGATATTGAAATGTCCTTTCTGTTGCATTACTCATTTTTTGATCAAAATCAACAAAGAAAAGGCATTTATTCGCGCACAATAACAAAAGCATTGACATTTTAGACATGTCTGTGATGTTACAAATGACCTTCTAACATTAGGTGAAATTAATCTTACATGATGTTGCAAAAAATGTAGTAAATTAACTTTAACAGTTAATTTAAGGCCGGATTCGACGGAGGGCTGGAGTGTGGTTACTCCCGTCTTACAAAATTTCCCTCTGAATGCAACAAATTTCCCACCGGTTAAGAACCAACGGTCTAAATCGTACATAAGCACAGTAATAACTACGCGGTGTGACTGCAAGTGAGAGAGCAAAAAAACTAAAAAAACAACTGCAGTGTTATATATGGCTGTACACAGATAAAAACTTTGAAAATGATGCATTGGCACAGATTTAACTGTCGACATCATTAACCGACTCTCCAGCTTTCAGTTTGGCAATAATTTGTTTCAGTCTGACAACCTCACGCATTTCGGCATTTTTGCTGGCGTCATTGGTAATTAATTTTACTCGCGATGCGTAAGTCAGGGAAATTGTGCTCTCCGCACAATTGTAGTCAGCAGGTGAAACGTTCACAAACATAAGTGTCTTTGCGTTTCCACCGAGGGAATCCTGCATCAGCATGGTAAGTTTGTTGTTTCTGTAGGGAATAAACCCTTGTTCACTCGACAAGGCAGAAATCACGTCTCCCAAAGCTGAGAGAGATTTGTTGATAGAATTTGCTTCTTTAAGCTGAGTGGCAGTGGCTCCGGTTTTGCCTACACGTTCGCTCCCGGCCAAATCAACCAAGCTCAACTTTCCACGTGTTACAGCTCCAGTTGCCAAGTTTGTACTTTCGATTACAACTCCGATGACAAGATGGGATCTAGAGCTTGCACTGTTCATGTTTGTCGAAGCAATATGACGACTTTCAGATCCTTTCGAAAAAATTTCGTATAAACCATCGGCAGATTCAGCTGTTTCAACTGTGCATCCTTGGACAAATACCATCCCCTTGTTGTCTTTTTTATGTCCAGTCGTACGTCGGACTTTTGACTTTTACCCAAGAGATCTATCAGTTTTTCGTTGTACAATTCAAGCATGTAGCAGGAAATCCGAAAATTAAACTTCTGTTGGTTCGCTTTTATCAGATCAAAAATTCTTCTGAATGCTCGAGGAGCAATACCAGGATTTTTTTGTTCCTTGTCGCCAAGCATGGTGTACGTTTTTCCAGAGCCCGTTTGCAAATACACACACGTTGTATCCGTCGACCGCTGACTGGACCAGACTGTTTGTATCCTCGAAAATGTCTTCTTGACTATTCGACTCTGTAAATATTTGATCAAATTGAAACTCTTTCAGGTCTCCCCGGGCTTGCTCGACTTTTACCGTGTAATCATCGGGGGAAAACACAGCGCTCTTGTTTTTGTTTTGCTTTTCAGTGGAACTCAACGGACGTACACGGCAATACACGCGAATTTTTCCTTTCATGTCTTCAACCATGTTGTAGTACTTTTTTCTTAAGATTCTTTCGGAATTATAGTTTTCTGTCAGGATTTTGTTCATATTTGTCAAATCTTTGACTTGGCTTTGTAATACGGGCACCTGCTGTAGCGCCACCACTCCAGCACCAGCAGATTCGCGAAGATGTGCACATTCCTGCTCTCGGGCTGTAAGTCTTTTTTTCAGGTCAGCCAATTCCTTAGAGGATGCTTGTAAGTTGCCTTGTAAATCAGTGTTGGACATTTTCATTTTTTCCAGCTTTTTGCTTTCGAACTCAAGCTTTTTTTCCAAATCCTTAACTTGCTTTTCCATTCTTTTTGTCTTTGTCAACACCACCAGCCGAACTTCCTGTTGTTGGACCAACAGAGTTAATTTGCCGTTCGAGAGACTGTATTTGTTTGGAATATGCATCGTTCTGTTTCTTTAACTCGACCAGCATTTTGCGACTTTTTTGCAGTTGCTGGTCTACCCCACGTTTTTCTGCTGTTTTGGGTCTTTTCATTTTAACATTCGAGACATCTTTTTCTGATAAGTTAGCCGCTGGTGCAGATTCGTAATCTCCGTCTCCAATCATTATTGCAACAGCAGCAACCGTTGTTTTCATAGATATAAAACCTTCTGAAGTTTTCTCTGGATCATAATTTGAATCTTCTAAATAGGTTTCATGATGTCATCTTCTGTTTCATCTAGAAACTGTGTTACATCATCAGATTTAAGTATAGAATCAACATCTATTGTGTCCTCAACAATATCCACTTGTCTGTTAACTTCGTCCATGGGTTTCAGAGCTTCAAATTGCTCATCTAAACCTGACTGGTCCTTTTGGTGTGCAGTGAAGTCACCTGGTAATATTTTTCCAGATGCATTTGTTTTCAAAGGTTTGACAATTGCATCAGCTTCATCATTTTGCTCTGCGATTGGTTGTAATAACTTTTCTGTTTGTTGTAAGTCATCAGCAATCTTTTCCCCTTGTTCATCAGTTTCTTCCACAACCCCAGGTACCTCTTTTTTATCATTTACAAGTGGCATGAAAAAAATTTCTTGGGCTGCTTCTTTTTTAGCTTTCAAAGATGATGTTTTTTCTTGTAATAACTGTTTATTTTCCAACTTCAGGCTGTCAATGGTGTCCAAACTTTGACTTGAGGAAGCTAATCGTGACTTTAAAATACTAATCACATGGTGAAAAGAATCAATTTTTGACTGATGCTTGGCTTGTAATGCATGAAGAAATGTCTCAAACTGGGTCTGAGTTTCATTTTCAATCGATTGGTACTGATTTTCAATTTTAGCAACAATTGAGAGATGATTCAGTTTCATACTTTTCATATCATCAACAATTCTACTAATCATGGCATGAGCATACTCATATGGAATATATGCTGTTTCATGAAACACATCAGTTTGTGTCAAGTCAGGCTCTTTTTCTTTAATCAGTGCTGATTGCTCCTTAGGCTTGTTGGTGGATTGAACAGGGGAGGTTTTTTTTAGTTTGTGATAGAATTGCTGATGACGAAGTTCATCTATAGCCGTTTTCGGCCTATTTTGCAGAGTAAATCCACCAACTGATGCTGATGTTGGCCGATTTTCATCAAACAAAGGTTCCACCTTGTTTCTTCCCAAGCTGACGTTTGACCCAAATTTCTTCACTTTATTTAATTTTGTTTCTTCTTTGGGAATTTGAATAGGTAGATGACTGTTTTCAACCCCACTGTGAATACTTTCTTCAGACTTTTGTGTGGTAGAAAACATCTGATGTGAGGAAGTTTGTAAACTCTCAGTACTTCCAGGTAACAAAATCTTACTCATATTCATTTTCAATCAAATTACCTTACTTAGTTATGTCACCTTTTTAAAATAGAATAAGTACAAGTTATCAGACGTGTTGACGTCCTACAAGAGGTTAATGTCAGCTACCCAACACATTCGTTGTTATAACACCAAGAGGGTGAAAAAAAGGGAAAAAAACGGCGATCACGTAGATAAATTCCGTGTTTATGGGGTGTAAAAGATAGCTTATCGGCATTAGAACATTTGTTTTTATGTTTATCGTTTGGCGCGTGAGTTTCAGATTCTAAAAACCAGCATTTTCTGTACCCTGTCTCTTGGCAATTACAGCAACATGGCCGATTTCCTGACATCCCTTTGTTACGTATCTTTGCTGTTCCTTCAGGCGCGTAGTGAAACCTGCCCGTCTCTCCGACGATACATACTCTGAGGCCCTGTCTCGATTGTAGCGAGATGACTTGCACAAATTTGCCGGATGTACAAAAAAAGTCTATAAAACCAGTGTGATTTTAAAAGATTGGGAACTGACAAAATTCATTAGCTAGTAAACTAACCCATTCGTTGGTGGGTGGTGTTTAACTCGCTAATATAGGAATATCAATCATCGTCGATTAGATTCCAGTGATTATCGGAATTTAATATTTACCTATCGTTATTTTAATTTTTGTCTGTCGGGATTTTGACATTCGGCCTGTATGGCACGTGACTTAGCAAAATATTTTTGAAGGAAAATAAAAAGTTCAATGCAATACGTAACAATATTTTTCTTAAACATGTAATCACTTTTGAAAGCAAAAAACATAATGCGAAGAGTGGTTTTACAAACTCCCAATACTTTTCTGTGGTCAGCGCTTCAAAAAAAAAAAAAAAAAAAACGCAAAGAGCCATCACAGGTTTTAAAACTTGTGCGTTCATGAAACTTGTACTTTCAAAACTTATGCATTAAACACTTCTCGCCTAAAATTAAAATCACATGATCACTGACGTCTTTGTTGAATTGCTGAACAGGAATTACGAAATATCAATTATTACTAAAATTATGTTTTCACTAAAATTGTTGTTTCAAACAAACAAACAACAAGCCGAAGCAATATCACCTCTTCTTAACATATACAAAGAGTAGTTTTTATTTAATCATATTTTTTTGCTCGTAAAAAAATTTAAGACTGCATTTAATAGAAAAAGACGAACAATAAATGGGACCTGCAGCAATCGTCCCATTGTTTTTTTTTTGTCGCGTTACCATAAAGTAATTGTAAACTAACACACGGCTCATATGTTACACAAATTCACTGAGTTTAACGTGAAGTACCAAATTTACATACACCGCGGCATTATTGTCTTGATATAAACCTAAAAAATGTATATAACACCCTGAATTCTTCAATGAATTATTACTACCCCGCTCTGAAGCAAAGACAAACCTCTGTGTCATGAAATATGTTTTCTGCTTGCATGGCTGACAATCAAATGACTATGTGCATTACTACACTGTTGCCCACACGAATGAGATGGGTGTCCAGCACTCGTACTTGCAATCTTGTGGACTGTGCATCTGTTTTTCTGTTAGTTACGGGTGAGTGCACAACAGTCGCAACTTCTTCTGTCAAAATGTTACCTGCTTTTTAAGCACTATATTCATGTAGACGCAAATTTTATAACTTATTTTGACTAAAAAGAATTGACTTCCAGCAAAGGAACTTGGTGGTAAGCAGATCGGAGATCAAAACAACTGTAGAGTCGATCTTGAGCAATTAAATTTACGATTCCCTCAATCTTAGGTAGAGGACAGGCATCTAACGAAGCGGTGGTTTAGTGCCTCCTATACAGCAAGTCACTTCTTGATGTCTCTCGAGAAAATCTTGCCCAAGAATGACATCGGCTCAAAGGTCCTTCAAAACAGTGGTCGGCACCCGCCGGTACCGGTCCGCGACGAGTTCGTTACCGGGCTGTATACTTTTTCAGGGTAAATGCTTCAAAACACTTTGCTCCAATAATATAATTTACTGAAAAACATTAACAAAAAATGATAAATAGGACTAAATTCAATAGCTGAAAATATGCAGGAGCTAAGGTTTGCAAAGGAGCCAAGCTCTGCTTTTTACAAGAAGTAAGAATGGTTCCGACGACGACGTTTAAGGCCACTTGACAGTAACTCTTCTAACTACTAAATGCAACCAACTCAGTTTGCTACTACATCTACATCTCGTGGTACACTAGCGCAGTCACGATTCTTTCTAATGAAACTCCTTTCTAACTAATGCGAACGATTCACTGATTGTAGGTAGTACAGCATAATATATGCTTTATGATGTCATAAGAGAAAACCTAAAACATGCGAGGTTATCGAATAATAAAGCATAACAAAAGACCAATAATGATGACAGATATTGTTTAAACAGGGGATAAAGTTTAAAACATTTGCTAAAGCCTAAGTGTTAAAAATCCTCAGAAACTGCATATTTCCTTTCGCGGACCCTCTGAAACTGATTGCAAAATATAACGTTAATTGCAGTAAAACTGGCTTTGTTAATTTAACATGTTGCAAAGCAATCCATGACTGTGGGTAAGTTTTTCAATGAAAGCATTGCTATTTTAGTGATAATCGTTCAGTTAATGTTATTCAACAAAGCGAGCAAATACAAAATCAGCGAAGTGTGACAAAACTTACTAAATCTTCGAGCCACTGTATTGTGGGTTTTACAATTCCAATCACTTCTTTGGGCATTTCCAAGTGCCGGTAGCGTCGTAGCTCTTTTATATTATATAGACAAGTAGCAAAGTGTTCAGCGCCTGACTTGCCAATCTCAGTTATATACAAATCAATGCAATTCATCTAAAAATACACGTGTTAAGAAATATTTATGTTTAAAGCGAATGTTAACACGTATGAAATGAAAAATAACAAACAGCATTTTAAATTCAGCTGTTTTTTTCATATAATTGCTCACAAATTAAGAAATTAAATTTCCTAAGAAATTATATGCTTGAAATTAATGGGTTCAAACTCAACGGACAAAGGCATGGTACCTTAGTTGACGAGTAGAACCTATGGGGTCGTCCACTGCTGAATGCGGTCGGTGGCGATCCATCGGCAGATCATACCCAGTACACTCAAATAATAAGACACTTGACAAGTTTACTAATATTTTTTTCGTATTTTTTTCAACATGGATATTTAGGGGTAAATTATTAATTAACCTGTCGATGCTATAGTTATTGTTCAACTACATATTTGTAAGCGTATATTCAGTTTTTGCTATGTTACTTCTTCAGAAAGGGCCTACCGGATAAGGACGTTTGTAGATTGCTGATGACAACTCAACTATTCCATCATCTGTTATCTCACATTTGCAAAGATCAAGTTCATCAATATTATGAATGCAAGTCGCCAAATACTTTGCTCCGTCGTTTCCTATTGGATTGTACCGCAGAGATAAGCTCGCCATCTAAATAGTAAATTTAACCTTTAATTGTTTATAAATTGTTAAGTTGCGCGAACCTTGGCAGCATATAAAAGTTAACAAAGAATTCACAACACTCCTACCGGTTTCGACAGTTTGTTGATGGCTGATGACAATGCTCTTGTTCCAATGCTGCTGATATCACACCATTCAAGATCAAGTAGGTGAATATTATGTATGCAGGTTGCTAACACTTCTGCTCCATTATCGCTAATTGGATTGAGGCTTAGAGTTAATGCTTTCATCTGTCAATAAGTTAGAGGAATAACTAATTCCATCTCGTTTGTTGTGCGGTCACAGAGATAAACGTGTCCTTTGTTTTGTCACAAGGCTCGATGCAAGGAATAAGTATTGAGTTACGGCTCTTGCAATTGCAATTTCGCAAATTACAACCCTCGAAAACACGCGCAACTAAAGAAAAAAGGCACAAACACGCGCACAATCAGAAAAAAGGCATACGCCACGCTTCGTGAGAAATGGATAGGCGACAGGAGCCGCTACAGAACCCCCTCCAGGAGCGATTAGTTTTCACAAGAAAAACAACACAAAAAAATTGTATTTTGTCCGAAAAATGTGGTTGTTCTTGTTGCACGCTATGATTTTTTTAGAGTGGCCTGCCGCGCCGAGAGGTTGTTTAACAACAACTGGCAGAGTCAGGTCAAGCTTTGTAGGTTTAAAGGCGGTCAATCGATACCACCTTCTCTTTAATGTAAAAGTCTTGTCATATGGCTTTGTCAGTGCTGGACGGTGTGTATCTCTCCGAACTAACACATAGTCACTAGCGGCCAGTCTTGGTGGTGTTGCTGCTTTCATAACTTAAACTATTTGATTCAGCTAAACAAGCCAAAAACGAATTCGTTAATTTGATACAGTCCCATCTTGTGCTACTTTAAAATAAAATTACTGACCCGGGCTCAATATAAAATATATTCCACCTGGTGGCAGACTGTGTCTCTCTGTTAGCACCTGTTGTGCCTACTTAACTCACAATATCAATTAAATGCTGGTTAGCCTAAGGGCCCGTGAAGCCCTTACTGTTGCTGTAAATAGCGAACGTGATAGTCACGATTCGATCGTATGCATGTGACGGTATGTTTTTCTTAACAAGAACGAATAAAGAATGGAAGAAATAGAAAATGTACACATACGTGATACGACACAGGGAATATACACTATCTGCATGAAGTCTATACGTCTATTTTATCGAAAATTCCACAATTACGTATAAATTTAACATCGCGGTGAATAAATAAAGACGCAAGGCCATTCAATCGAGGTTTACCCATAGTAGAACGCAGGTAATTTTTTAAGTACTTTAATGTACTGAATGAACGCTCACTTGATGCGGTCGCAAATATTTGCAGCAATTTCGAAATGCAGGGAAATGTCTGCAGTTCACTTTCTGCTTTCATCACATCAATTAGATTTGTTGGTTTGACTTCTTGGCGCTTCCAGTGGTTTTTCCATCGAAAAACTCAACATCTACCACATCTTTCGGTCCTGGAAGGAATCGACCAAACTCTTCAACAGCAGCTTCGATCCGCCCAAACGGTTCGTTTAGAACTGCGGAAGAAGAGACTGCCATGGACAATGCCTTGGCAGAGTGTTCATTAAACCGTTCACGAAGCTGTGATTTGGCAGTATCAATGAAGGGATAAAAACATTTCGCTTGTAGTGCGACGCTGGAGAATCGGCCGTTGCGTTTCCCCTGTTAACTTGGCGTCTAATAATTCGGGGCAGGGTTATAGGACCGCCATGGCGTGCCTCGACCTTCGAAAATAGCATTGAAAATGTGTCATCTTCTCGCATCTGCTTTAATGTTTCAACGCAGTTATTTACATATGCTGCAGCCTTACGCAAATCCAAAGAGACAGTTAGGAGGAGCATTGCTGACGGTTTAGTAACTTCCAAAACTCTTGCAGTAACCTCAAAAGCAACTAACAATGATTGCTCACTGATAGCTCTCATTAACATCAGCGCTTTATCTCCGTTGCGAGGACACGAAGTCAAAGAATCTAATGCTGCGAAAACAGCAGGATAAACTCTCTGAATATTAAAAGTCTGTTTTCGACTCATCGTGTCTGACAGTGTTGCTGGAGTCTTGTGTGAGCGCTTTCCGGACAAACAGATCGTATAAACGATTGCAGAGAGGCCATCCTTTTATTTAAATCAGAAAAAACTACGGCTGTAGATTAAATAGTGGCTAGTGCCGCATATATTGGTGGCACATTTGAAGTTTTGGCCAGACAGAGATTCAGTTTGTGTGACGCACAATTCACGTAAACAGAATTTGGACATTTGTCTCGGACATACTTTTGCACGCCATTATGTTGCCCAGACATAGATGCTGCGCCGTCATATGATGATTGTTAGTTATGGTAGGTTCGTATTAATTTATTTTGCAAACGACTATAGTACACTTGTGCTTGTGAATGCTTTTCATTGTAACACACATCTCCAACAATAAAGACTGTTTGTTTTTGTACAATATGACTTTATGACAACTCGTTTATTGTTTTCAACAGTGGTTTGAAACCAGGTGAGCAGGTTAGCCAATGAAACTAGTAAAAAAACCTAAGCAAAACGCCGCGGAAATTGGAATTACATAAACTAAGAGGGCCTAGCTGTCACTAAGCTAAAAACAGCGATTCACAAAACGATAAGCTTCAGCAAATTATACTTACAGCACTGCCTTTTTTCTTCAGCATGAAGAGGATTTTCTCTTTAATCCAGTGGTTCTTTTTTTGTCCACGCCCCCCCTAAGGTGTTTGTCGGGCACTTCACGCCCCCCTGAAACAGGCAAAAAACTACATTTTTTGAACACATGCAGCAATGGAACTACCAGAAGTCTCTGTTGCCTATGTTGTAAACCAGGGATCACTTAATTACGGTCCGGGGGCGTTAAATGTGCAAACATACATTATACAATTTAGTAATAATTTTACCTTGTCTAACAGGATTACAAGGCGTAAGTATCACCCAAAAGCAGTTTGTTACGTCACAGACTAAAGCAAAGAATAGTAAGTGTGTGCGAACAATTGCCTTTTTAGTTCTTTGTGGTAGAATAAACGTGCATTGGTTGGTATATGTGACAGTTTTGTATTTTTCATAATTTTGCAATCAAACAGCGGCACCATCTGAATACGGATAAGATCGTGGGACGACATGAACCCTTTGTGGCCTGGTCAAAATCGCCTCGCGAGTGCCAGTTGCGTCAGGGTCTGTAACCCGCGCGGCTCTCGAGCGTGATTATTAAAATTATCCGGCCCGCATTAAAAACTAAAAACTTTGTCTTGTGTCTCAAAATTTATGTGTTTGCCATAAGGTATTGCATCATAATATTCGTTTCTATTACGTGGTGCTCGCAAACAATACACTACACTTGCAAAATTAATTTTAGGAGAAGGTGGGGCCAAAGTTAAATAAATTTGGTTATGTAACTTTAGGCTCACGCCCCCCTTTCGAAATGTCTGGCGTCCCCCGGTTAAGAACCACTGCTTTAATCGAAACAAAGAAAGTTATGGGTCGAATGTTATTATCTATTCCTTGTAAACGATCTTTATGTGCATACCATGTGCGTATAGAAACGGACTAACTATAAGTGGTAAACAAGTTAAATTATAAGCTTGTACTAATATGTACTTAATTTATAAGCTTGTGCGTAAATTTATTTGTTAATTTTTGGTCTACTTGTCGAGACAGACCTAATTTACAAAAACATTTACTGGTTAAACCTGTGTTTTTAAACTGTTAAATTTCGTGCCCCAAATAATGAAATTAGTATCTAATCCCCTACGCGTTTATAACATGTCAATGCACCAACCGGACGTTGTACGTTTTGCGACAAAGCAGTTGATTTCCGCTTTGAATGGCTTACATCGTTCTACGAGATTAGCAATTGTTTGAATCTGCACTGCAACAAATAGGCAGGAGAATATATACGCTTTGTGTATAGGGCTCGCACACCTACTGACAGCAATTTATAGTTGTATGTGAAAGACAAATAGGTGGTTGCTACACCAATTTAGATCGCAAAAATATATATTAAGGTCTTTATGTAACAATACGTATGCGAGTTTTCTGCTTTGGTTAGAGAAGGAAATGAAAAAAAAACGAATAATTTAATTTATGTCCAGTAACTCCTGATCATGCTTTGGTTTACGTTTATTTAGTTACGTCACAGTCGGGAGCTAGTGGTGTCAGTTGTGTTAGCACTCAGTTTATCTTCAAATTCAGTATTTTTTTCAAGATAATCGCTGGTTTATTAAAACATTGAGGTTAAGCTCATCACAAGTCTAAAGAAACTGGTCTCGAACAGTCGTTTTCGTATGTCTTGGTTATTCCCTAGCCCCTGGTTTGAATCAATGAAGTAGGGAATAAAAAGATTATTAATTTCTAATCCATTGTAGAATAATAAAAACATTAAGGGTTGCAGAACCTTTTAGCTATGACGGCAGCACCACAACTCCCTATTTTACGAATGACCGCAAAATGCCTTCGTGACAAAGCATGTAATCTAGCTCTGTTATTGACAAGTTAGTTCCTGTGCTCATTATATTACGCGCTTACTGTATATTGTTATCAAAAGCAGGCAATCAAACATTGTAGTGCGGTGATAAATTTATTTCTGATTACACTGTATGCAGCATTAAAGTTTAATCCGCTTTTGCTGCGGATGAAACGTATTTTGAAGAGTTGGTTCATATGACAAAATGCCTCAAACTAAACAGACTAAACTAAAATACTTACGAAAAGGCTTCAAGCAGTAGCAATTTAACCAATGTACCGTCAGCACTGACAAAACTTGGATGTGTGAAACGTTAATAGCTGTGCCCAATTAAGAACGGATGCGTGGAAAACTGAACTGAACAAAAGATATGTGAATAACGTTAGTAGCAAAGGCTAGTTCAGCACACAAAAAGCCTGGTATGCTAAACTTTTAGCAATGGGTGTTTATTTTTTTGTAGGGACTACAATGTACAGGCCAGGGTTGTGTCGTATCGGTTTTAGTATTTCGGCTTTTCTGGCATTAGCCGCAATGTTTTGGTTGAATTCACTGCTTATTACAACGACGAAACAAGTATTTGACACAGATCTTGTCCAAAAGATAATCAACGAAAAGGTGCGTATCGCATTATTTGTTCTAATTTGGTGTATGTGTACATTTATTTTAGATAACTTCATGCTTGTGTCTATTTGTTTTTGGTAGCCACTGTTTCAACTTATTGAATTTCCGTTCTTAAAACAACACGTGAATACAACTCCAGTAATCAAACTGCAGAATATGAAATGTTCCAAACCTATCCTCAAGTTCGTGTTTATAAAAACTCATAAAACTGGTTCCACCACTACGAAGAAGGTTCTCTACAAGTTCATGAACAAACATAACGTGTCACAGGTGAGATTTTTGACTTTAGTTAACGTGATGCTTTAACGAATGATTTAGTTGTAGATTTCGTTTTGTTGGCTGAAATACTATCATAATTACCTCCACAACCACAAACTCTAAATGTTTGTTTAAGTTGTTAAAACAAAGGATTTCGCAAAGTAGTTCAACGCGAACTACAAGGCCCCTACTGATTGTCAATGCCTATTAGTAACACCTAAAACAAACGGCAGCAAACGGCACGTACAAACTTATTAATTAAAAAACTTGCCGATTTTGGTACTTAAGTGTAAAGTTGGTACGCAGTTCTGTTTATAATAGATAAAAAAAGGTTCTGCATGTCATGTAATCGCATTATGCAGTTGCAGACTGCGGGGTTTCCGAAATCTACAGTAGGGGGGTATCCCGGTCGCTTCAAGTGCAAGTTCAGTTTTCCCAAAGGATCTACAATTAATGTTCTTCACACGAGGTTTGATGCAGATGAAATGAAAAGATGTTTTCATCCCGATACAAGGTAGTATACTCCATAAGTTGCTAGTTTTATGTAGGGTAGTATGTGTTGTACCTTAAGTAAACCAACTTCGCAAACGAGGTAAAAAAGCTCGCAACTTTTTACTTCGAAATAGGTATTTTACAATAATTCGAAAGCCGTGGGACAACTTCCTCTCTTCTTATAACTTTTTCCCCAAACTGATAACGCGTACGTTCCACTGCGACCAAATGCCATCAATATACGTCAATCAGGGTGCAGAGGCCGACACGGCTCAATTCCTTTCAAAAGCTGTATTATTGCTCAATTCGTCGGTTCCTTTTTATTTCAGGTGAGTTTTGCGCAAATGCGGTAACCAAATTGTTTGAACACAATTTAATTACTTGTGGACCTGTCACAAACACTGGATTTCAATGAAACCTACTTTTTCTGCAGATACCGAAATTCTCAATCCTACGATTTAGGCTTTGACTCAATGTTGGACGATGAAAAAGAAATTAAAAGACAGATACGAGAATTGGATAAAAACATGGCTCTAGTAATGCTACTTGAATATCTTGAGGAGTCTCTAATACTGCTTAAGGTTTGTTTGGCATAGACTTCTGACTCTTTGTCGTAATGAAACGTTCCAACTTCAATAGCTTTGTTTCCATCCGACCCATTTTTGAAATCAGTTATCAAACGATTTGCTGCTAATCATAAAAGACAATTGAGTTTATTGCCCGAAAATAATATTTTGATGTTAAACTGCAGAGTGTTTCAAACAAAAAAATGTTTTTGTGTAAGGATCTACTCTGTTGCGATTGGGATATTGTAAGCAATATTTTTGAAGAGAAAAAAAGAAATTACAATCGAAAATCCCTAATTGACGAACAGGAAAAGAAAAACTTTCAGCAACTCTATAACATTGTACGTAAGAACAAAATAAGTTTTGTAATACTATCTCTGGAATCCGATATTTGTACTTAACTGTTACACGCTTCGCAAAAAAAGCTTCTACTCTTTAAATTACATGCAACGGCAGAAGTGGTAAACTGCTACGTGCTACTGCTGTTTAAGAAGAGTCAAGCGATAAAGTTTTAGAACTAAATTCCGTGTTTTACCTCAATTCGTTGGCTTGTTTTGAAGGTTCTGAGTAACGTAGTGGTAACGTTTTCTTTTTGTTTCAGGACATTGCGCTTTACGATTACTTTAACAAAACCTTCTGGAAACGCGTTGACACGTACGGACGGGATAAAATGGCAAAGGATTTGGAAATACTACGCCATAGACAAAATAAGCCGTCACCTGTAAAACCTAATCGTTTATCGCCTCGTGTAATCATAAACTCCTCACTAAAAGCGGAGTTGCAAGATTATATGTTTGAAAATAACGGAAAATGCATGCTCCCCGGTTGGAAAGAGCCTATGTACATCTCTTAGATTAGAGCATGACAACTTTTATGATCGGGGCGCTTTTTATCCACACCGTTAAACAGAAAAAGTTAACACAAGAAAAGTTATAAATTAAGAAAGATTGAAGTGAGAGAAGGTACACACGAAATTTTAATTTAGTAAACTATTTATTTCATGCATGATGACCGCGTTTTTGTTGTTCGATTGTATTCCAGTTTGATGCAGCGCATTATTGTCTTCTAATTACCCAAATACCTAACCCAAAAACTTTCTCTAAATAAGTTTAATTCTCATTCGTACCTAAACGTGTTTTGTGCTGTACAATTTGATGCTTCGAAAGTGTTTCCAACATGAAACAGACTATTTGTGAAAGATACTACCTTAGGACGACTCGTTTGTCTTCTATAACTGTGCTTTTTAAACAACACGCCATGGAATCACAAAAAGGGTACCAAAAATGGCCCAGGTTTCTTCATACATATTGTCACAAAACAACGAACTACAAAAAGATAAATGCACAAAGAGCAAATAATACTTCATGTCTATGTATAAACTGTTGTTACCAGGCATAATATCAAGTTTGTAGAACGTTATGTCTTATGTGGCAGTTGACAGCACTGCCTTTTTTTCCTTCGGTACGATCATAGGCGCCGACTTTAAATTTTTCCCGGGTATGCCATATTATATGACGTCACAAAATTACGTCACGAAATGCCAAATTCAAATCCTGTGGCCACATATGGTGGGATGACGTTAATTCTTGCAGTATATGAGTTTACACATAGTAATTTAACCACCAGGCTCTTCTGCTTCTTTTGCAATTCAACGCATGTTTGTGCGCTGTAACACTGCGTTACACATTGTAAAAAATTGGACCCATTTACCGAAATTACGGGGAGGCGCAACAATAAAGATAAAATAGCTTTTGCTCGGACATCACCTTACGTCGCAAACTGCTGTAATGTTTAACTCATATTTTCTCTGTAATACCTATCACAAAAAAGATTTGTCTTCACGCTACAAAGCGCACATACTTCTTGTCTAGTCATCACAAAAATCGTTTTATACGTTTTAAAAACGCTTGATTCGTTTACAACGTTTCGCATATTTAATCCAGTGAGTTATTTGTGACGCATTATTAAATATAAAAGTTTAGTGTACTTCAAACGATGTCCTAAACAGCCAGAAACTTTCGATAATATAACACGTTAATTTTGGGAAAAATACCAACCTATACGTTTGTGACGTAACAATAAGCGTTGTTGTTTTTTCGGTTGAAACTAGACAGTCGTTGTCCTGGCGGCAGAAGCTGTCAGAACAAAAGATTGGACTGTATTCTAAAGTTTTTTTTATCACGTGGTCATCGACGTTTTACCCGGGACAGCGGCGTTCATGGGCGCCGACAGAAAATTTTGCAAGAGGGGGCAAATTTTGGCTGATACTTTACCGCATCAAGAATTTGTTACATATGAAGCCATAAATCGTGTACTTCACAATTGAGTTGCCTAAAAGTTAAAGCATTGAACGATGTCACGAATCCCCGCGCTGCCAATTTAATTAGGTTTGCTGCTAAATATGTTAAATTGAGGCACACTGAAATTCCAAGGGGGGGCAAGTGCCCTCTCTTGCCCCTACGTGGCGGCGCCCATGGCGGCGTTTGCCCTCCCCCGCAAGCGCACGCCAACCTTTGTTGTGCTTTTTACCACCCTTTAATGTTTAAATTCCAATGCTTCTTGAAGACGTTACAATTGTAATCAATGCGAAAAATTCATTGGTTGTGAAATAATGAACGCTTTGTTTTTGTCACGTATTTGTTCGTATTACAATAATTTATACAAATGCATGACTAACGTTGGTCCAATTCTCGGGTATGCGGCATACCCGAGGTTTTCGTCCGGGTATGCCTGGCATACCCGGCATACCCGTGTTCGGCGCCTATGGGTACGATAAAGAGGAAGCTGGCTTATTGCATTGTTCTGTGCGTACCACAGAGTACACGCAATTTATCCGGCCATATGGAGACGATGCGACGGTCTATTTGCAGAAGCTTGTTTGAATCACATCAGATATTGCTGCAGCTTTAACATCCATTTCCCGTTCAATCAAACAGGAGAAGGGCTCCAACCTTTAAACAACTTTATTGGATACCCATGTGCATTTAGTGACTAAATGCATATGATTATAAATGGTAGACAACTTAAAATATAACCTTGGCAAAAATTAACGATTGCGATAAAACAACACCAAGGCATTAATAAAATAATAACTGTCGTTCCCAAATATAAAGAGTATTTGTAACAATCGAGATTTTGTAAAAGAGGTGACCTAAGATTTCATAGGCACTTGTTAAGTTTAACGCAAAATATTAACAACTCGGGAAACCGACGTATTCAAACATTTTTATACTGCTCATATGACGATGTTACTCAAATGAGCGGAAAGTACTTTACAGACTGTACTCGAGAGGAACTGTGAGAGTTTGCCAAGGATGAGGTTTTCGGAGAAAGATTATGGAACGAAAGTGTCGCGTTTACAAAAAAAGTATCTTCCTTGCGAACTCAAATGTAGCGAAAATGTCATTATCGACTTTAAATATCATTGTCGATTTTCGGGGACGAACAATTAACCCGAACAACACACGCATAGGCAGACAAGGCAACTTCGTTACAATAAGTTTTTTTGTGAATATTGTACTGATTGTACATTGTGGCAATCTGTGTTATAAAGTGCGCAATTCAACCAAACTGTTAGTTTCTTGCACCCTGAAAACGTTGAAACGCTGAACCAAGTGCAAAAAAGTAAAAACTCACTTACCAGTTAATATGTAAATTATACTGAAAATGATGTTTCAAATCAGCTAGTGAATCACTATTACTTGAATGTTATCAATGCAATCTATGTTTTGATTTCAAGCGACGGATGTTTTAACAAAGCGTTAATATTCCATGTCGCAACAATTACAGCAGGTACCACAATCTTCGCATTAGATTGTTTAATCATATTAGTTGGCAAAACTATATTTAATAGAACATCCAGCTATCATTCGAATACTTTAATACATAGCCGTACTACATGACACACAGTTGTATGACGCGACGTTTCCGCTTCTCAGTGACGTAACAATCAGTCGAACCTGCAAATGCCTCCCACAGGTGTTGTTCTGTGTTGATTTAAACGTTTCAAGCATCGAACAGTGTGTAAACTCGTGGTTGTATTGTGCTTGCTGTTATAAGAAAAGGCAACTCACAGGCGAAGTTGTGCAGTCTGTTATTAGGATATTTCGTAAAAAGGGAAAATTTGTTAAGTTTGTGTAAACGGCAATGTATATTGCGATTCCATTTATGATATAGAGCAAGGGTCATATGTTGCAGTTGGAATCAGTTTGCAATAACTTTTTGTTGTTGACACTATTGTGTGGCATTTAGTAACCACAATAAAAACGGCACTGACAGTTATGCAAATTGCATGTATGACGTTGTGAGCCTACAGGTTGTGTATTTATTACATACCGCTTAACAGTTTTATGCCATTGTTAGTTTACTTCTGATATCCGTCCACTTTGCGTTTACCGGCAGAGCGTCACAGGAACATGACGTCGTCTAGAAAAATGGTAACACAGCTTTACAACCGTCCATGTCCATATTATACTTGTTCACATTGAAGCAAAGCGTTTGAAAGAAGCATGCACTCAAGTAACAGCCATGTAAAGAATCTAAAAGCTTGTAAAGAAAGTGTTTAATTTTTCTATATTGATTTGGACGCTCTTTCTGAGACAGGTAAAAACAAGTGCAGCCTTTCAGGTTTTATTTAACGTAAAGCGCGAAACAAACAACTATGTTACTTTTTTTGGTTGCATTTTCTTATGCTAAGTAAAACTTTATTAGTTCGGTGGATTCAAACCTGATGATGTCATACAATTTAGGAGTTTCTCGTATGATGGTTTACAAGCAGGGGAAGATCCCTATTCAGAAGTGGGAGTCCCACCTGCAAAACCTATTCCTGTTCAGGGTTATGTGAACTACAATTTTGAGGTAGGATAAACATACCCATATCTTGCTAATTTTGTTCATTGAAATCTATCCAACTTTCGCTAATGTAAAAATATTGATGTGAAGTTTGCATTACTAAGTTGCTTAGTTTAACTTAAACCGCACACACTTTATAGGTGGGGAGAAAAGGAAAGGCCCCAGGTCAGTTCGGGGGCTGGGTACAACATTTTACCACTAGCAAGGATGGCAAAATCCTGTATGTATGTGACCTTTGGAACAAACGCGTACAGGTTATTGACCTGTTAAAGCGAAAACCAATGTGAGTAGCTAAGTTTAAAACACCGAACATTACGATAGTTACGAACTCTAATTCAACAGTTGTTAATTGTTGGTGTAAAAAAAAGAATTAATTTAACAAAAATGTATGATCTTGGTCTCGCATTCTCTCTTCTTTACAGAAGTTCCTTTCCGACCACTATGAAAGGATTTAACTTCCAAGCGCAAGGTGTCCAGGTTTGTAGGGACGGGAACTTATGTATTAATTGCGTTGGTTTTGACGGGACTTCGAGGATTGGGATTTTCTCTCCCGAAGGCCGAAAAATAAGCAGCTTCGGACCGGGTGTGATTGGTTCAACATCTTGTATCGCTGTAGTCAATATGGACCGAATTGTTGCTATTGACAGGTAAGTTTCAAATTAAGAGCACATTCAATTAAGTTTGTACATTCGCTGAAAATTTTTCTCAGTATTCTTTAACTTTTGTTGCTAATGGTAACAGGCCAGTGAATAGAAGAAATATAAACTCAGCCCATCTATAAGTCTGGATAACGAATATAAGTATGATTTGTAAAGAATGTTGAACTTATAACGTAACATTATTGCAGTTGTGGGAAGATAAGGTTGAACATTTGATTTTTCTGTCATGCAGACGCAAGATGCGGATTTCTACGTGTTCAAAAGATAGCAGACTCTTGGAAAGTTTTAATCCGGGCATCAAGGGCGACCTCCTGCGGATTTGCTGCAACAGTAAAGGCCACGTTGTGGTGCCAAACCACCTTGAAAACCAGGTGGTGGTTTTTGACCCTTATGGGAACCCCATACACCTGATCCGCCCCCTAAGCGGTTGTGGGTACGAGATGAAGTACCCGGCCGGCGTCACGTGCGATTGTCATGACAACGTGTTTGTTTGTGATGTGGGGAATCACCGAGTTTTGCAGTTCAACTCTGATTGTGAGTTCAGGGCAGCGACATTAACCAAGCGTGACCACAAGCTATGGCGACCTCATGACGTCACTGCGACAAATTTGGGCGATTTAATTGTCAGCGAAGTTTCCGAAACTTTCGTAAAAATTTTCAATTTTTCGCCAAAAGTGTATTAGGATTTGCTTTCTGTAAAATCTCATTTTTTTTGTTTGTTGTTGAACGAACTTATTTCAATTGTGTTTGTATGTTACCAGTTTAGTATGATGTGTATATCGCTCCTGAAATTATTTATCAAAATAACAGCACTGACATACAACAAAAAAATTTCGGGCCCAAGACGGAATAATCTCCTAGAATCTTACAGTTGACTTCATGAAGGTAAAAGCGGTTAAATAATTTCTCTTCCTCATTTTTCTGTTATTATATAACACCGCAAACAGACTCGGGAGATCTACTTAGACGTAAATAAACGAATGTTTTAACAAGTATCGTAATAAAGCTATACTGAGTTAACACCTCAAAATGTTGGACTTGGGTATAGCAGGCAAATGGCGACAAAGAAAATAAACTATCATCGTCTAACACAGGGCTTCTCAAACCCCAATTGGGGTCGCGAAATATAATTTTGGGGTCGCGAAACATTATGGGTTATTATGTCAGTCACAGTAAATAGTATACGTGCGTACATCTATTGTTTAAACATCATTCCCGTCTATTCTAACTGCTCTAAACACATTTTGCAGAACTTCAAAGAGTATTGCCAGCCTAGTAGCCATATGCGCCAGACTTTTTCATGCCTATTGTGCGCAAACAATGCGGAAAAGCAGATACCACAAGTGTCACAATATAGATTATTACGTCATAAAAACTAAGACTGTCATGCTGTGTATCAAGTCAGAAAAAAGTTAGGCTTTTTAGGAATTATGAGATGGTATATATATAAGTATATTTCTTTACAGCATACCCATCAAGGGGTCGCGTAGAAATTTCTGTTTCAAAATGGGGTCGCAGAGCAAGAAAATTTGAGTAGCCCTGGTCTCACAGAGTTTAAAATGTATTTCTTCATATGCTTTCGACACTAAGTGTGGTCAGAAACGGGCAACTAAATTGCTTCCGATTGTATATTAGCAGTAGCTGCACAAACGCCTTATATTGCGTGGCGCGAACTATGGAAAGGTACGACTAGGAAAAGAAAGTGTATACCACATTCATTATTTTTGTAGAGCAGTTGATAAAGACCGAGTTCAGGAAATCCGTATGTTATTCATAACATGGTTTAAAATATTGATGCTTTTCATACTTACTGCTATATTAAAGCGTAAGGTTCTACATCGCTGTCGTATTGGTATTTTAAACCATATTAAGAATAACTGTAGGAGTTTCGAATTTCACGTTAAAGTTTGTTGAAGTTAAAATAATGTTTTGGCAAAAAATGACCACAAAGCCTGTTGCCACTTTTACATTAAAACCACAGTTTTATTCCAAAGAACATACAGTATAAGGAGTGTACGAAACAACTTTATCGGATAACTTGTAGTTAAAAGTATAACCTGCGTCGAAAAACAGACCAGTTAACCACTATAGACGTGCCATGGAAACACACTAAAGATACCCCGATTCATTTGACGGCCGCTGCTTTAATCCGCCCCACATTACGTGCTCTGGTTCCCCACGTGAATTGAATTGCTTCCTGTTTGACAAGAACGCCTGCGTTCGCCGCACACGATAGACTTGTTCTGTGTGGAAAGGCAAGGAAAGGTTTTGGAAAACTTTACTACATAGAAAACCGGGTTGGATGTAAGTTGCATGAAACTTAGACTTACGATATGACTTTGCAAATGCGTACGCAACGATATGCGAAGTACCACTTGAATACCCGATGGAGCAGTTATTTTGGAAGTGACTTAGTTGGTCTACGACAAGAATTAATTTTAAATTTCGTCAGTGTCGCTCAATGTGGTAGGCAGTGTGAAAAGTATGTGAAACAGATATGGTTTTACTTGAAGATTGGTGTTGGTTTTATTTCGCCATCTATGTTATAAAGATTAGGAAACATATAAAGAACTTCCAGTTTTAAAAGTTGTACGTAGTGGTGTCAAGTTTGTACCCTGTCAGCTTGTGGCATACTTAAGTTGCGGCGCACATTACGGTTTTCTTTGTTTAACATCGCTGAAAAAAAAATTTTTTCTTATCTGCAAACTATGAACATTTGGCCCGAATTCTTCAAACCTATAAATGTATTTCACTAGAGATCTTGTGGTAATTTTACAAAAAAAGTTAGTCCCTGCCGTAGTGCAGAATGATTTTTTCACATTTAAACGAAAGAATTGGGACGCCAATACACACTTTCTATTTTCAATGCAACGTAGCTTGGCGTGTTTTTTAACCGGTGTGTCTTGAGAGATTAACTAGCCTGTCGCAAAATTCTTGTAATAAAGCATGCACCTACTACTGAATATTTCATGGCTTAATGACTAAGACAAGGGCCTCATTTTATTTATTCAATTGTTACCAAAATTACCGACATCTTTCACACCATATTTAAAAATATTTGTAAGCTTTTTAGCAAATAAAGTGTAATGTGAAAAATGGCTTTTTACAGCGGTAATAATGTAATAAGCCGCATTAAATTCTAAATAAAGTTGTGGTAACAATTGTCTTGTTGGCCATTTACGCAGCTGCTTGTTTCCAACTGCCTTCTTTTGTGTATGGCCTGAAAATAACAATGGAGAAGGTGTTAATTGCCAGTCATTATCTAGCTTGCGTGTTCTTTTGCGACAAAGTGCGATGTCTTATCGGTTTTCTCGAACTACTGTTTAGGAGGTTAGTTTGCAAGAGAAAAAAATAGGTGCAATGTTGATAACTAGTGTGCTTAAAGCGCTCTTTTGGTCAAATTAGTCATTGCTTGAACAAAAACGCATACCAAATAGCTAAGTATTTCATTTTGTGCAGAAGTCTACAGTTTCAGCTTCTTTAAGAAATTTGTGGGTATAAAGTCGATCACTGCTGGAAAATGTCACTTCAGGAAAATCTGGAACGCCCGTTTTCGTGTGAAATTTGTGAGAAACGATTCAAGCGAAAGGAACATCTAAAACTTCACATTCGCACGCATACTTTTGAACAACCGTACAAATGTGACTTATGTGGGAAAAAGTTTAGCCAGTCAAGTGCCATGAAAAGTCACAAGCGATCTATGCATAATCAAGGACAGGGGTTTGTCTGTAGTTTCTGTCAAAAGGTTTTTAAATGGAAATTCAGTTACGAACAGCATTTAAATGGCCACACAGGAGAAAAACCGTACAGATGCAAGTTTTGTGACAAGCAATTTGCACGAGCAGGAACTTGTAGACTTCACGAAAAAAATCACGAAGGTTTGTTTTAAATGCTTTTTGGATTACAAATTTATATTTTTATGGGTAGAGTAAAATATCTTTTGAATCGGACTGCATAAACTTCTTTTTATGTTATTAACAAAATTACCCTTATTTACTACAGAAATAATACTATCAATATGGTAACATTGCTTCTGCTCTAAACCACGATACAACGACGACATTTTCACAGATACGCTTCACAAGTGCATCGAGTGCGAAGAGCAGTTTGGCATTTTAAGTCACAACATCCCGGGCTCTCCATGCAACAGCGCCACCAGTGCTCAGAATGCACTTTCTCTTCGGACCTCAAACACAATTTGATCGCCCATATGAGAGTCCACAATGACGAAAAACCTTTCCGATGTGACGTTTGTGAAAAAAATTTCCGCAGAGAGCATCATCTTCAAAGTCACATGGTGATGCATACTAGAAATAAACAGTTCAATTGCGGCGTCTGCACAAAGACTTTTGCTACAAAATCACAAGCGACGACCCACGAGGAAAAAGTTCATTGTAAGAAAAAACCTTACCAATGCAAAGTTTGTAAAGAGAGTTTCGGATATAGTCAAACTTTGCACAACCATATGCTGCTCCATACCGGCGAGTTGCCATTCGCTTGTAAGTATTGCGAGAAGAAAATTTGTCAGCGCGGAAACATGTTGCGTCACATGAAAATTCACACAACAGCGCAACGTCATCAGTGCACCGAATGTCCTCTTAGCTTTCCAAGAATAGAACAGTTTCAAGAACACATGAAGACAGAACATGGAAAAACAAAGCTAAAAAAACTTCATTGCCCTAAATGTACAAAGAACTTCATTTCAGCGTCTTGCCTCAATACACACAACTGCAAAGGCATTGAAATTGTTGCAACGTAATGTAGTCCGGATTGTCTTTAACAGGTGATTTGGTTACGTAATGTGTGTGTTTGTGTACAGAATTTGGTATTTTAGTAACCCTAATTGTCAAACGTTTTTTTTTTCATTTTGCTTCAACCTACATACTGGTGGAAACTGAGAAAATACCTACAAAAAAGTTTTTGGTCCTGTTCTGTGTGTAGTTTTTGTCAATTGTGCCTATACTACCTGGTCTCGCTTGAAAACATGTAACATTGTTTTGTAATAAATCCCTTTGATTGCCGTGGAGGAAACATCGTACATAACCTCCTGACAGGCTGCGAAAACAAACGAAAGTATAATAGAAATTGGAATCCCCAAAAATTCCATTTACACTTGCTATAAATATTAGTGGCACTTTCAGGACAAAAATATATATTTTTTAGTTTAGAACATACCTGGCCGAAACTCCGGATGTTGTGCAGTTGGTTGTGATCATTAAAAGACCAAACAAATTGTTGTTTTTTTTAAATCAAAGATTGACTGTTTTTAATGCCATACAGCTTCTCTAGATGACTCAGCGGGTAGTGGAAATACTTTTCCTAGTCAGATCAAAGTGACCACAAAACCTTTACAATAAATGGCAACAGAAATTAACAGAAGATTAATTAAAACGCAGAGGCCAATTACATACGAGAGCCTTCAAATCAATTTCATTGATAAACGTATTGTTTTTCTAACATTTGGAAAATAACACGTTTGTATATGTCATTTGCCATGTTACGTTACACAGTGGTCACAATTGTCGTAATGTTTTGTCGTTTCTTGGTTTAGACAGAAACACATGGGTACCCAACATTTGTTATTTGATTTTTTAGCCTTGAACCCATGAGTTATTCTCACATATATTGTCTATTGTCTGTCAATTCTCAAATATTGAACAAAAAAAATTCAGAAAAAAAATTTGTGTCTTTTTCGTTTTTTTAAGTTTCGTTACCGAATTAGTCAAGTCCATATTATTTAATGTTTATTACCGAAACAGTCGCCGGCAAAATCGACGTGACACTGGCGCAAACGAATTGATGTGCAGTGCAGTTATCAATATCTGCAAAATAAAATTACAAAGTTGCTATGGTTACGTGCACAACTTTACATATTAGAGCGGTTGTCTCTGATGTACATGGATGGATTTGCAAGCACCAATGTACATGTGAGATTTTTGGACTTTGTTGGCTGAAACTTGCCTTGGACATAATCATGTGGAAGACAACCAGTCTCATCATCTCCATTCACACAATCCCATACTCAAAATTGTGGAAATACAAGCTCCAGATGCGCATTCAAATTCGTCAGTTGCACAGTTTCCTGTTAGAAGGAACAAAGTTGAGTTAATGTCTGCATCGTAAATCTTTTGTGTAAAACCATGAACCGATGGCTACATATGATGCCATAAATGAGATATCTATATGGCATAAAACGTTTTCACTTTTAAATCATCAACCAAATAGTCAAAATGGCTGAATGGTTAGTGCAACCGCCTTGTATTCACAAGGTTGTAGGTTCCAATCCTTTTTCAGTCGCTTGTGTTTCCCTGAGCAAGAAACTTAAACGGCATTGCTTCATTCCGCGCAAATTTCCAAGTTGAACTAAATTGAAATCGCCAACTCTAAGTCGAAAAAAAATATTTAACCTCTTTCAAAACAGGCAGATTCAAACAAACAATCAAACAATTTCTTTTAAACCAGGGGTGTCAAACTCGCGGCTCGGAGCTCTCCAATGCGGCCCGCGGACACTCAACAACAATTGTATTTTTTTGTCAGATTTTTAACTAAATACAATAATTTTTTCTTTTTAAAGTGTAAACTATTTTTCAAACAAACATTTACAGAATTTCAATTTTTAAATAAAAAACTCATATGTTATGAATAGAAATGATATTTAAAACCGTACCTCTAACTAAAAATAAGCGTTAAGTTTCAGTCAATGCTGCAAAATCTGCGGCCACAGAGACGAGTTTGTGCGGCCGTAAACATGTTTATTAAAATATATGTAATGACGGCCTTGACGAAATTAAAATACTGCTGCTCAAATATTTTAATTTTCTGCTGCTCTAAACAGATTTTATATTACTGAAAAGACTATTACCAGGCTAGTAGCCATATGCGTCAGACTTTTGGTGCGCCCATTATGTGCAAACAATGCGAAAAAAACAAGTAGCATCACAATATAGATTATGACGTCACAAACAGTTATGACTGATCTTCACACTGTGTAAACTGTAGATTAATCTGTGAATCAAGTTAGAAATTAATCTGGACTTTTGGGGCGCCATTATATATATACAGTATATGAACCTATTTCTTTACAACTGTAATTTTTTTCAAAAAACAACAACAGATAATTGGCGGATGTTGGTGAAACAAGGATCTGCAATGCGGCCGTCGTAGCGATAAGGTTGTTTAAGTGAACAAAACAAGATCAAAGATCACATGCGGCTCTTGGCATAATTTCAAACTGCAATGTGGCCCTCGATCCCCACGAGTTTGACACCCCTGTTTTAACCTATCTCGTTGAAAACGCCAAATACATTGGCCTATTTAAATAGTGAAATGCACTAAATGCTATACCACTTTATACCTCTAAACAATTTACTCTGTTAGGTGAAAATGTGACAACACACGAAGCGGAAAACATCACACAAACATGCGCCACCTAGTGTATAGTCATATTACTAAATATTCTATCCGGTTTATCAATGTACAAATTTAGTGCATGTCCAATACTTTGCACCGGACATTGTCAACTTTCAAAATACTGGAACTAAACTGCGTGAAAACACTTGCTTTGGCTACAGACTACGATGTTAGTTATGTTACTAATCTGAAAATAAAGTAAGTTGTCAATTACTTGTGCAAATGGTTTCATCGTCAGCGTGCCAACAATCGGTTCTTCTGTTACATTTCATGTAGAGAGGAATACAGGATCCAGATTGGCATTCGAATTCGTCAGCCGCACAGTTTCCTGCAACAAGAAACAGAGTTGAATTAATGCGACTTGTTCTGTCAGGTGAAAAAATCTTTTATGTGTAATCGTGCATCTCAATGTAACAAAAAAAAAATTAAATTCACATTAATTTTGTAAACGAAACAATTTTGAGCTTGTAGCGACCTCCCTATGTATCACTTGCACGTTCCTATCACGACTCGGACGTGGCACCGCTGCTCAATAAAGCTTCGACAGCTTCACACCCCGCGACTCCAAAACATTTCATAAAGGTCATGGAATAAGCTGTTTGTCTCAAGATTTCCACCTGCTGGTACTGCGTCTTGGCACACGGAACAAACTACAGTAGTACTACTAATTTCAGTTGTACTGTGGCCCTGCGAAAAGATGGCCCTGCGAAAGAGCGCATTAAATACAACGTCGACTTCCGGCATGGCAAACTCCTAGTACGACACGCGGAGTGATTACAGCACGTGCCTTGTTTGATTCGGTGAAGGGCAGCCTGCAACATGTACATGACCCTGGATATTCATTGTGAATTGGCTAAAGAAGCAACTAGGTTCTGGCAAATTTGTGCCCCTTAAGCTTGCTCTGAGAACCGCTTTGCTCTGGTACACTACATTAGCAGTGCCCACCCGATCAATCTCTTACACGTTTTAACATGACTGCAGCTGAAGATAGATTAGACCGCTTAAAACTGATTCAAACTCACCATTGCAATTTACTGCTGAGTTATCACAGACGGCATGAGCACACATTGCCTCAATTGAGGCGCAACGATCTGTATGGCATTGAAACTCATGATTTGCACACAATATGCCGGTACCTGTAAACAAACAAACATGTGATGCATTATATGGCGTGGATTAAAATCCCTCAATTTTGTTCACAAGGTTGTGGGTTCAAATCCTGCACTTTTCAGGTATTAATTAAAACACGCAACATTCACTGCTGTGTTGTAAAAAATTGTAAAAATGTATAAGCTGTACTAGGTGTAATAATGTATACCGGATTCTTATGTTTAACACATCTGTTATTTTCCTGAAAAAACACGAAAAAAATGCAAACAACCTCAACAACATTTATGCACATTTCTTAACTAACAGAACGACGGCACACAACACTACAATTAATTAAAGATTGGTTTTCAGTCATTACATGCATTTGCATAGTTACTCCTGATAACATACAGTTCCAGCATCTCCACTATAATAAACCACACACCTTACTGTGGAAATACAAACTGATCGGTGGCTTTTCCAATACATTCCAGCGTTACACGACGGCAGATACAGAACCCGGAAATCACGCTGCGATGGTCAGGTGATTGTTGAGTAACAATCCTGATACGCTGGTTTGTTTGTATGCTTTGGTGTAAAAAAAAAATCTTTCTAGATGTACAAAGTGTAACCAGTTGTCTGGGCTGCACACTTGAACAATGATTGGTAGTTTTAAAGTCGTTTAGAAATCACTACAGTAAATATTGTGAATGTTATAGAGGTTTCAATAATCACTATAACGTTTGCTCTATATGCAGGGTGTTTGCGCAGTTGTACAGGTCTCGTTCTAAGAATTTTTTTTTAAATATATGTATAAATTAATGTACCAACGGAAAAAGTTTCTAGTAGTTAGCTACAACCGCGTCTACGCCATGAAACGTAAAGAGGTAAACCGGCGGCGTGCAAGTTAACGTACAAAGTTACTGTTTCGTTTTGCATTGTTTGTGCACGCGTAACAGTACCTGTTTGTTACTAGTTGTCTCACTACAGTACGCGTTAAATACACAAATGAAAGTCCGCGTCCGCAAGAAAACACAGCATTCGATTCTACGTGGGAACGTGAGAAATTTCGTTTGTTTTAACTGTGTACCTAATATGCAAGGAACTAACTAACAACGAAAAGTCGAATGACGAGACATAAAAACGTGTTTTTAGGGGCATTTTATTTCAAATTTAAAAAGGTTAGTGTAGTTCCCGTTGTTAGTTTTTTTTTCTCGGTAAAATTGCTCCGAATGGCTTTTAAAGTGGTAAAGGTTGGAGACCCTGATATATGTGCTTATTGTTTCAAATATAGTAAGAATAGTGAGCTTAGCTTAATGAACTTACCTAGTCGGAAGCCTACGCCAAAAGTTTATTGACAAGGATCAAAGCAACGTATCTAACGTTTTCTCGTGTCGCCGTCCGTGTGACTTCCGAATATTCCAAATTTATTCCTGAATAGGAGTGTTTGGATCGCAAAAATGGTTAACGCGGCGGTTCTCAAACTAGGATCCGCGCGTCCTTTAGGGCAGTGGTCGGCAACAACTGGTCAGCGGCCCGGTGCCGGTCCGTGGGGAGTTTGTTACCGGGCCGCATAAATCTTGCTCGAGGTTCACAAAGTTGCAATAATTGTCATTAGATTTCAGTAATGAGTATTTGTGGCTTTTAAAGGCCGGTCCACAGTGCAAAAAAAGTTGCCGACCCCTGCTTTAGGGTATTTTGCGGGAACCCCGAAGAGGTGGAAGTAATTCTATATTTATATTTGGCGTCAGTTTGTGCAACTGAATAAGTTTAAGTCAAAGTAAAACTGAGGATCGACCGTCTCTATTGCTAAACAATAGGCTGTATTGCATAACAAGCAACAAAATTGCAATTGTTCGCGCACAATTGTAATGCTTTGTCTTGTCTTTGATTTCAGATTTGGATCATTGCCATGCGCAATTTTGCATAACTAGCTAAAATCCTGCAATCAACTTTCGTTTTTCTGAAATACATAATCAGCCTTGCGGACCGCGAACCCTCGAAATAATCGCAAAGGGACCGTTTGGAAAAAATAACGAAAATGTTTGAGAAAAACTGGTTAGCGCAATCGAGATAAATTTTGTCAGGGATTGTGTATGATAAAATTGGCAACCCTAACCAAGTGTAATTTCTTGACCAGCACTACAATCAGGGTTGTTGTAAGATGTGCATTTGTGAAGGGCCAATGTCTTGATAAATTTGTTGTCCTTATTTCCAAGAAATGTGTTTTTTTTTTAGTTTTGTCCCTTTTTTGTATATTTTTTAACATTTACAAGACACCAAAAATGTTTTTGCACCGAGATTTCGTGACATCTTAGAAGAAAATCAGGAAAAAATTGGCTCTTATTTTGGGGTCCATGTCGATGGCTACCCTGACTATACTTTAATACTTTTTGATAGTTCGTATGTGCGTCACCCAGCGATTGGGAGTTAGTTGGCACGCGACAGGCAACGTAATAATGGTAAACCGTGGGATTTTTGTCAAGACAATGGTCGTTTGTGCTTTTGGTTGAATATATCGTATAGTTTGCCGCGCACTCGTTGCGCTTTATGAGTTTATAACTGAGAGAGTAGTGCACAAAATGTCTTTCAATCGCATTAATGTTATGAAAATGACTGAAATGGGTGTGCTTCATGATCGGCAAAAGGCCATTATTGCTTTTTGTCGTAAGCACAGACCTCGAAAAGAGATGGGATGCAAACAAGCTTGATGGACATGTTTAGCAGTGTCTTTCTGTGGTACGCAATTTCTTAGTTTTTTCTCTTTAAGTGTTGAGTGATTTTTTGGAGTTGTAGAAAAATTCTACAAAAGGGATCGTTTTTCAAAAAAAGTCATCTGACGGTATGTCAGTTCATAACATTTGTTAATGCTAGAATGCGAAATATCCAACAAGGTTTGCATCGATTGGTGTAATTTTCTGCGTGAGGTAGGAGAGTTTGTATTTTTTACGTTTCTAAATTACTACATTTAAATTACACCAAACCGCAGACATGTTCCCAAGATCTATTTGCAAGGCCACACGTAATCGGTGGCGCTGGCCATATAGAAAAAGCGGCTCTAACGCTCAGCCCAGACTCGTTCGAGTGCAATAGGTTTTTGGGGGCATTGATACAACAAGGTATTATAGTATGTTGTATTAGTAGTCCTAATTGTTTTTATTTTAGAGAACGCAGAGAGTATCCCAAACGGATATTTGGTCTGATGAGTGGGCAGCATACAATAACTTTTCACGTAAGGAAGCTTCTGTATTCCTGATACACGTCTGATTATAATGACTACATAGTATACACACCACTCTTGTCAACTATTCGTGTCTCCTAACGGATTCCATACCAATGATATTAAGAGCTGGTAGTGCGACTGCAAAAGAAAATTTAAAAGAATGAACGGGGAGTTTATTCCTTTCTGCATTGATCGGAAAGTGATTTTGGAAGTGGCTCCGCAGAAATCAGTCGGAGGCTAGCTTTCGCGAGAACAGTCACACGAAATCTCTACTCCATTTGGAAAGGTGCTAGCAATAGCCTAAATACATCTGCTTGCGCATCGTGACACTAAAGAGCAACCGATCGCGCTAAGCTTGAAAGATTTCTCTTTGAGTATTTTAAAGATGCAGCCAGGCAGTTTCTTTGTGCATGTGCGCGACCGTTCGTCTTCAATATTAAAACAAAATTGGGATTCGCGCGCTGATTGGTCCGAATATCAGGTGACTGAAATAGTATTAGGACTTCGGGAATTGTCGTTATGCGAAGCCGGCTGACCTTGGCTAGGTCACCAGAACTAGGCCGTCGCGGCTTTTTAGAGTGTGAAATCGCTTTGTCCAAAGTCATTACGTTCTGAAAAGTATTTTAACTAACGTCATGCTGTTTTCCCTGCAGTTTTGCGCGCAGAGTAGACAGAAAGGCGGGAAGCTTGTATAGTGTGATCTTCCGCAGCTTGATATACTGCGAGCATAAAAAAGGCTTGAGCTGTTGAAAAGTAAGCTTAGAATAGTTTCATTCATTTGTCAAGTTTCTGTGCTGCAAACTGCTTTAGACAAGGACAGGAATAGTGTTTTGGTATATGCTCGAGTTCTAAAGTTTTTTTCTGTGTGCATTAGTTTTGTTAATTGCGAGTGCCGACAATAGCTGTTTTGGTACATATGCTTAAGTTGTGTTCTTTTTTACTGAATACTTTTGGTTTGCGTTGCAGATATTGATTACAATAGACATTCCCAAATCAGGACCAACAACGAAATGTGCGCAATGAGCAGTACATCAATGGCTCATTTAAGTTTCAGCGTGGCCAGAGGTAGAAACCTGGCTCTAAATGGGCAAAGGTGTTCAAAAAGATTGACAAATGTCCCAGACTCACCAATATGTCTGGTAAAGATTCGTTTGGTTCTTGGTTAAATGCAATTGCAGATACCATGGACAGGTATTAAAACTTTCAAAGTTTCAAATAGCAGGCTGGTTTATAATCGTTTGACATTTTTCATTGTTTCAGTTGAAAAAAGATCTTGCCAGGCCGAATCCAACCAAGTATTTTTTGAGAAGACTTTTCCTATGGGTGCCTGACACGGATGTGGGGTGTAAGCCCCAAATGCAACTCTTGCAAATTGCATAACCTGACACCCAAAGGCCTGAACAAGACCATTCGCTTGGTTTTGTATATGACAGACTATTACTACCTTGTCACCGAGTATTTGCAGTACACACAGTGTAATGCCTCATACAGGGGGTATGACAAGTTAGTAATGTTATGACAAGTCAGGCATTGTTACGTGTAATATGGTGGTTATGTTGTGAAATCGGTAATAATCCATTGTGATGTAACAAATGCATAACTACATTATCATTCATTTATTCATTGTTCTTTTGTGCGATTGTTAATTTGCGATAATGTTTTTCAGATTTGCCAGTGACATGACAGTTGTGTCATTGATGAGATGAAGAACACTGGGCAGTCCAACTGCACTTTAGAACAACTTGGAGAAAATGCACGCTGAGGCTTGGCTCAATAAGTCTATTTGGTATTTGAATGATTGCAGAAGGTACCAAAAGGAAGTGGTGAAACCTGTCGCCCTCGCGGTACCAAAAGGAAGTCTTGAGCTGCCGCCCCCGCGACCCGGACAGAAAAATGAATGAATGATGTTAATACCTCATGCGACAACTGGATTCGTGCTCACCCAGGAAAAAAACATGTCTATTTTTGACATCCCAGGGGTTGTTAGCCCAGCTTTTACGTCTGCCTGTTGTCAAAAAAAACATACAGGCTGGATTTAAAACCACCGAAATTATATCCTTTATTTTTACGGACGAGGAGTACCTTGGTGGATATGTCTGTGACAGAACTGCTACTTTTGTTTCGTGAAACGTTTGCTAAAACCTCTTCCTTCTGGTCTTACTAAAACCCCGGAACAGCTTTGTCACCATCGAAAGGCTGGACCAAGAACATCAAAAGTTTCCAAAAGGCAACGCTATACTGCCATCCTAACTAGCTCCCCTGAAAGAAAATGAATAAAATCTCTGCAGTGTAAAACACCAACCAAAAAACTTACAAAATCAAAAGACGAAAACTGTTTCTCATAATTGTAAAGAAAAAGCAACAGCAGATTGTAGTTGTATTGTTTATGAAAACAAACTTTTAAATTCATGTCCAGGTAAAAGTTAGGTCAAATGTTCCCTGAGCCCGGGATGGTCTCATTTTGACTGCACTGAAAAAGTGGGATAATTGCTAAAATAAAAACTTTTGCCAACAAACCTATACTTTTAACTCTGTACTATGCGTTGATTCATCCACACCTTAGGGACGTGCTTATCCCACCAATTTGGCCCATATTCAAGTACTGCAAAATAAGGCAATAAGACTCAGTAACACTGACATCAGAACACATATGCGGCCAATATAAAAAGACAATGCTGTTGACAAATACGCCTTGACAAAAACGCACATGTTGTTTTGAAAAAATCCAATGCGGCAGAAGAATCCTATTGCAAACATTGCTTATTTTTTGTTTACAGTTTGTTTACATTTTTCTTATTTTAAATTGGCTGCAACGATGTCGTCTTTTCAGCTCGTTTTTTTTTCGGTAGCTTATTTATTTATTTTCATCTGTTCTTTCATTATTGTTTTGTTTTTTATTTCCTCACGCAGCCTATTTTCGGTTCGTTTACTATTTATCCACCCGCTTTCTACTTTTAGTTTACATTTCGCTTTACTTAGTTCGCTACTGCAATTTTTTTTCTTTTCGTCTGTGCTCTTTCATCGTATTTCATTTCCTCACGTATTTTCGGCTAACCGCATTCTATTTTTGTTTACACTTTGCTTATTTAAGTTCTCTGCTGCAATGTTGTTTTTCAGTCCATCATATAAAGTTACGGTTAGCACTTTTTTATCATTTTTTTCTGTTCCTTCGTCATCTGTTTATCTGGTTTCCTTTTTCATTTCCTTGTGTGCTTTCGGTTTGTTTATCATTCTTTCACATGTATTTCTTTTCATAATCACGCCTTGTTCACACATTGTTTTTTGTCCTATGCGTATTTTCCCCCATTCATCACCTGTTTTTGTTATCGTAGTTTATTGTTAGCTTATCTTCTTTACTCTGGTTTTCCTACAACAATCATATTTTTCGTCCCGTGCCCTTTTTTTGTTTCTTCAGTACATTTTGTAGCACACTTGCTTGTCGATCCATCTCTTTTTCGTTTTTGTTCTTTGCTTAAATGTAAATAGGCAAATTTTTTCGATGGGTGATTCTTTTCTTACCTTTGTATGTTTTCTGTTTTGTTTATTCATTTGATTGCCTGTTTTAAAAACAAGGGTGGCTGACAAGGTGACCTTAGGGTCTTTCGCCACCATGCCGCTTAAACAGCGCAAAAATAAAATTACTTACTTACTTGTCCAATTAGTTTTTTTCACGTTACCATTAATGTGAAATTATTTTTTACCGTTTACTTTGTTTTTTATCTTTGTTTTTACAAAAAAAAGTTTTTAGCAAAAACATAACTTTCACAACTGCAAAAGTTTGTCCAACTACCTACTAGAATAATATAACAACAGCAGAAAAAGTAAAAATTGCAACAACTCACCCAACTCTCCCTTACATCGTGAAATTGAAGTGCCCACAGAAAACGTTATTGAAACGTTTTTCGCAAAGAAAAGCCGTACGCTTATTTTGATGTTGTGACGTGTTTTTTTCGCATATTAAACAATTCACTGCGAGCACTTGTTTCATGATAATCTATACCAGTGGTTCTTAACCGGTGTTCGAACGAACCCCAGGGGTTCGGCAACGCCGAATCAGGGGTTCGACGAAGGTCTTTTTGAAGTACAATACAAATACCCGTTTTTGTTTAGGGTCTATAGTCGCTAAAAACGGCAATTTGTATTTGCTCAATATCAAACACTGGAAGGTTAAACTTAGGCAGGGGTGTTTTAAACTGCTATAAACAGTTTTTGTGGTACTAAAAAGAGTATTACCAGCCTAATAACCATATGTGTCAGACTTTTTGTACGCTGTGCAGCTCAATCTATGCACCGAGCTAGAAATTGATCTGGGCTTTTTCGGCGCTATTAGGTAAATGCATGATATAAACCAAGTATTTTAAAACAAAAATAAGCAGATAAATGGCGGCCGTTGGTAAAATAACAATCTGCGACGCGGCCGTCCTAGCAAAATGGTTGTGCAACCCTGCTGCACTTAGTTTTTCTTTTCTTTTTTTGACGTAATAAAGAGCATTGTTCGCGTTGTTCGTAAACAAAAAAACAACGAAATTTTGTTGGCAGCAAAAACTTATCACTTCATCTTTTTCCTGTTAGTGTACAGATGCTAAAAATACAATGCTTCATTTTGGCAAAAACTAAAAATTGCCGGAATTAAAGCAATCCTGAAACAAGTTGCTTGTATTATGATGTCAGAATCTAACACAATGACAAACATTAACTGTTGCCACTACGTTTAAACAAAAACTAATTATGACCCACCAAACAAAATGGGTTAAAAACCTAGGATGTAACTTGGGGTTCGACCAAAGGCTGAAGACTATCGTAGGGGTTCGGCCGTTATAAAAAGGTTAAGAACCACTGATCTATACGATTTAAGGCCAGACAAATGAGACCGGGCAACTCGCAGTTATCTTCAACAACTCCTCGTTGTGACGCAGCTCCGAGAAAAACGGAAAGGGCGTGATAAATGTACAAATTAAAATGTATATCTAGTTGAAACAGAATGTTATGGCATATTTCACTGGAAATACAGTAGCTGGAAAAATGATATGGTCTGTCACCACATACTTGATTTTGTAAGTCAGTCAGGGCAAATTATTAGTGAAATGATTGAATGTAATCAAGGTATGTGGATTTGGGTATACTGCTCTTGCCGTACGAGCTTTGGTGTCTGAAAACAGAATTGATTTTGTGAATTGGTCAAATCAGTGGTTTGACAAGTTGAACTGCGTGGTTCTCAACTCAATGAGGTTTAATCAAATTTCATAAAATGCATAAATCATATTATCAATAATACAATATTAATATTTTCATGTATACATGCAGCGTTCCCCAACACCGAAGCCAGCAAAATCGGGGGGTACACCATCGGATTGGAGTGGGTGCAAAGTTGCTCAATACTTTAATAAAAAAACTTTGTTTAACATGCACACCAATTTAGTTGTTCAGGCTTTGCTTGTTAAGTTTATTTTCTGCAAAACACAATTTTGCTATTAAATTTTGTTGGTTATTGTCAGTCACAGAATTAAACTTGGAAGTTGAATGTAGAAATGCAAGTGGTTTGCGTGTATAACGCGCACCCTTAATTTTGTTCTGACTTGGTGGCGATTTGCAATTATGTCGAGCGGATTGGTCGCAAGAAAATGCGACCTATCTGCGAGTATGTACGGTAGGTTGCTACAAAATATACCAGGGATACAAGTTCTGCTTATGCGGTGAAATTATTAAAGGCTTGACAGAACATTGTCGAAAGAAGCACAATGAACAAGTTGACACAAAAAGTAAACAATTTATAACGATCGAACAACAGTGTGTGTTGAATGTGGAAAAATTTGCAGAGATTTTCTGTAATTATGAGTTGGAAAACGCAACACCACAACAAAAGAAAGTAGACGCGGAATCTGCATCCGCGGGGACATTTTTGCCTATCTGGAAACTCTGTCAAATTTAATTAAATTTATGACAACAGAGTATCTATTCAAGAAGTGAAGTTGCAGCATTATGTCGAAAGGTGGTTTGCAAAGCAAAGAAAACAGAAAGGGAAACTTGAGCAATACGTAAAAGAAAAACGTAGATAAAAGCTCAAGGATCTCGACATGCCATATAAAGAAATTTTGCAATAACAGCTAAATCACAAACAAGATCACAAAAAGAAATGAACAGGATCCGTAACACTAAGTTTGAAAATAAGAAGAAGAAAAATTGGATCTTTTGTTGAGAGACATTTTCTGTCGTGTTATATGCAATCCAACATTCAGGGGTGTAACATTTTGCGATACTTGCAGCCAATACACATACGACACGTAAACTTAAAGAGATCCCCTATTTTTATCTAGCATTGTCAGGGTAAAACGAGGACCAAAAACAACCAATCCGTTTGTAACTTCTTATCAGAACAAATACAAACTGAATAAATTTTAAACACCTGACACGTTGACAAATACCGCTATTTAATTTCGTAATTGCGACAAGATAGGCAACTGCTTTCTTATTTACGCCTGGTCATCCTCTTCGACAATATTTTTCCATTATACCAGCGTTTGATCATGTGTGGAGCCACTGTTCCGTATCACGCAGAGCTGAATCGTTTAAAAAACGTTCGATTAATCCCGGCCACTCTCGCCTCACCTGTGGTGTGGCAACTAGCTTGTATGTTAAACATTAAATGCACACAGTTTACGCTTTGTAAAAGTTTTATTAAAGAGAAAAGAACACAAGTCAGGCAGTAGCAGTCAAACAACTAACTGTAGTTCCGATTTTTTTGACTCAATATCTTCAACTGTTTTATCGACAATCTTTTTCCTTTTCGTTTGCACTTCGCCTAAGTGAGTTGGACTTTGCCACATTTGCGAGGTCGCTTTCTTTTTCCGCTTTTAGTGCGTACTTATCTGCAGCTTTTATCAATGCTATTATATCCGAAATCAATCGCTGCCTTTTGTTCTGTAGATCGTTATCTGCTTCTCAATCAACTGGCGTTTTTTACCCCTCTAAACTTACATCTGGCTCTGGAAGCATATTTTACCATGTCCTGTGTTACCTAAACCTTGGTTAATCTTCCACGTCTGTTACGTAGTCGATAATCTGCCTACGAGCAACCAAACTTTTTTCTTGTTGATTTTCACACACCAGTTCCTTGTTTAGGGAAAAGCCTCTCGATAGACAAAGGACAAGCTGAGCAACATCCCACAAATCTTTGCATTTGCTTCAGTCAGACAGGATCGAGTGATACACAGAGTCCAAACGATTTTTTTTGCGGGTCGAACTCGCTTAGAATGTTTGAAATGGGTCCGGAAATAGCCTCGTCAATAAGCATTACAAATTGCTTCAATGTGTTGTCGCACGAAGTTGGGTCTACACGCCCACAATCTACAAGAACATTAAGGCACCTTGCCAAGCAACTTTTGCACTTTGTTGGCTGTGACACAAATTCTGGAACCAACCAATTTAGGTTACGAACAAGTGAATGCTTCAATGGTGACTTTTCCAACAATTTTAGTAAAATGTTCTTGACAAAATTTCTGCATTCTTTTTTAAAAGTAGCAGTCTGTCAGTCAGTGACTTTCCCTCGTAACCTTCGGTCCCGTATGCATTTTTTTGCTATAAAGCCTACATCGACATTGGAAATGTTCTTGTAAATCAGCTCATCTGTCAAATCAACATGGTCTAAATCCAAAGGTTTTTTCACATATTTCAGAACACTATCTTTAATTATCCGTGACAGCAAACTGTTTACCATCTTAAAAAGTCAAGAACAAGCAAAGGCAAAACTGGAGCATCGGTTTGATAATCTTTTAGAAAAGATTCGACCTCCTTAGCTATAGAAAGAAACGCTTGCGCCTTTGCTTCAAACATTAAGTCTGCCACAGTTTCTTTTACAGATAAAAATGACTTATTTTTTTGGAATTGGTACTTTAGCAGACAGTGCACCCGCTACATACTGCTTGAGGAAACGCAGAATTGGTGCGTTCCATCACTGACACATATTACAGCCAGCGATGTTTGCAAAATTTTTTGGGCATAAGAAAACATCCCGTAAGGGAAGTCTTCGCATCTAGCAGGGACATCTTTGAAAAGCCAGTGTATGCTTGAAAGTTGCTCCTCTGTAAATCTGCACAAGTAATGCATCTTTTGCGAAAAGCATTATGGACAATATGGATACCACAACTTCCAGTGTTTAAAAGCTTTTTACCGATATTTTGTTTTTCGATTTCCGCACTAAGCTTATTGAATACCAACCAATTTACGTTAGGTCCGTCCATTGACAATTGAACCCAATTTTCAGACCTAAGATGCTGATGTATATCTGCAGCACATGAATGTCCCAAAAATTTTGACCCGACGTATCTGGTTTTAACCATGTCAAAGTCCCAGTAACGCACATGTCCAACTGATTTTCCTGCATTGATTTATTGAGACTTTCATCGAAAAGCTGGACATACTGTTTGGCTTTTTTATTTCTGTGTGTCAAAAGATTTGATACGTATGGTGCAATGCCAAAAACAGCGCGATAGTATGTTTTGTTCCACATTCCACATTTAAACGTTTGGGCCAGTTTACTGTCTGAAAACATTGAAGCGAAAAGCGCTCATTGGCACCCTCACTAGAACGGAACGAAAAGTGTGATGCGACTACTTTTAAAGTCAACAGTATTTTTGCTTTCAGTACATCTGACCATATTTGGCGAGTGACAAGCATACATCAGAAGATTTTGGAGCCAGAAAACAATCTGTGACCTTTCTTACACTCGATCCTGCATTCTGCGCGAGGTTTAATGCATGTTTCTTTGCTGACTTACGGCTTTTTAGGGCAGATTCACCCACGTTGGAAATGTCAAATGTCGTCAGGCAAATTTACAGCGGGCTTTATGTTTGCAACTTTCCACTTTTTCTAGCCATGATGCATAATCCTTATTTACAAGCCACGAATTTTTAAACATGCACTTTCCAGGCATTGTAATCAAAATAATAAGCCTAAAACGACAAACCAAAGTTAATCACAAAACGGAAAAACTGATAAAACACAAACTAATTACACTTTCAAAGACGCTAACTGTGCCTGCAACCTTCGCCACCCAAGACTTCTTTTTAAAACACTAATATATGAACTGTGTCCGTGTTCTAATTCCGACAATACTGTTCCAAAAAGGCATTTATTACGTCACACATATTGTAAAAAAACACTTTTGTTCTGATACAATAAGCTAGCAATTATACAACTGATGACTTGACCACGCAAGACGAAAAGATTGACCAACGGCTTAGCTGCAGTGCGTACAGCATTTTCTCCACTAATTGAGCCCGTTACTTCGTCACACTTTAAACAATCGTAGACCTTATTTGATGCTGTTGATACATTGTATTTTTATGCCAGTTTATGTTCAAGATGAAAAGCTGTTGAGAAATGAACAAACACCGCTTTTTTTCCAAAAGAAAAACATGACATTTATTCCTTAACAACCTAACAGTCTTACACAAAGCCTTAAACAACGCTGCTGCTGTCATCCAGCCGATTTGTTGTTGAGGTTTATTTCTTATTTTCAAACCTCTCTGACTTGGCTACTCTGAAATATGCAATCTGCTAATGAAACGTATAAAATGCTGACGCTTAGTACAAACTTTCACTCCGACATTACTCATAACATCCAAGATTTGCAAAAGTTCTATCAACGTTTTACAAGTAGATTGGGCATTTAGATCGCCAGACGCGCGACTGTTTGTTTGCCGAAACCGTAAACTGTACATCGAGACATCCAAATTCCATACTTTTTATACTTAGGACCTTTGCATTTTTTTTCAAAACTTTTCCAGGCCTTAAAAACACAAATTTAAATTCGAGAACTTTTCCAGGTTTTCCATACCCGCGGGAACCTTTGTTGCAAACGCCGTAGACGAAAAGGTCAGTGAAATCCTAAACCGTAATTATTCTTCAATGGATTGTAGAAACGCCAAAATTAATTTGACTGGAGGGCGTTTAAAACGTTGCTTCTCGTCAACACGCAAAGGAACGTTGAAATTATAGCCTTAAGTTGTTGTATGTTGTTGTATGTTTGCATTAGCAGGCCACTTGCATTTCGATTCAAAATCAGAAACCATCCAACTTTTATGAACCTAATCAGACAAGCCAGAACTTAAAAACTTTACAAACTAATTCCTTCACATTCGCTACATGATAACAAAATAAAAACAGTATTTAAATTTTAGAGTGAGTTAATTCAATGGCAACAAACTGTTGTTTGATTTGAAAACACTGCTAGACTGCGAATGTGAAGAATACTAGACATTTGAAAACACTGCAGGTTTAATTAACTACACATAAGCTTACATCTAGTGGGCCTAGACTAAAAAAACTCCCAACAGATATTGAAGAAACAGGCGGTTTAAAAAGTGGTTTGATACGAAGAAAATTTTGCACAATGAAATCAGTCGATCCGCTATAACATGCAATAGTTCACACTTTTGCAATTTTATTACCCCCATATTTAATTATACTTTTTCTTTGGGACTTATTGACTGTGCAATTTTTGTTCATTTCACGCGCCCGCTATTCCAGTCACCAACTTTTGGAAGGAGAAATGCGCTAAAAGAATTTGCGATGTTCAGTCTTCGTATGGCATTTCGTTATTCCAACTAGCTATCAGTGAAGTATTTGCCAGGGTAAAGCCTTTTACAAATCTAAACCATGTACTTTTTATTTAGTGTGAATCAAAATGTGTCTTTTCAAATGTTCAAAACGTTGAAATGTTTTTTCACAAACGTCACATCGATGGGGTTTTTCATTTGTGTGTGTCAACATGTGTCTTTTCAAACTTCCAATAAGACCAAATCTGTTTCCACACACATTGCATTGATGGCGTTTGTCTTTGGTGTGAGTCAACATGTGTTTTGTCAAATCACTTCCGCGCCTTAATCGTTTGTTACAAATGTCACATTGATGTTTTTTCTCTTTGGTGTGAGTCAACATGTGTGTTTTCAACGTTCCTCTCAGCCCAAATGTTTTCTCGCAAACATCACATCGATGCGGTCGTGCTTTGGAGTGAGTTATCATGTGCGTTTTCAAACTTTCACTGCGACTAAACCATTTGTCACAAACATGGCATCGGTGGCGTTTCTCCTTGGTGTGAGTCAACATGTGTATTTTCAAAAGTCCCCTCCGGCTAAATCGTTTCTCACATACACCACAGGGATGTGGTTTCTCATCAGTGTGAATCAACATGTGCCGTTTCCAATTTCCTCGGCGAGTGAATATCTTCTCACAAACTCCACACCGATGAGATTTGTAATTGGTGCAGGTAAGCCCGAATCCTTTTAAGACGTCAGGTTTTCCGGCACAATTACGAATTTCTTCCTCTAGAGGCCATTCGTATTTAAAACCTTTTTCATTCCATCCACCTTTCGTTGAACGTTGGTTAGGTACTTTAAAAGACCGCTGCGGAAAGATCACAAAGGATTGCTTTGTAGAATCTGGAAGTTGTAGATCTGTAAGCTCGAAGGTCGAATTCTGCAATCTCATCGTAAATTGATTTATTTTACCTACAAAAAATGTATCATTATTTAGTGACTGATTAAGCAAGATTGGCAAGCTTTTTCTTGGGCCTGGAGCGTCGCATAGATAGCTGTGTCTTGACAGGAGGAAGGTCAGATTTGAAATATATCGCACCGCTATGAATTTACGCGCAATCACAGCTTTGTATCTTTCTAGTAAGTCCACCTGTTGTAGGCAGTTTAATGTGCACTAGGGCTAAATCTTTTCACACACATATCTCTGAAGTTTGTCATTAGTGTGACTTAACATGCAGCCCAGCTTTATAAAATAAGGCGGTATTTTCTCGCCAACCTAAATTAGATTGATCAGAGTTTTGTCAAGAGTGATATCTGAATGTACATATAACTGCCACTTAAGCCTTGACATTCATACTGCTGTTAACTCGAAAATGAAATAATATGTGCCTGAACGAATTTGGACGTTGTTGCTTCTTTGCACACTACAGTCTTCTATATCCAATCTCTATCTATCTTAGCTGTCCTCTTAAACAAAACATTCTATGTTGTGACTGTCGAACCAGCATACCAACCACTATATATGAGTGCACTGACGCGTTGCCAACAGCCTTGTAAAAAAAGAGAGTTTATAACATTGTTTAGAAGACTGGCTCTCCAGCAGAGTTAGTGCGTAGTCTAGGTGAAAGCTCAAACTGATCAGTTGAGTGCAAGATACCTGATAATAAAAGATTAATTTGGACAGCTGGTATCTCGATCGTACTCAGTCAGACAATCAGCGCGCAAGTGTTAAAACAAATTCAAGCCAAATCGCCCCGATCCATTCTTCTGTTATTGTGAAGTTAAAAGAAAAAAATACGCAATTTGATATCCAATTAATCACAGTCTAAACCAGAGTGTGGTTCTTTTTAAGCATGCGGCGCATCAAATAATCAAAATTTGTTTACGTGTTCTTCAAAAAATAGTAATGTTCAACTTAAGGGCGGTGAGTAAGGATGCTTTTCTTTGCCAATAACAAAAACGAGCTTTAAAACGTTGTCATGCACACCAGTAGACAAACTGGGGATCAGAAAACTTTACTGCTTTTGCATAAGCTTTGAACATGCCGCTAAAAATCAGATGAAGAAACTCATCCCGTCTGAATGGCAGCTTTTTGAATAAGCCCATAACCGGTATTGGTTGCAAGAAAAAAGTAGCCAAGTTTTGGCTTAACTACTGGAATGTTGGAAAAATCTTTTGGGTTTTGTAATACTTCCATGGCTTCCTCGATCGATAAAGTGACATTGCCCAACTCCGGTAATTTAACGTTTTCTGACATTTGAATCTATGCTGCAAAAGTATTTTTGATAGTTATCTACGATATAAACGAGCACGATTGTTAGCTTTTTGTTAATTATTGCGTCATGGCCGCGGTGTCTTTGATCTGATCTCTTTTTTAAAAAAACCTAAAACTACTAAATTGGAGTGGAATTCACCTTTCCCTCGTTCTCGCGTTGGGGTTCAGTAAACGAAAAGTAAGTTAAAATCCTGGCATCTCGAAAGGCAGTTGTTAAGGCCGAGTTGTTTGCAGTTTTTGGGAGATTTGATTTTAAGACATATATGTTGTTATCCTTAACAAACAAGACAAGCAAGTTGGTACAAGCAAAGTCAAATTTTCGGTTGACACCGGGTATTGTGTGTCTTTGATCAATTGCTGTGTTTGTAAAAAAATTGGGGTGTCCAACCCGTGGCCCGCGGGCCACAGCAAGGTTTTGAGTGGCCCGCGCGGTATTTTTTAAAATGACTCAGATTGGCAACTTAATCGCCTACGTAATTTATGGCGAACTTTCTTTCTGAAAATTGGCATTTATTGTTTGCTTTATTTCTTTGTTAATAGAGTAGTAATACACGACTGTTCAAGTTACTTTTATTGCGTCACAATGCGCATTGTTACGCATCACAATTTCTACATTGTTACGTTATAATCTGACTCGTGGTTCATTGAGATACATATGGTATCAGAGAGTCGCGCAAAACGCATTTAGCTGTAAAACATCTTCCGCACTCTGCAGTGATATAGATTATGCCAAACAGGAAACAAAAAGCAAGTAACGCTAACAGAACTTTCCAAAAAAGGTTGACATGTGACTTTAAATCCCCTGTAAGATCAGTAATTTGTGACTGCCATATGGAAAAATCGCTTCGCATTGCTCCATCGTCCATCTCACTGAATATTGCCAAACTTGTTAGAGAAAAACAGTGCCAAACTTCACATTGAAATGTCGACGTGTGGGAAAGAGCTTGTTGACTTAACTATATCTTGTGTTTATTGTTCTTATAACTGTAAACGAGGATAGTACACATTTCTAAAATTTCGGTGTGAGGATTTTAATTAGAAATTACAAAACAGCTATTTCTAATGTTCCAAATTAGCAGTAACACTCAAATGGCCCGCGCAATCATTCGTAAACAGCATGTGGCCCTTTGGCCAACAAGGTTGGACACCCCTGTCTTAGCCCATTCGAGTTTAATTTGATATATGTGGGAAATATTCCGATATACCTTGCTGTCGTTTTAAAAGTTAGTAAAATGTTCCCTGATTGTCGCAGATCTAGTATGGATTGAAGGTATGTTGGGGCTAAAATCTGTGCGATTAATTTTATTAATAACACATTTTTTATCTGACAAATCCAAACATGTCCGACACAAATTCGTTTCGTGAACATATGTCTTGTTGACAATGTCAAAGAAACTCCCGAGATGTATTTTCAAAGGGAAGCAATGATCTCAGTAAGAATGACATCGCACAACCTATGCCACGACGCGTTTCTTGGGCCAAAAAAAGTAATAAAAGCAGAGTGGCAGAAAATGATGATCATCTCCCGCGGTGCTTGAATATTGGCAAAGTTGAAATTTTGCAAGGTTTCCTGTGGGATTCGTGTTTGGTATATGGTAGTTGTTGAAAGTGAAGCCATGGGTCTGCAAATAAACAAAAAGGAATCTTGTGCTATGACTTTTTCGAAAAAGACACTAATTCGAGAATCACACATTTCAGTGCACGATCAAATACTCCCAAATGTAGAGCATTTCAATAGCAACCAGGCTGACTATGCTGAGATGCTGTTTGGACAACTTTGCTGTGTGAAAGCTGGACGATCAACGTGGAGAGTGGAAACAAGCTTAGAGCGAGATATGTGGTTCCTGAGACGTATGTTTAAAATCCCATGTACAGCACAACGCTCGCTCAAATACGTCGGTTGTACGCCAAGCTGGTTCACAACTTTGTCAAGCGCCAACTGAAATTTCTGGGACACGTTTTGAGGAAAAAACAGCTCGAAGAAATCTGTTCAACTGCACTATAATCATTTTTCTACACCCAACTCACAATATTTATGCCAACAAGGATTCTTAGGAAATGATTGCAGAATTGTCTTCTTAGACATTTCAAAAGCGTTTGATCGAGTTTTGCACCATGGGATGTTACAAAAGTTACAGCAAGTTGGCATAAAAGGGAACCTACTCACGTTACTTCGGTCGTATTTAGCTGGTCGTTTGCAAGGGATGCGCTTTAACTGATCAAGTGATCAAGCTCTGCCGCATGAAATTTAAAAATCTCAAAAATGTGAGATTCTTTGTCAATCAGGTATGTTTAATTCATTCATTATGTTTAGCTTCCATTAATTGCATAACATAACATCATAAAAATTTTGTTAAGATTCGTAGAAACGGTGTTTAAAAAAAACTATGAAACAAATGGGTAGTCATGAACAGATGAGTCAGCATTAGAAGACTCCGAACAGTTGCACGGCCCAGTTGAAAGACCAATTTCTCAGTTTGTTTTTGCAGTCCCACAAACTCGAAGACAAATTGCATTGTCACCTCGAAAATCAGTTAAGGTGGGTAATGTTGTGCATAAATAGTCATATCTTAAACATGTATTATTATATCTTAAACATACTGGAAGGTTTGCAAGTTAATCAAAATCATACAAGCTAAGTTTGATGCAGATTTTCCGCTAATGGTTCCTGCTAAAACTGATGAAGACCAAGACGACTGGAAAATGTTCCGGCAAGTTCATAGCTAAATGTTAATGTCCCCCATTTTTTAACTTGAATGCAAATTCAGGATTTGCAAATGCTTGCCAAAAGAGTGGAGCAAAAGATTTTTAGGATACGTATGTCCTTGGATCTAGCTGCGTCATACTGATGTCAGGTTTTGGGCTCAAACGACAGCATTCGAAAAAAAGATCACAAAATTTGTTCACTTCTTCGCGGTAAGTAATATTTACTTAACTTTAGCTCGCTAACTAACGAGGACCTCAGACCACTCGCTAACGCTAAATTGTTGTTGACAAAGCCACACAGTCACGTCAGAAATCAATTGTGGCTACGTATTTTGTTGGTAAAAGTTTGTACAAACGAAGAAAAATCGCAAATGTCGGTTTTAATTAAATTTTAAAATGGCGTTTGCGAAGAATTACTGTATTGGATTGATGCCATCAATTCACGAGGATTTACACATTTTCCAGTTAAAATAAGTTGCAAAACTTCCGGTAAAAAGTATCTGATGCTGGAAGAACAAGTCCTTGTTATATACTTCCGTGTGCGCAATACAGTTTGAGAAACATAATTTGGGCAAACATCACATTTAAGCTATTATACTAACCGTCCGTGTGGTAGTGACTCAAAGTTGTTTACACCCTCCATATTTTCTTTCAACACTCTAGCTATAAGATGCAGGTGTCAAGATAGGTTGTTTTTGTTGATCACAGTAGTTATTTTGTGTTAAATTTATAACATTGTCATGTGTTTTTCAAAATACTTGCAAGGACATGTCCGTTTTGTAATGTGTCTCAAATCTCTGCCTGCAAACACTGCCATTAAGGAACCGCCACAACAAATGTAATGATCTGCATGACAACATTGCCACATACTGAAGTGATTCCATTTTAATAACATGAGATTATTTAAACAGCATGTACTTGTGTTTATTAGAAACAAAAAGTGACAGTGTAGCATTACATAAATGAAATTGAAATGAAAGAATTGAGAAACAAATTGAGTTGTTTTAAATTACCATGTGAGGTGGGTAATAGACAGAAACACTAATGCACATAATACAAACACAGTATTAACACTGTACTTTTTCAGCTTTACAGCAGTCAAATTTGACCTGTAATTTTGGTCACAATGCTCCGATTTGGACTTATTTTGTGTGTGTCCAGCAAGCCTTTTTCTGCATCATGGTTTTGGTCTGTCTCTTTGTAATGAGGACACTGGTTCTTATTTAAATCTGTAATGGAAAAAATGAATATGTAATATTGGGATGGTAAATTGAAGATGCAAACCATTAAACCTTATAAAATGAGTTGTACAAACCATGTGTTTAGGTATAATAAAGTTGTCATTGTTTCAAACATAAATGAAAATCACCCTAAAGTCACCAGTTAGAAATTGTAAATCATTTTATAAAGTGCAAACTTACGTTAATCACAGATCTTACGGTATTGTTATAAAGCTCCAACGTTTTCTTTTCATAAAAAATTATACCAAAAGATGTTTTGCATTTTTTCTAAGATATGAAACTTCCATTTCAACTGTTGTCCACGTTTCAATAAATTCTTTCAATAAAATCCAAACATTTTGAGGTTATATTGCAAATTTACATTAAAAACAGCATAAATAATAGGCGAAAATTGTTTGTCGCAAGGTGTCGCATAGCGCGGCGTGACGATTTTGCTGAGTCAGACGTCTTTTTTCTTACGATTTTGACGCATTCTCTCGTATTTGCGTCAGGCTTTAGCGAGGCGTTTGAGTTGAGTTGAGTTTATTTCGCTCGGTGAAAAAATCGTAGTAACACAATTGCACTAAAATATTCACCTTGCCGGAGATAGCTGCGCAACGTTGAGACGTTAAAAAGCGCGACAAAGTAGAGGGCACAGTTGGTGGAGATATGAGAAACGCGCTGCAGCTACACCGTTATTATAGGCGTTATGTGACGGGGACTCACATCAGAGGGTGAGGTTGGCGCATTAGGACATCAAGACTGGGGGTGAAACGTTGGTGGAACCAGTCAGGTTGGGACCTAATCTAACCACCCGTGTTAGGGAAAGAGGGTGGGGTTCGACAGGAAAAGAAACCACCAAAAGAAACCCTGCCGGATAGTTTCGAGCGCCGGAAGAAAGGGTGCAGAACATACATTGTGACGTTATATTAGACTAGTTCGCATTGGACTAACAGATTAACGTAAAGGAACACTTCCTCTAATATGTACACGAATAGTAAAAAGAAAAAGAATACAAAACAAAAAAGTCAAAAATTCAGAAGCAACACGTATTCGGTCGAGGGCATAGAAGGGGGACGTGGGTCGCAGTATCAAATCCATCCGGGTTGTTCGACAGCTGTCTGTAAATATATTGGCAGCAAGTCAACTGCTCGAGCAATTACCAGACACAATCACACAACGCAAGTGATTTGTTAGTTAACACACATGCACACACATACTAAAACAAGTGTTTGTGACAAACCAAACTTTTATAGTGTAGGCTATAGGTGTATTACTAAAAAATACAGATTATAAATTCGTAGCCGAGAAAAAATAGTGGTCAAGTGGTACATCAACCGTGGTAACGCTATTACATAAATTATGTTAGTAGTAGTAGTGATAAAATAATAATAGACCTAAGTCCAAATGTGGCTGCTGGCACTATACAGTCCGTAACTAAAGACGCATGCTAGTTAGCTGGATCTGTAGTGAGACAAGGGTTGTCCAAAGGACCGATTATAAAAGGTGGTGAATGTGAACAAAAACTGATTTGTCATGCATGCTTATGTGTAGCAGTTATCTAAAAAAGTGTTGAGCTTTGTAGCAAATGTGCAGTGTAGGAGTTTGCAAAAAATCTTGCGTTTGGTGCGTTTCTTATTTCCTCAGGAATGCTATTCCATATTTTGGGACCAATATATTTTATAGATTGTTGAATTAGGGTTGTTCGATAAAAGGGTTTAACAAAAGAAGACCTGGCACGCGTTTGTATATTACTACAGTTTATGTTTAGAAAATCTTTAAACATTTCTGGCAACATGTTATTGTCACATTTATACATAAAAATTGCAATTTCTAACTCAAAAAGCTCCTTGATAGATAGAATATTATGTCGGGACATAACTTCTTGTAGACTGTTATTGTGTTTGATGTTGAAAACACATTTTAGAAATTTGTGACATATTCTCTGTAGTTTTGCAATTAGCCTCGTTTGACCGTGGTGCCAGTTAACAATACAGTATCGTATATGGGAGATTATCAATGCATGATACAGGCTTAGTAAGGTTTCCCTATTGAGGTAAGGTCTTATCTTGCAAACAATGGCAAGGTTTCGTTTACATGACAAAACCAGTTTGTTAATATGCTTCTTCCAGGAAAGCCTTTCATCAAGAATTATACCCAGGAATTTTATGGATTGTACCTGTTCCAGGACATGATCTTTAATTTTGACCTGTATCGATTGATAGCTGTGGTTTTGTTGTTGAAATAGAATAGTTTTAGTTTTCGATACGTTCAATGTTAGTTTGTTTGCTAACAGCCAATCAGTGATGTTTATCATTTCCTTATTCGCTGTGCACTGTAATTCGTTATTTGACTTAGCAGTTAGTAAAATAGTAGTGTCGTCAGCAAACATCAGTGGCGATCCGAATTGTAGGCAATTTGGAAAGTCGTCAATATAAATAATAAATAACAGAGGACCCAATTGAGAACCTTGGGGTACTCCAAGTGAGATAGGGCATTGGTTGTTGGAAATAGCATCATTGCATAGGACCTTCTGTGAACGACCGGTAAGATAGCTTTCGAACCATTTGTTGGGAATACCGCATATTCCGCAATGTGATTAGTTTCTGTAGTAAAATTTTATGATTGATTGTATCGAAAGCTTGTGATAAATCTAGAAAAATTCCCATAGTAGTAAATTTATTGTTTAGGTATTCCGTGACGTTCGCTATAAAGTTTGTAGTGACATGACTGGTCGAGTGATTTCTACGAAAACCAAACTGATATTTAGTGAAGAAGTTGGTGGATGAGAGGAACGAGTTTATGCGAATAAACACGAGCTTCTCAAGTATTTTGGACAGGTTCGAAAGCAAGCTTATCGGCCGGTAGTTTGTTGCCAGTTTGCGATTTCCATTTTTGAAAATAGGAACTACTTTTGAGATTTTGAAATCATCCAAAAAAATACCCGTACTTAGCGATCTATTGAAAATATGTGAGAGGCTGGTCACAATGTTTTCTGGAAATGCTTTAATAACCCTAATAGGAATTCCATCAAAACCACAGCTCAATTTTGGTTTCATTGCTTTGATTATGTTTACTATTTCACCAGGGCAGGTCGGAAACAGAAACATTGAATTAGCTTGTGGGGATCTAAGAAAGTAGTAAATGATTTTTTTGGCGTTTCTAGTTTATCTGCCAGATTTTTTGCAATTGTTGAAAAAAATCTGTTGAAATGATCTGATATTTTGGATGGATCATTGGTGGGATTATCATCAACAAGTATATGACCTGAAGAAGATTGACGCGATCGACCCAAAAGTTTGTTTATTATGGACCATGTGCTTCGCATATTGTGTTTTACTTTGCCAAATATAGCCTGGTAGTGTTGTTTCTTTTTCTGAGATAATTTGCGATTATAAATATTTCTTACATAGTTGTATTTCTCTTTTCGTTCCTGTTTTTTTTTGTTTAGGTATTTTTTGTACGCTTTCTGTTTAGCATAAAGCAGCTTAGAAAGATCTGAATCATACCATTCATTATTTATTGCTTGACTTTGTTTGTTAAGAATTGGGAAACATTTATTGAAGATTGTACCAAATAAATTACTGAAAAGTTTAAATGCCTTATTTGGTTCATTCTCACAGAGAATGCTTGAGGTGTCAGCTTGGCCCATCAGATGAGAAAATTTAGCAAGGTTTTTTTCTGAAAACTGTCTAAATGAGGTTTGTTTGTCAACTTTATTTTTTCTATTAACACTTACAAAAACAGGAAGATGATCAGATATACAGTCCAAAATTATGAAGGATTGGGTTTGATTTTTAAGGTCATTAGTCCAAATGTGGTCAAGGCATGTTTCACTTGTATCTGTGATTCTTGTTGGTTTGTTGACTAATGAAATGAAAGAGTTATCAAATAGAATATTGGTAAAGTTGACAATTTGATTGTTGCTAATATCCAAGAGGTTGTAATTAAAATCACCAAGAATGTATGAACGATTATTTTTGTTATTAATAGGGTATCTTTTAAAACTCTTAGAAATTCATCGTTTGTGTTTAGGTTCTGCCCTGGTGATCTATAGATAGTTCCACATGTTATGGTTTCAGTGCCCAAATCTATATCCACAAAAATAGATTCAAAAACTTTTTCGTTCATTATTGTCAGGTCTTTACATAAAGAGATTTAATAAATAAACCAACACCCCCACCAGTTGCTTTACATCTACTATTTGAGATAAAAGTGTAGTTTGGTAGGTTGCAATGTAAACCAGGTTGATTATTCCTAACCCATGTTTCATTGACACAAATACGGTAATAGTAGGTTTAATATTCATATTATGTATTAATCCCTCGAGTTTGCAGAAGTTATTTGGGTTAACTAATGACCGCGCGTTAATGCAGAGTGCTGAAAAACTGGAAGAAGCATGACAACTTGACACTGGTAATTGGTTTGAATAAACATAGCAGCTAGGATCAGTCAACTCATTATCTGAAGTATTACTTTCAGAATCACAATCATCATTAATTTCAGTGGAGAGGTAATCTGGGAGTATATTTGGTTCCTTTGTGCCCTTATGTTGGTAATCGAACTCCTGGTCCGTGAGTGAATTAAATGGGAAACAAGAGTATAATTCAGTATTTAAAAAATTGGTAGTATGGATGGAATTCGACCTACTAGTTGTGCCCCCTTTTTGGCTTTTAGGTAGATCTCTGACCGGCATAGGGTAAGCCATGCTCATAGGTTGTTGCAATAATGAATTACATCTGGTACAGTAGGACACAGTGTGCTACATTTATCATGCAAAAGTAAGTGTGGTGATCTAGTTAAGGCAATTAAGATCTTCTATTGTACGGATCACCTTTTTTTGGCCATGGGCCATTGCATGGATGATTCCATTGTTTGTCCATGTGTTTCTCATTCCAATCCTCTCTTGTACTTGTCGAAGCAGTTGTAGGCGCTTTCTTGTCAGGGATTCTGTGAGAACAAGTCCACTTCGAGCCAGGTTTCTTTTCTTAAAGAATAGATCATTCCGAACAGACCTTCGAACAAATTTTATTATTACAGGTGTGCCTTTCTTTGCTGGAAGGACATGAGCAATGTCAATGTCCTGTTGTGTTACGGGAACACAGGGCTGTAACTTTACATTTAAAATAGGCAAAAGAAAGTTAACCAGGTCAGAATGACTTCCCTTGGGCACTTTATTAGCACCATGAAGAATCAGGCAGTTTCTTCGGCCATATTGTTCAAGGTCATCCAAGTCCTGCTCACAGCTCTTCATCCTTTCATCGAAGGTACGGATCTCCGTCTCAAGTTTGGAAAGCAGGGCCCTCAACTCGCCAGCTTCTTTCATCATTCCTTCAGATGAGAGTCCAGCTGTGGAAACAGTTTCTGGGATTTTAACAGCATTTACTAGCTCGATTTGTTGTTCCAACTTATCTTGTCTTTGTTTGAACTCTTCAAGTGCTTGGTTCAGTTTTTCCATTTGTGTCACATTGGTTGATCTTCCCATTATTTCAGAATTCAGATGTACAGTTCACAAATTTAATTGAGCAAAATGGCTTTATTAAATAATCCTAAGCAGTCATCTATCCCCTTATTCAAATAGAATGACACTTCGTTTGCGAGGACACTTCGTAATACCAAATACGTTACCGAGTTCCTCGCTCGTTAAGTCCTCGCTAAAGATTTTTTTACCGAGCTCGGTAAGTTAGCGAGCGAGGAAGTGTTCATAATGCCGCCCCCTGGCCAGAGTGATCGTAGGTGCTTCAACCGTAATGAACGTGGACATCTTGCGCGAACTGTCGCCTATAGACAGCATGATCTGGCGCGGAGCCTCGCCACCTCGGTGAAAAGATAGAAAAGCTTACAAACAAAGTCATCTTTAGGTCAAGTAGGTTAAAGAACTGTGGAAACGATTCGTGACACGGGGTGCACATCGGTGATGGTTCAAAGATCTTTGATAACCGACGATCAGCTGACTGGACAAATACGCGCCCAGAGATTCATTGGAGATCCTAAACCCATGCCGGCAGAGATAATCTCGATCGACACACCCTATTATTTGCGTACCGTTAAGGCGCATATGTGTGACAGATCTAAAGCAACTGTGCTCCCAGCACAGAAGCCAAAAAAACACTGGAGATATACGCAGTTTAGTGCTTGACAAAAACATTGTCTTCTCAACTTTGCAATACGGGAGGTGATTTGGAACGTGTTCAATCGACAAGACAGAAAGCAACCATTCTGTAACAAAATCAATTGGTTAATTTTTTTTTTTTGACAGATGTAATGTTCATGCAAACTATCCGCCAGGTGTCACCCCACAAAACATGTGCCTGGTGTCCGTGCATAAAGCACCACGATCTAATATCACCTAATTATTGACAATAATTTGGAATATCGAAGTTTAATAACCTGTGCTAAATTTGCGACTTTGCAAACAATGGTAAAAATCATAGAGATTCCCATTGTCTTATCGCGGCTTTTCCTACTATCTCGGAAAAATACACTCGCGTAAAATTGACAAGAAAACATCCACTAAAAAAATAATGACAGGTAAATAACCAGTTTTTTTGCATCGACAAACGTGCAGCGGCCGACCAAGCAAGATAATAAATGGAAAAAAAAAATGGGGAGAAATCTGCAAAAACCTGTACGATTGTACGTTGAAAACAAAACTACGCTCCTTCCAAAGTATGTTCTGAATGGTACCCTTTATGGTTTCGGGATTACTGATGCTGATGTGTGTTTTGTGGCGCGTACAAACAAACAATGTATCATTTATTTGTGAATGTGTGTGTGTACAGACATGCTGGGAAAATGTTAATGCCTGGATTGACAGTGTTCTAGGCTGCCGAATCGCTTTAAATAGTGGTATGAATACTTTTGGACTTCACAAGGAAATGATTAATCCTTTTTTTGAAACTTGTGAATTGCATGCATTTGATCGCCAGGTTAGTCATTTTCAGATGTAAGATACAAAAACTGAAACCAAAAGTAAAAATGTTGGTGTACCAAGTGAAACGTTGCCAATGTAACGAAAAAACTATCGCAGTGAAAAACGGCACTTTGTCTAAATCAGTGGTTCCCAAACTTTTTCATATTTTTTTCAAAACGGCCCCTTTGCCATTATTTCGAGGGCTCGCGGTCCTTAAGTCCAAATGTTTATTTAAAAAAAAACGAAAGTTGATTGCAGGATTTTAGCTAGTTATGCAAAATTGCGCATAACAATCATTCAAAGACAGCAAGCAATGGAAACAGTCGATTCTCAATTCTACTTTGATTTAAACTTATTTAGTGGCACAAACTGACGGTAAGTAAGATTATAGAATTACTTCAACCGCTTCGCGGTCCCCCCAAAATTGCCTCACGGACCCCTAAAGGACCGCGGACCCCAGTTTGGGAACCGCTGGTCTAAATAATAACTAAAGTGGAATGCGCACTTTCGTTGATTGCTTTTGTGGTGCTTCGCAACTGTGTGCTAATCATATTGATTTTTCCTAGTGTCGTTTCACATTTTATCGCCAATAAAAATTGTTGTTCGTAAAAATGTGTTATTCTATTTAGATGTACCTCGAATAAAACACTTCGCTGTGACCAGATGCGTGCAAAAACAAGATTGCTACAATATGAAAGAAGCCACACACTCAGAGAATGTTTTAGTTACCAACGTTTTCGACAGCTTGGTTTCAGCAAGCGGGACACAGTTCGCTCTAAAAGGCATCACAGGAGATATAACAAAGTAATATTATGTTGTTTCGGCTTGGAATCAGGACACAGCAATTTGTCTCATCGACCTGCTAGAAAATCCGCCAAACGCCAATCAAGACACGTTTAGCTCTTCCAGCAGTCTTTCGATGTCCCATACCAGACACCTTCATCAGGGTAATGACATAAGTTGCAAACACAAGTTATTATGTAGCGAAAAGGGCGGCGAAACACACACACACAAAAAAAAAAGGGGCGGTGGTAAAAAAACGCAGTGCGTACCAATAGTCGAGCGATAGCACATAGCTCAATGGTACAACGTCCTTTTCCAACTGAGAAAACACGTTGATTTAAGACATACGATTGTGCACCTTTTTTCAACCATAGGTGCCTTAGGGACAGTGTGTTGCTTCGGTTTAGATCGCCTTATAATTCGGCAGCGGGTAAAAAGATAATGTAGAAGTGTCGGATGGCGTTTATGAGGCTACGCATGAGCTTTTCTCACAAGCGAATCAAAGAATGCACCGTGCTGTCCGACGAGCTTTTTCTCAGATTAACGGCTATTCTTGCGCATCATCACTTAAGTCATTTTGAAAGATACGTCACTTCGGGTAATGAGTTTTTTTCAACGTCAGCTTTTTAACAATGAACGACATCTCAATTCGATTGCTCCAAACAGTAAGGAAGCTGCAAACGTAACTAGAAAGGGGAATTTGGTCATCAACCTGTCGCATTATTAGCCGAATGGTGTGGAACTAAAGGTTTTTCAACTTGGAACCAACTTCGGAACAGCACCAAGATTAGTTCCCGAGGGAGAATGTTGGCATGCGTGGAGAAGGGAATATATTCGCTGCCAATGCACGTCAAGACATTAATACAGGGCAAGCATGTTAACTGCATGTAAAGCCACAAGAGCATCCCTGCAACCTTACAGCAGCCGATCAACGTGCAATAACGAGTCTCAAAACTAATGAAGATATCACCAATCTATCCGGCGGACAAAGGCAACAGTACTGTTACTTTATAACGCAAGGAGTATGACGACAAAATTGATAAGCTTTTGCGCGATTCTGATACCTACAAGAAATTGCCACGTGACCTGACCCGAAAAACGGAGGAAGTTCTCAACAAGCATAAGGAACGAAAATGCGTTTCGGATGCGATGTTTCATCAGTTGCACAGCACCGATGGTTCTGCCCCACAGCTGTACGGAGTGCCAAAGTCCATAACACAGATGTGCCCCTTGGGCCCATTGTGTCTTTGTTGGAAGCCCGACCTACAACCTGGCGAAATACCTGGCTTGAATTTTGGCGCCCTTGGTGGTTAACACAGCATTCACGGTAAGGAATCTGAGTTTTGTGAAAGCAGTCACGACGCAACGGCCACTGGATAAAGATGAAACGTCGGTTTCGTCTGACGTAGTCTCTTTGTTTACCAACGTACCAATTGACCTGGCACTGAAAATCGCTAAGTCAAAACTGTTGGATGACTACAGCCTTACGGATAGAACTAAGTGGTCATATGAGGACACCCATTTTGAAATGCAGATTTGTTTACAGCAGTTTACAAACAAGTGTATGGCACGTCCATGGGCTCTCCAGTGTCGGTGGTAGCCAAAATGGTCATGAAGTCGGTGGAAGAACGCGCTCTCCAAACGTTTACCACACCACAACGATTCTGGCAAAGACATGTGGATGAAACATTCTGCATCATTAATAATAGCCAGTTCTAGTCGCATTCAGTGTTACTGATGAAGATCACCTGTATAGGACGTCAAAACAAAAATACATTTGCCAGAAGAGCTCTATCAACTTGATACTTTGCCCAGCAGCAACAGCTTACTTAATAATAGCCAGGTTACAGCGTTTCTGGATCAATTAAACAGCGTGCCACAAGGAATCGCATTCACCATGGAAATTGCAAACTAACAACCGGCTCCTCTTTCTGGATGTGGAGATATTACTGGCAACAGACTAAAAACAAACCAACGAGCACTAGTCGCTACTTGCATTTTACGTCCCACCATCTTCTGCATCATGAGTGGGGAACCTACTTAGAGACGCGGGCCGAATGAATTGCACAACATTTTCGGGCAGTCCAAATATTTGTTTATTTTCAAATTCCGTGTAATACCCAAAGCTCGAGTGGTTGTATATTTCATCGATGCAGATTTGTTGTTTGAAACAAGGTATACAGGTTTATCACTTATTTTGACTAAAAATAAGAGTTTGCCATTGATTCTTGAACACCCTAGTTCCATCATACTGATATGTCCTTTTTTCCAAATACCACATAACATATGATTTGTTACTGCAAGGAGAGGCAATCGAATGAGTGTTACGTCACAAATATAGCGAGTGGTTGAAAGTGTGGCAATTTTAATAAGTTGGCGTCATAATATGAAATTGGGAGACTACCAATAATGTCGAAGTCATTTCAACCAAATATTTGTACATAAACATTTTATTGTGCTTTTTATGCTATGTTGTATACTGCACTTTAACAAAATTGTGACGGAGGCCACGGCAAGCGGGCCGCAGGTTCCCCACCCCTGCTGCTCTACCACAAAAGAGAGCTGTGGTGAAAGCCCTAACAGATCAGGCCCGACGTTTGACCACAGAACCCGGAATGCTCCACACGGAATTACGAACGGTACACCAGGCCCTGCGAATAAACGGATACGCGAACAGGATCCTCTCAGACCGAAAAACCACGTGTGCTCCGAAAATTCAGTCCAAAGAGCGTGTTTTTGTTACCTTGCTATGCATATCGAAGTTAACAGACATAATCCGCCGCATGGTAATCGATTTTGGGGTCTCGGTTCCAGTCAACACCCTACGTCAGATGCTGTAGCACCCCCCAAAGAACCCATTGATACAAACGCGGCAAGGGGTGTGGTGTCCCATGTGAACACTGCAACAAGATTTACATTGGCGAAGCGGGAACGTCTTTGAATACGCGCCGTCAAGAACATGGCAGGGATGTAGTCAAGAAAGATGCCACAAACTTGGCATTAGCACTACTGGTACTGTCCTCACTCACATTATAAACTTTTCTGCTGCTCATGTGTTAGCGAGAGAAACCGACTTTCCCAAGGGAGATTTCCTGGAGTCGTGGAACATACATTCTTACACCAACACGATGAACCTTACGTTCTAATGCCGATAACTCATCGGTCGCTTTTGTACCATTGAGCTAGGTGTATCGCTCGACGATCGGTGCGCACTGCGTTTTCTACAATCGCCTTTTTGTGTGTGTGTTTCGCCGCCCAATAACTTGCGTTTGCAATTTATGTCATTTCCCTGATGCAGGTGTTTTGTATGAGACATCGAAACGGTGGCATATTAAAATAAAAACTGGCGGAAGAGATAAAATTTTGTTGTAACATGTCATAGCCAATTTCATCACGGCTGAACCTCTGATAAAGGAAATTGCCAGTTAGAGTAAGCAAATGTAAGAAGTTCAGACGTATTGCAAAGCAGTTTTACCCACTGAGTAGCTAAACCTGCAGTGGGAAAGGATACTGGCCACAAAAGTTCAGATAGTTTACATTCTGAAGAAGACTGTGTCATTGATTGTGCAACTCGGTGTTGTGGATGCCGTCTGATTGACCTTTGGTGTCTTTCAGAAGCGACGTCGGAGTTTCGGAGTTGCATATGTGTAAATATGATAAGTAGCCTAGAATAAGTTTTAATAAAGTTGTGACACAAGTTCACTTGTCAATGCAACAGTTTGTAATCATGCTGCCCAGATAAATGTTTGCAGATAACAGTTATTCAGTAACTTTATGTTATTATTGTTTTCCTTTAGGTTCTATCACAGTCATAGATGAAGAAAAGAACAGTGGACTGTCTTGCCAGCTAGCTTTGCAGTGTACGAAGTGTGGCCACAAAACTTCTACGTCCACATCAAATAGACTAAAAAATTCACATGAAGTAAATTTACGAGCATCGTTAGCCATGTTGGAGTTGGGTCTTGGTAGAGAAGCATTTTCAACAATCAGTTGTATGTTTGGTATGCCTCCCCAAACTGTGCAAAACACAACAAGAATGTATCGAATGCAAGTGAGGATATTGCAGAAGAACAGTATGAAGCTGCTGGAAAAAAATTGAGACAGTTGTTGCAGGAAGAGGATAATTCTTGTGATGATGTCATAGATGTTGTGGTATCGTATGATGGAACATGGCAAACAGAGGTTTCAAATCATCCCATGGTGTTATAATGTATATCGATACTCGTGAAGTTTTAGATGCTGTTGTAATGAGCAAGACATGTGAAATATCTGAGAAGTCTGTTATGAACAAAAGTTCTTCAGAATATGAAGAATGGAAGAAGGACCATATAGAAAAGGGCAAGTGTTTTTGTACAAGCAGCAAAAACACTTTGGTCTCGCTCAGTAACTAAACACAAAATGCGCTATACTAACATACTATGCGATGGGGAAAACAAAACTTTACACGCATTGGATGAATTGCAAATATGTGGTAGTCAAATAAAAAATGAGAAACTGGAGTGTGTCAATTACATTAACAAAATAATGGGATCTGCTTGTGAAATTTAGTGGAAAATTCTCCATATGTCCAAGGTGGAAGTGGTGGATTGATTGCGGCTAAAATTAACCAACTCAGCAGCTTCCCTAACACATTATAATATTGATCATAATGTAAAGAAAATATAGAACACATACTTGGCAGTTCGCTCCAGTGTTGCAAACAAAGATCCGCTAGAGCAGCACAAAGAAAGTATATGACCCTGCTGCAAGCAAATCAAAAAGTCATTTTTACCACACATATTACCCCGAAAAAGGGTGTGTGATGAGTCGGTATTGAGAAGATGTGTGTGTTGCCAGCCACAGTAGTCATATGCGCCAAACTTTTTTGTGCCTAGTGTGTGCAAACAATGCGAAAAAGCACATACCACAAGCGTCACAATATAGATTATGGCGTCATAATCTGTGTATTAAGTGATAAAGTAAGCGAGAATCAGAAATTAGTTAATGGTCAAATCATCTACAAGATGTTGTTTAAATGATCCAGATGTGTTCTGCTACATTCGTGGTGAACACAATTTAAGCAGCAGCAGAAACGAAATCACTGATTTTTAAACAGGTGTATCTGGCATACTTCAAGGGGACCAGGACAAACAATGGGCTCCACATATTGTACGTAACTGTTGCTTAGAACATTTGTGCCGATGTACAAAACACAGCAGGAATGCAGTGTTTTTTGAAAACAACATACATCGTAGGTCCGCCCGCCTTAAGCTACTGCCAAGTTAGTTCCAATAGTTAGAGAAGGCCACATCAACACTGATAAGTTGGGGAAAAAAAGTTTTTTTGAGCACGCACAGAGCCACGTTGCCAGTATTCTTGTAAACTTCGCATATGTTGCCCAGAAATTGTTGATTCACTCAAAGTCAAGGCAATCTCTAATGCGAAATTGCGAACAATTAAACAATGTGCAGCCGACTATATAGTACAAGGGGTCACCAAACTACGGCCCGCGATCCCATTTTTAGGTTTGCCAAAACGTATTGATAACTTTGTTACTGTCAAAAATTAATCTACTCGAAAGTTTACTGTTACAAAATGTAAAATTAATATTACCGACTTTCATAAGATTGCAACGCCCATGGATTGATTGATCCAAAGCTAGTTTATTACGTCACAGACAAAACAAAAAGTGTCAATTGTGCGTAACAATTGCCTTATTGTGTTACTAGTAACGTAATACACAAACATTCTTTGTAAGATGAGACTAACTATACAATTTAAAAAGACAAAAAAATAATAATCTCGAAGCCCCTATAAAATAGCCTAGTGAGCTAAGCTTGAGAAGATGGCACTAGGCATGAATTATGCGGCCCGCGCGAATTAGTATTAAACGTATCCGACCCGCAGTGTAGAAAAGTTGTACTTGGTTAAAGTGTTGAAGCGTTTACTTCAAACAATAAGTTCGAAATCAGTGCCGACATTATTCCAATGCATTCATCTACAATTGTTTGCAAGTGAAAACTTTGCTGCCTCGAAGTGCTGCGCGCCCCTTGCGAACTCTTCACGCCCCTTCGGGGGCGATAAAATTGTGTACAATATAGGTTTTTTAAACAACAACAATTTTTTTAATCCAAAACAATTTGGCTTTCGGAAAGGTCATTCTACCCACCATGCTGCTTCCTTATTAATATCCAGTATCACAGATGTCTTTCAGAACAATCAACAGGCCGTCAGAATATTTTTGGACCTGTCAAAGGCATTTGATACTATAGATCACACTATATTAATGGGAAAACTAAATCATCATGGCATCAGAGGGGTTGCCTTAGACTTCTTTAAGAGTTACCTGTCTAATAGAAAACAGAGGATTCAACTTGGCAACAAAACATCTAATGACCTACCAATAAGTTGTGGTGTACCCCAGGGAAGTAATCTTGGCCCGTTACTATTTTCAATATACATTAATGATCTGCCAAATAGCATAACTTCAGGACAGGCAATCATGTTTGCTGATGACACAACCCTCTTTGCAAATAGAGATACGGAGTCACTATTTAACACGGTAAACTGGCAACTAGTAAAAATAAATGAATGGCTAATAACCAATAAATTATCACTTAATGTTGCAAAAACCAAAGGTGTTCAATTCGACCTTCAAACTCTAAAACAAAGCCAATATGTAAGTTGCAAATAAATGGCCAGCTGTTGCAATTGCTTGGGCTTAACTATTCATGAAAGCTTGTCATGGAAAGAACACAAGATATTCACCACAATCTCCCCCACAGAAAAATAGGGAGCAAACAGAAAACAAATGTTCATGATTGAAAAATCGCAGCTGTCCGTTCCCTAAATCTATTAGGGGGGCTGCGGTCTCGATGTAATCTCCGTGGGGTTGGAGTTGGTGCTATTGGAACGTTATCCTCTAACATCGTTTCATCACTTTCGTCAACACTAGGAGATGAAGGCTCAGCTACATTATCGGGTGTCGTTGCATGAACATCTTCTTCTTCGGCAGCTTCAATTGACGGACTTATGTTGTCCATACCAGAATGCGGACACGGGCCTAGATCCGATGTGGATACCATGTCCTCCCTTCCGTTGGAGTGGCGAATTAATGCGTATGATGGATTCGCATCAACTAGACTTCATCGCATAAAGGATCGCCCTTGTTTCGAACGTGGCGCCGCAAGAGAACGGGGCCCTCTGATAACAACCAAGTTGGCATCGATGCTTCGAACATTAGGTCTTCTTCGGAAACAAAACATTCATTCACTGCTGCACAAACTAATGTTCTAATTGCATGGAGAGCTTCATTTAGAACGCTTTCCCATTTTTCTTCTGACAAAACTTTGCTGTGTAACAGAAGTTTGATGGTGCGCCAACTAGTTTGATTTGCGCGTTCGCATTGTCTGATCTGTTGGGTGGTATGGAGAAGATTTGCTTGTTGCAATGCCTCGTTCCGAAGGAAATTGTCTCACGAACGATAAACCTCGGTCACTAAGCAGGAAAACCGAAGAGACAGAAAAGAGCATTTAGACAACTAACTACTGTTTTAGATGTCATCGCAGAACACGGAAAGACAAAAGGGAATCTGCTATATTCATCAATAACTACAAGTAAGCATGGATTTGGTCCTCTCACAGGTCCTTTAAAATCAATTGACAATCGGTCCCACGGTTTAGTTGATTGGACTAGGGATAGGGAAGCAGGTTGAAAGAACCGAGGCTTAATTTCTGCACAAGTCTGACACTGCCGCCCGACGCTTTTCACTTGTACATGAAAGATTATGGGTCCGGAAAAAGTGATACAGTCTGACAAAACCTGGATGACCCAGCTGTTCGTGAATCGCACGTAAGGTTTTATTTGATGTGATGGAAGCACAAATGCGAGACATGGCATCGGGTGCAACGTTGTGGATTCCTGGTCTGTGACGAATAGAGTAATTAAACTGACCAAGTTCAAGACGCCATGCAAGTATTTTTGTATTCTTAATTTTTCCTCGATTTTTCTGATCCATTCACGTTTTACTGTTTTCATCGTGTGTCAGGCTAAGAGGCTGGAATAGAACCACAGACGCTGGAATAAAACCACAGAAGATCAAAGACAAAAGGTATGTTTGTTGTAAATTATTGCAATAAGCCAATTTTACTTTTTTGTTTTAGGTTTCTGTTAGAGCTTATGCTTACCAACGATATTCGGTGAGAGCTACAAAGACTTCATTACAACTTCAGTAAGTTAAATTTTTATGAACATGCTCTAGTTTTCATAAAAAAAATGTTCCAAGTATACCTTGATCACCACTGTATCTGTGTGTGTGTTTGATATACTAAAAGCACTTGTAACAATAATTTCTTTCTATTGGGTATTTGATGTTGCTTTTCGCAATAGTTGGAGAAACAATTTAGAACGAATATGCCGAGGCCAGTTGCAACATAACTGTACAACGTTTTGAATAGGTCGTAGATTTAAAAGTAGCCTTTTCAGACGTTATTATGTTTGTGGAATCGTGCTCATTGTAAAAAAACGCAAATGAAAACGAAAACTAAAATTTCTTCATGTAGCCCATTTCTATCAGTCCGCTGCTTTGTCAATGGGCGATTGCCCATCGTAATCATATGCGCTATATCAACGCTCATCCATCACGTATGTCTGCGCTGGCGATCGAATCGCTCAGCATATCAAAGGCCAGTGTGGTGTTGTCAATGGAAAAAGGCAAATCTTCAGATAGGATTAGGTCAGGGGTTCCCAACCTTTTGGACGCTCTGTATTGCCACGTGTACCACTTCTTGCAGAACAACTAATTTGATCGAATCATATTTTATTCAGAAGAATAATATTGGCCTACAAAAGTAACACTAAATCACCACAACTAAATTATTATTATTTTTTCAGTTTACTGTCCACCAATTAGTCAACAAAACCAGGTAAATAAATGATAAAGTTGTTAATTTAGGTTTTTGTGAGCAGGTTGGGAACCTCCGGACTAGGTGATAACTGACAAGAACACCTTTTTTGCAAACGTCATTCGATCTTGTAAACAAAAACTAGTGGTTCTGATCAGAATCCGAATGTTTTATGCGCGGAAGGATGCATGTTTTAGGCTATAGGATGAAAAGGCTGGGACTATGTGTTAAGGCGCCCCAAACTGGTGGTTTCGATACGGCTACCTAATATAAAGCTGTGCTGTGTTTCCGGGGCTATATTGGTTCAATAAACATTAACGCTTGGTGGAGTCACTTAAGTTGAAACTACTTTTGAATTCCATATGCTAGCAAGCAACGATCACCAAGCTAACTTGGTACACGTTTGCAATGCTAACAAAGTACGCATACATTTTTTTTATCTACTAGATAACTTGAGATATGGGATATTCCAATTTTCAATTTGTTGCATTTTTATTTTAGTTGTATGAAGCGAACCAAATTAACTTAGGATGATTTTGAAAATGCGGAATGAAACGCAAAAAAATCAAGAAAAATAAAAGCAAATAATGTCATCAACCCCATCTGGCATTGTAACATCAAATTAGCTTGTGAAAAATATTATCATGCTCTGCAAGGAACATGTTGTGTATTGAAATCGGTTCGGGGATCTTCATGCAGAAACAGTTTCTCAATCGTCATTGGAAAATCAAGGAGAAAGTTATCATATCAGTTATTTTGCCCAAACTATAACTATATGATTCACTTTAGCTGATAAACTACTCCCAAAGTTGCTGATTTAATGGGCAAATTAACTTGCAACCCAAAGATTGTTTGATTGGAAATGCTTTCAAACTGTGACCGAGCTTGACAAAATAGGTAACACTTGTTTCACGTTGCTTATACTCACATTAGGTTTTTGTAAACTTAAAAAATAGGAACCAGGAAAGACAGAAACTATTACAGAAGTATAATGATATGTGCTTATGTTTATTGCTGCATTAGTTGCTAAATTCTGTTGCAAATAGTCGGTTAAGAATGTAAGTCAATTAAGAACGCTGTTTCAGGCAGAAAAATGATGAATTTATGTCATTGGTATGGTATAAACGTTGAATTATTTTATTATAGGCGTGGATTTTTCTTTTCTGCTTTATGTGACGCACAACTCCTTTTTTGTTCGGATGACGCACTATTTCGTCAGCAACCTGCAAAAGTTATGCTGCTTCCAACTATGACATATTTATAAATAAACTTGAGCGTCATTTCCGTTCCCACTTTATGATTTTGCTTAAATAGTTGCATTTGGTATGCACACTTAAGCATTCTGTAAAAACTTCAAACTCTGCAAAAGTTACATAACGGTAAAATACTTTAAAAATCGAGAGTGTTTGCTTGTGGACTGAATTTAAGCCCCGCTTGCCTCATTCGGGTGAACACAGCTCTTAAATTGGTTATGGCTCCTTCAAAATTGTTCGTAAACGATACTACATCGTCGACATATACCAAACACTAATTCCACAGTAAACCTTGCAAAACTCTTTCCATTAACCTTTGAAAAGTCCCCTAACGGCATGGATATAACCCTTTACCGGGAATTGAAAACGCTGTCTTGGGCTTGTCCGACTCTTCCATTTCAACTTGTCAAATCCATACTTCGCACCAGCCGGAGTGAATTAATATTTGCCCACTATTATTATTACGTAATCAAAAGACAGACATACACTGAATCAGCACGTCTGAGCCTCCGACAATGGGTAAAAATGACGTACAATTGACTTTCTTTCGTAATAATGGATTCCAATCGCACGAGGCATGAAGGTAGTAGTAAATACCATTAGCACATACTCAAATTTGCAACAAGTTACTGAAATGGAAATTTCTCTACTTAAGGTTATTTAACTGCTATGAACTTTTACGTTCGATTGAGCTAGGTTCGAAGGAAATTACTGCACGACACCCCTGGAAAAAGAACCACTGGAGTAAAAAACACACCGAGTATTATTAAGCCTACCGCAGTGATTTTAGTATAATGAGTCTTGTTAATTATTACTTTACCTCTAATAAGAAAGATGAAACAGTACAAAACGAAATGTTGAAGAACAATGAACAGTTGCCACCAGAAGAAAAAGTTAAAACTGAAAAGCTGCAAAAAGGCGACCTCAAAAATGACATCATTTAAGCAAGATCTTCATGTCTACATGTAAATGGGAAAAAAACGGAACACAAATTGGAGCAGCGTATCATGAAGGTGGCGAGCTCTTATGTGTAGGAGTTCTGGATAGGGCTTTAGTGCACTAGTTGACATCAAAATGAGGAAAAGGAGTTGTCTTCTTGATGAGACACTTGATGACCTAATGCGGGCTGCTTTCGAGCAAGAAGTTGTGCCTAATTGGCTTGAAATTTCCAGAAATTTTCAGCAGCAACCAAGTCATTAATAAACCGGTAGCCTACTTGTAGGACATTTCAACAAAAAAGTATTAAATCTCTTTATTTTCTTTTTCTATAATAATTATTGGTTGGTTTGTGCGGATAACGGCGGATGGTACTAAAAACGGTTGACAGGCACTTGGCTTAGTGTTTCCAAGATATCCTCAATCCGAGGTAAAGGGTAAGCTTCGAATAGAGTAACTAAACTGACCAAGTTCAAGCCGCCATGCAAGTATTTTTGTGTTCTTAATTTTTCCTCGATTTTTCTGATCGAACACAAAGCTAACGGAACAAGTATTTGGCAAAAAAAGTGTGAATAGCAATAACCCGAATGACAGTCCAAGTGAACCTTATTCATATCCCAATGAAATTCCTCATCCATTTCCATAAAAGGAAGAATTTTCATCATATTTAAAAAAAGTGTCTAAGGAGGACTTCGCCAAAAATTACTCAGCATATTGTGCTGTCATATGAAATATCTATGAAGTAATTAATTGTAGAATTGGAAGACCGACCCAGACCGATCGCACCTTGATTGCGATTGACCTCCGCAAGGAATACCCCCTATTGACTTGTACTAATGACCAAGCCCCATTTGTCAACAGTGAAGTGGGAGACATTAGTGGACGTGCCCAAAACCAACCATATTTGATTGCCTCTGGAAATGTTACCAAGCCAAATGACATTTATGTTGTCATTGAGCAAAAGAAGGTGTTGTGCTTTGCCAGTGCATCTGTAGAAGAGTGTTTGGCCAGTTTAATAGCCATGTTTTATTTGTTTAATCCTGAACACCCAAGCTCATGCATACCCATGTATATACATTAGCTGACCACATAATATTTGCCCAAAGGTGTATGTAAATACCATTTGACCGCCTGCATGACCATAGACCTTCTATGGCTTGACCACTATCCCCAACCTGTATACACTGCAAGGCCACTGTGGCCAACTGCCACACATGTGTTTTTGTATTTTGACTTGACAAATGTGTTTGTGCATGCAGCCAAACTGCTTTCTTAATAATGCCAATTTGCAGTTGTTACTTACCAAACATGACCCTACATTTCTGTGTTATCTTTGATTTGTCTTGCACAGTGGCAACTGAACCAGTTCTTTATTAAAACCAATAATGTATTTGGGTGGTGTTACTTGTTTGCTGTTGAATAAGCCTGTGTGTTACCTTTGTAGATTTTCATTACAAAATGCCCTGTGTGCCTGCATACTTCCAGGATAATTACTTAACAATAAGCATTCCGCTTTTAGTGAGGAGTTTAAAACTACCTCTGGCGGTAATGATTAAGTTTCACAGCTGAAGGCTTATTTTGTCTACGGCGTAGTATTTCCAAATCCTTTGTCATTTTATCTCGTCCGTATGCGTCATCGCGTTTCCAGAACGTTTTGTTAAAGTCATCGTAAAGTGCAATGTCCCGAAACAAAAAAAAAACCTTTATCAAACACGAATTTAGGTAAAATCATGGATTTTAGATTTAGAACTATATCGCTTGACTCTTTTTGTACTACAGTAGCAATAGCAGTAAACTAATTGTGCCATTGCATGTATTTTAAACAGTAGAAGTGTGTATAAAATATCAGATTCCTTAGATAGCATTGTAATTAGAGACTTCTCAAGATTAGAGAGTATTAGAGACTCCTCAAGATATTCAAGTAACATTTCTGTTTTTATCCAAATCTCGTTCTGTCTTTTAATTTCTTTGTCATCTTCCAACATTGAGTCAAATCCTAAATCGTATGACTGGAAATTTCGGTATCAGTACAAAACAGTTGGTTTTGTTTTGTTCGAGTCTTTGTGACAGATCCACGTAATTTCATCGTATTCAAACAATTTGTTCACCGCATTGCGCAAAACTCACCTGAAATAAAATGGAAATAACAAATTGAGCAAGAATACAGCATTTGAAAGGAATTGAGTAGCGTGGGCCTCCGCACCCTTATTGTCGTAAATTTATGGCATTTGGTCGCAGTGAAACGAACGTTCCTTCAGGTTGAGGAAAAAGTTGTAAGAAGAAAGAAATTTTTCTCACGGTTTTCGAATTATTGTAAAATACCTAAATCGAAAATATTTGTTACCGTTTCAAACTTTTGCTTTTTAACTTGTACGCGACGTTGGTTTAAGGTGCATACTACCCGACATATAACAAGCACCTTACGAGTATATTACCTTGTATCGTGGTGAAAACACCTTTTCATTTCATCTGCATCAAACCTCGTGTGAAAAACATTAAATGCAGATCCTTTTGGAAAACTGAACTTGCACTTAAAGCGGCCGGGATATCCCCCCGCCATGTATTTCGGAAACCCCGCAGTCTGCAAATGCAACATGTATTTACATGAAATGCAGAACCGATACCTTTGCTGCTGTGTATTTTAGGTGTTACTAGTAAGGATTGACAATGAGTAGGGCCTTACAGTTCGCGTGAAACTTCTTTACGAAAGCCCTTTGTTGGAAAAAAAATAAACAATCTTCGGGAGTTTGTGACAGTGGAGGTAATTAAGCCAACCTAACCTAAATCTACAATGGTTCCATTCTTTAAAACATTACGTTAGATAATGTTTCAAACCTCACCTGTGACACGTTATTTTTATTCATGAATTTGTGGAGAATCCTTTTCATAGTGATTGACCCAGTTTTATGAGTCTTGACAAACACGAATTTATGGATAGGCTTGTAACATTGTTTATTCTCCAGTTTCATCACTGGAGTTATATTTTCGTGTTGCGAAACGGGGAACTTAAAGTTAGAATGAGAAGAGATTTCAACCAAAACATTGCGGCTAATACCAGAAAAGCCGAAATACTAAAACCGATACGACACAACCCTGGCATGTACATTGTAGTCCCTACAAAAAAATAGACACTCATTTCTAAACGTTTGGCATACCAGGCTTTCTGTGTGCTGAACTAGCCTTGGCTACTAACGTCATACAGGTCCCTGTACAGGACGTCGAAACGTCGGAATAAAAATACATTTGCCAGAAGAGCTCGACAAACTTGATATTAAGCTTGGCAGCAATAGTTTATATAAGTGTTGTCCTGCCTTAAACTGCGTTAAGCACATGAAAGCTTTTCTGAGGAAAATATTTTTGGTAACTGTAACCTTGTTAGCTTTAAAGAGTTTAAGACGATAAGCTACCACGGTTAGGAGTTTGAGACCCTTTTCTCCGGTACACTAAGTTCGATTCACGATTCGAGTTGTGTTTTTGCGAATAAGTCTTTTGTTTACGCTAAAGCAAAATGTTTGTTTCCTCCGTTTTAATTCTGTTGTATTTATGGCACCGACACGTGAGGGCAAGAGCACTTGCTTACTCTTCGGAATTTCGATGTAGGCCTACTTTAAAAAGTCGGAATAACATGTTTTGTCAAAAAAACTTAAAGAAGAAAAATTAGGTCGGTGAATGTCAACAAGTGAGATTTAACGATATCTGCCTTATTCACATACCTGATGTTGTTTCCTTAACCTCTGCTGTATTGTATTGCGATCAGGCACATTGGTACACGTAATAAATTCGTCATGTACGCACACGTGTGGATTCTTTACATCCTACAGTACAAGCTTTTGGCAACGCAATTAATTGAACCATATGCAACTTATGTGATTTTTTTTCCTTTAGAAACTTTTCCTTACGTGCCTGGGTGTGTTATATTCTATAGTCGCCTAACAGTGCACTCTAAGAAACGAAATGAATACTCCAGGGATTTACCGATTCACTTTAGGTGTGTCTGTTTTTTGCCATTTGTTGCAGTGTACATGTGGAACGTTTCGACTTTCAGTACCACCAGTGCACCAAAACAGGAAGCCAACAATGCTTCAAATGTAAAAAGATTCGATAGAAAGGTAAGTGACAATAATTTTAAGTAACGAAAGGCATAAAAACAATAATTTAATATTGTTGGTATAAAGTAAAACCTTACAACAGTCAACATCGCTACAGCCGCCCGCTGCGCTGTTTGTTAAAGTTTTAGTACATTCATATTATACCCAAAATACTCATTCTTGGTAACGTTCAGTATATTTGTTGTAAATTATTTATAAAAGATTCTCGCCGGGATATTCTTTTTTCCGGACAACTTACGTCGGTTACACCCGGACGAGTGTCTAAAAAAGCTTGAACGAAAACAGGATTGTCAAGAGATTGCATAAATTGTGAACATTTTAACAATTTGCGAATGAAGCTAAGAGTAGAACCTACACCAGATACAAAACAAATTTCTGTTGACTAATTCCAAACAAATCAGCTCAGACTCATTGCGTGGAAATATACCAGCATGTCGTGATGATTTTTCTAGCTCCTCTGCATGTTATTAGCCAATATTTTACAGGTAAATTGCGCAGGTAGCACATGTATTGATGATACAGTCAGTTTGGTTCGCGATCATAAACAGGGAAGAACAATATGCTAATAGATTGCATTCGACGTGTATGACAAAAGCCAGACTGTAGATATATTATACAAAAAGATCAACATAGATGTCAGAAAGAGACATGAAATAATAGAAAACATATTGATATGAATGACACAATAATCGGTATTGTTAATTAAGAAATGTTTCCTATTCCATGTTGTGCGTAAACCAGGGGTGGCCCTTTAGGGCACAAAGTGCGGCCTTCGATGTCAAAATACATTTTAGGATGTTGAAATTACAAACTACACCAGGCACTGAAAAGTAGACAGAAACGTATTTTTCGATCTTTATTCCACATTACTGTTTGATTAGTTCTAGGGCAGCTGTTTTCAACTTAGAGCCAAACGGATCCCACAGTGGTTTACATGGCGATTTCTGTAGTACTACCAAGAGCCCAAGATTCTACAATCTTACTTGTGTTGCAAAAGAACAATTGTTTGCACATAATGGAATGGTCTTAATCCTGTCTGTGATGTCACAAGGTGCTCTTCGAATATTGATATTTGTAAACAAGCGAGTTTCTAGGTTCAAACAATCCAGAATGTTGTAGTTAAGATTGAAATGTAGTATGGAATTATATTTAGCTTCGACCGTAAGTAGCCAAACGACCATTCTTTACGTCACAACTATTGAATAACCGTTCGGTGATCTTTATAAATAAAAGGGTTCCCCACCCCTGCGCTAAACCCATCCAATTTTGAAGGATTCGTTGTGCCGTCAGAGTTTGTATTTCAAAACTTTAATTCAATTTTCACTTCCGTTCCCACGTAATTAAGCTGCGAGCCCTGTCAGTCGGACTAGTCTGTTTATGTCTGATACGGTTGAAATAGCGTCAAAATAAGTTCACGCACTCGATCAGATCAAATAACGGAGCGACGGCGGGCATTCTCACCATATCAGTATGGCGTCTCGTTCAGGTGACAGAAAGGTGCGATATTGCAAGCTTCAACCCAAGTCGACAGGGTTTTTAAGCAACCGGGAATATTGTTTTAACTGTGTAAAGTGTTACAATGTGTTTGGGTGTCTAGTTTAATGAACTGTGTGTAATAAATAAATTGAGGCATTAAATTAAAACACAATTTGACCGTTCCTAGGTTACTTTTATAGTTTGCCTTGAGAGCGATTTTGGACTGTACAAAGATGATTTGACTGCATTGTACGCAAAGAGGTATACAACATTTTATGGTGTAATCCCGCTGTTATACTGGTACAGCACAGGTCGTTTGTAAAAAGTTGGTGGTTAGTTCGCTTGCTTCGTTTTTGTTTGTCATGTTTTGCAACAGCGCCGGCGCGTTGATTTACTCTGTTTAATACGTAGTTCAAAACATAAGCCGAAAATATCTCACCATCAGCTCTTAACGTTAAACAACTAGTAGGTTGCAAATTGTACAAGTATACAAAAATATTTGTGCTGTGGAAACGGCCCGGGCGATAGAAAAAAATTGTTACAGTCTAGTAACTGTTCAAGAGCACGCAGCGAAAGAAATGCGGTTCACAGGCAACAGCGTATTCACTAAGTTTAGTCGGATCGCGTAGGTGTTAAATCGGAAATCGCTTCACAGAGTGCTACTAAATACTACTATGTAGAATAAAATAACATACGGCCTGAGACCACAGGTTTAACGCAAATCTCTTTAATAGACTTTTGGCATATCAAATAGTCGATTCAAATGGTGCTGGTGTTTCAAAATACTGTCAAGTACTGTTGCTTAACACTATTTTTAAACAACCCACTTGCGTCGTAATTCTATCCAACGAATTCAATAAAGCGCGGCGCGCCAAACCTGAGCAAAAAAACTTTACAACTATTGATTCACTACAATTCAATTATTCGTACCTAACAAACTATGCTCTTTTTGCCAGCTCAGATTGAATTTCATTTCCGTGTTGCTACAATCAGTCCGTATTGTTGTTGTGCGTTTTTGATTTTAATGGTAAAATATCTGTGACGTTTGGTCTGCAAAAGTCTAGCTGATAAGTTTTTATATTTTGGGCTGTGGACGATTAATCACAGAAGTGCATTTGTTAGTTATTTTACGAAAACGTTAGGGCCGTAATTTTCATCATAAACTGTAGATAGCGTTCCAAATGTTAGTAATTTTAGAATTACGAAAACGGTAATAATCATAAGAACTAAAAAATAATATATGATCGCTAGTTATTCTTGAATCATATAGATTTAATATAATTTGATTATGTACAGAACCCATACAACTTCGATAACAGCAAATACCTTAGAACAGATTTGTGATGTAACAAATCATTTGGATGGCCTTTACTGTACAGGCAACTTTGCGGAGATAGGGTTTAGACATTTTACTTTTGTTGCTGTCCGATTTGTATCAACTAATAACAATGCGTCCTGTTCCTTTTGGTTTTTAAGATTTGTAAAGTAACTAAAACTACCGCAAACCGTACTTGTTTACACGTCTAGTTTTGGTTTAAGCAACCAGAAATGGATGACCTAAATTTAACTTCGGATAACGATCAAACGAATCGAAAAGCTGAAAGTTCACCAAGAGGTATGTTTTCGCATTGGTATCAGTGTTAACTTTGTCTTTGATGTTCAGTTTTGCATTTTTGACGTGACAAATGACGCTTTAAACTTGAAATATTTTGCTCAAAATAGCTGATGTTTAAAACCGTCTTGTTTTCTTGTACAGGATTTTCGAAAAAAGAAGACGAAGACAAAACAGCCGCACAAATGAGTAGGTTTTTTTGAAAAAAAGTGTAGCAAAGTACATTTTATCTTGTGAATAAAATATGTATGATGCACAAAAATGTATGAATTTGACGCTTTTGTTTCATTTCTTTTTCACAGATTTAGAACAGTGCAGATTGGAGAACCCGGTTTTCAATGTGGCTGAAAACATCACCTTAAGTAAGGAAATGCATGTTTTTTTATTATATAGTGTAAACTGTTGTTTCAAAGATTAAAATGCATTTGAGATAAAACATTTTTCTGCAATAGTTAAGATGAACATAAATTCATAACTGGGATCGGCCGTGAAGCGTCTATGCTGACCAGCGATCATGGCACACTCATATATAAATATACACAGTACGCCAGGCCCTACGAAGCTGACATGTGCAGCATACGAGGCAGCAACGGTGCTTGTGATTCGACTTTTGGCGGATTCTCCACTGAGCCTGCGTATCTCAGTTGGTAGAGCGCGAGTCCCGGAAATACTCTTTTCGTGGGTTCGAATCCCACCGCAGTTTGCTTTATTTCCTAATTCAATCGAATATTTCACATACTATTTGTCTATATTGAGGTATATCACGGATTGTTGTTTACTACATTCGGCTGTTTAAAGCCGAAATTAGTACCGAATTCCCACACGAGATTGCCGTTTGCATTTTTAAGGGGGCCACAGGTCCTACAGGGTTCCTTTAAAGGGGACACGAGGCCAAAAAGTTACTTTTAGAGGGGCACGGTTCACGAAAGGTTGTGAACCACTGTGTTTGGGATTCGACTTTCGGCGGATTCTCCACTGAGCCTGCGCAGCTCAGTTGGTCGAGCGCAAGTCCCGAAAAGACTCCTGTCGTGGGTTCTAATCCCACCGCAGGCTAGATTTTTCTTGCCTCCGCCTTGCCATATGGTGGTGAATGCTTGGTGATCGGCTGATTCGGTACAGCGCCTTCAATGGGCCTGGCGTATTGTGATTTTTCTGCAATATTATTAAAAAATTCGGCATGTATCAAGAAAAAATTTCCCGACTTACATCTTACAGATAAATCACGAAGTCTGAACGAAATCACATTTTTATGTGTGGTGGAAGAATTCTATAAACAAGTATCGTATTTTACGCCGACATTATCTTTTAGTTTCACATAATGTTTTTACATTGTTTGTTTTTTTCTGGCAGAAATACACCGAAATGACCTCAAGGGAGCAGTAATCATGCAAGCAAAAAACATTTTTTACGGTGAGTTTTATTAGGCGTTAGTGTATTTACCAAATTACCTATGACCGGGGTCTCCAAAGTACGGGTGATGAGCTGGATGCGGTCCGCCAAAGTTTTGAATCCAGCCCGCAGCGCTTTCATTCACACTTATGACAGGCTTCCTATAACAGCAACGCGACGCAGAGAGTAGATTCGTTTTACCTTTATACATGTAAAAATTGATTTTATACAATGGAGTCAAAATTCTCAGACAAAAAGTAGTCACTTTCTATAATAAGCATTAATGAATACTATTCAAACGTTTTAAAATATTATCGTAAAACCTGTATTTTGTTACATGGACTGTGCCTTTTCGTCCGGATTATGTATGTCTGGGCATTTTTTTAAAATTGTCGAGATCCGGATCAGAAATCGCGATGTGCAATTGAGTTGAAAATTTAATTTCTACACCAGCGGTTCCGAAAATAGGATTAATTTTGTCAGACGGCCAAGTGCTAAATGTTGTTTAAAGTACTTAATATTTTCTTTTAGATCGTGCGACTGTATAGGCCCAAACTTGCCTGCTAATGAACTATCTTTCTCCAGGGCTTGCTTTAATTCAACATGCACTTGACAAATAAATAGTTTCGGTCGTTAAGAAAACAAAGCAATTCCAAAACTTCAACAAAACACTACCTATTTTAAAGTTTGGAAAAATTATCACCAGAAAACATATTCGGTCGCAAGAAGTTCAATACGTAACGTAAAGTCACATATTGCCCTATGCGAAATATACCTTATGTTGTTGCTCCATGCGAAATATACCTTATGTTGTGTTTTTCAGATTTTGGTTCAAACACAAAACCAGACTGGGAGCAGACGTTGCCAACAGAACTGCAAGGTTGTATGTTACTTGTTGCTTTTTACCTTAAAAATAAAATAAATCTCGCTTCAAAAGGACTGAATAAACTGAAAACCTAACCATTATTACTGCCAACTTCTGTAGGGCACAAAATATGTTCGCTAAGAGAGTTCTGGAATTTTTCAACAAAACAGAAATGTGAACAACGAATGGAAGTTCCATTGCATGTTATTAAACAAGACAATTTGAGCGTGGAAGAATTTGGTAATGCATGTAGCTGGTCGTTTAAAAGACAAACTGACAAAATCAAAATAACACCTGACAATATTTTTAATGAGGCGACAACCGTATGTAAAGAAACAAACGAAATATCACATGAACCAGTTAGTATGCAGCGATGGAACGTTGTAGGACTCGCAGGTACGGCCGGAATTGGCAAAACAACGTTCTGCAAACTTGTCTTAAACCGGATCAAAACGCATCCACACTCGTATGCGTTTTATGTTTGCGTAAAAGACATTGATTTCACAGAGAAATACAATGTCTTGCAATTACTTCTGGCATCAACTGTTCATAGTTATGTGTACAATCAGTATTCGGACAATATTTTGTTAGATTCTATTAATTCCACCGCAGATACATTAATTGTGATCGACGGTCTCGATGAAGCTGGGAAATCGATTGATTTTTTCAACAATCCAAGTGGAATGACACTGTTTGAATGTAAAAGGGCTTTCAACATACTAATGAATCTTCTGAACTGCCGCTTACTTCCCAATGCAAAAAAGTTAGTGGCCTCCCGTCCCAATGCTTGGCAAAACTTTAACCCAGATCGCCATTTATAACGCAAGTTTTGGGTTTTAATAAAGATTCCCAATCTCTTTTCATCAAAAGCGTTTGTAAAACAGAGACACAGAAAAAACTTGTCCTAACGGAATTAGAAAAACAACCCACCATATCAACGTTGTGTTTCATACCGATGTTTGCAGGAATGATTGTTCAGTACCTGTGTAACAACGTTCAATCAAACAGACGAATTATTTCCGTTACAGATATTTTCGTTAAAAACCTAGAAAACTGGCAAAGAAGTCCAAAATTCAAAACTGATTCCGAACATTTAAGAAACCTAACAAAACTGGCGTTTGATGGCATTAAACATGGTCAATTTACGTTCAGCAGTGAGCAAGTAACGTTCGAAACCGTAGAGCCATTTATGTTTGTCCATGCAAACAATCCACAACAACCGGGCCTAATGATTTTGGATGGAGAAAAAATATATTTTTTCATCCACACTACTTGGCAGGGTTTTTTAGCAGCACTTTATTTAATGATCTACATGCCTTGCGAGGATTTTGCTTCAACTCTCTCAACAATATTTCGAGAAAATCTTTGGTGGCTCGTCGTTCAATTTCTGTTTGGTTTTTGCAGTCCTCATATTAAAGGTGTCTTTAAATAAGATATTTCCTGAAAGTGTAGCTCCTGAAGAGAAAGTGGCGATTTTAAAAAATACATTCCAAAAATCATTACAATTTGTTAGCAATTTGCCAAAGGATTTTCCAATACCACCAGCTGATTGGTTCAATGTTAAGGCGATGTTGATTGAAAATGAATTTAACTCTAGAAAAAGTGATTCTAAACTTTTCAACATGTGTATTTGGGCATGTGAGGCCGCGGATTTGGATTTAATTACTGGGCTTGCCAACTCATTACCAAATCCATTGTTGCTGTCAAGAGAAATATTACCACACGAAGTTATGTGCTTTTGTCACATATTGACCCATGCTGAAAACAATCGCGTCTTAAATGTTGGAGACTGGTTGGAGTCGGCTACATTTCCTGGAGCAGGTCTACATACATTGCTGGACACCGTTCAACATTCGAAACACGAAGTAATTTTTTTCATCTTTTTGAAGAGCACAAATACATCTACTCATTTTTTTGCGTTTTTCTGGCACTGTATTGACAACACAAAAACTATTTTGATAGCAAGTAATATTAAACCTACCTATAAACTTAAACCTAATTTAGAACAAATTAAACAATGCCACCACGGGCTAAAACATAATAACACATCTTATTTCCGTTATGCTTGTGATAGTGGTAAATTTGTGCTCTTTAAAAATCACAGTAAATGAGCTATTTGTGTGACTATAACAGCTGTTGACAAATAGGTGCACTCTGTAGCAAAAAAACGAAGTTTTATTATACAACAGTATCTAACATTGTTGTTTAGGGCTTGCAATCGTGTAAGTACGATACACAATAAATTTGAATATTCTTATGACACACAATTTTAGTGGGACACTTGAAGTTGAGAGTCCTTACACAGCTTGTCAATGCGGGCTTTGACAGAAGTGGTAGCTACCCTTAACTGACTAACTAAATTTTCATCAGTCAGCTGACTTCTACATCTTGTTTTGGTGAGCTTCATTTTAGAGAAAAATTGCTCACAGCAATAGGTGCTACCAAAAAGGGAAGTCATTCGTCTTGCATGTCGGGACAAATTGGTAAACTTTTCACACATGTATAGTTTGTAAAAGTCTACCAAACTTTTTTCAGAATATTTTCTCTTTGTGTCCATGTCAGCCTGCAGTTCAATGAGTTCCATTTGGTAATCGTCAGGACTGTCTTCCACTAGGAAATCAAAAGGTTTCATTTCATTTTGTCTAAAATCTGGAAATCTGTTTCCAAACTCATCACGCAGCTTCTGTACACTTGCTACATAGCGCAATCCAGATCAGGAAATTCTCGTTTCCTGGTTGCAAGACACGTGAAATGGATCAACGTAGCTTTACTCAACTGAAATTGGAAAAGTTTTAATTTATTCTCAAAAGCACTGATATGCTCAAACAGCTTATTCACAAGCTGACTTTTTCCTTGTAATTTCAAGTTCAGGTCAGAGAGATGCTGTGTTATATCTGTGAGGAAGGCTAAATCATTCAACCAGTTGTCATCACTCAAAAACGACACATTCTGATGTTTGCTTTCCATGAAAAACTTAATCTCCTCTCGTAGATTCCAGAACCTCTTTAGAGTGGCAGCTCTACTAAGCCAACGTATTGCGGAGAAGTACACACATCAGCATACTCACTGTCCATGTCATGCAGAAAAGCTTTAAATTGCCGATGGTTTAAACCTCGTGCTCGAACGTAATTTACACACTGGACAACACTTTTCATGACGTCTACAAAATCAAGAACTTTGGTACACAAGTTCTCTTGGTGAATAATGCAGTGGCTCACAACTACGTCCTGTGCTTCAACTGCATTGAGAAATTTTGTGGTGAATCCATTTGTTTTACCTTTCATGGAAGGAGCACCATCTGTTGTAATACCACACAAGTTAGCAGGATCCAGTTCGAACTTTTTCACTACCTTAAGCACCTGTTCACAGATATCCTGTCCTGTGGTTGTCGAATATAGACTTCCCATATCTAAAAATTCTTCGACAATATCAAAGTCAGCAGTAACAGCTCTGATGAAAATGACAAGTTGGGCTGTGTCACTAATGTCAGTGCTCTCATCTAAAGCCAGACTGAAAGCTTCACATGATTTTAGTCTCTCTTTTAAAGTCTCTTTGATATCATTTGAAAGACAATTTGTTCTGCGCGAGACAGTAAAGCGAGAAAGGCTAGTTTGTTTTACCAACTGGGTTTTCTCTGGACATGCATATTCTGCGAATATTGTCAAACAATGTTTAATAAATTCTCCGTCACTGAAAGGCTTTCCTTTTTCGGCCATACTTTCACAAATCTTAAAACTGAGTTTTGTTACCAGTTCTGTGTCTTTCTTGTAAGTGGTGAAAACATGTTGTTGATTTTTCAAAGAATTTTTCAAATGTTCTATTTTGTCCACTCGTACCTGACCAACCATTCCATCATACTGGGAGGAGTGCTTACTCAAATAATGTCGTTTAATATTATACTCTTTCATGACAGCAATTGTATTTTGGCAGACGAGACAGACAACACCTTCGTTAAGTGGCTCAACAAGATATTTTGTGCACCATTCGCTGTTGAATAATCTTCCTTCGCCATCAATTTTTTGTTTTTTAGCTGTCAACATTTCGCAAGCCCTGACACTCCTAAAATACCCTTTCAGTCTGCTGTCGCAGATATATAACTTAAGAAAACATTCCGCACCAAGCTTGCCAAGTCAACTTTAAAATGTGAGGTGCAAGTAAGTTTCGTCCCAACACTGCCTTTCACAACAAAGTAATTGTTTACTACACAAAGAGGAATATTACGTCACATTCGGTTTAGATACGCAACATGCACCTAATGCGAATAGAAGACTAAAGGTCTGGGTGAATTAAGTTCAATGCGCTGGTTTAGCTTATTCTTGTTACGTATAGCAACTTAGGAGATTTACCGAAAACTAGCCAGGATTTTTTTGCTAAAATGTGCATTTTTACTTGCTCTGAATTTAGAATGTTGTTGCGGGCCACACTAAATGGCTTGGCGGGCCGGATTGTGGCCCGCGGGCCGCGAGTTGCACACCCCTGGTCCAAACCTTAAGACTCTCTGCAACGAAATTCAAGATCGACACAAACCGGTAAAGAAAGAAAAACAAAGAGAAATGCAGCAAACCGCCATTGCAGATATGTTGTGGTAATAACCACCACAGTAACACATAAACTTATTTTCCCAGCCTAATATGCGCAAATGTTTTGTAATTTTAGTTGTCAATAATTAAACAATACATTTCTACAGCTCGAGGTGTTCAGTCTGGGAGGCAACAGTATTGGTTTGACTGGTGTTGCTCTTTTGTCAACATGTGTACACAATATTAATCAACTGTGGATGCGGAATTGTAACATGGACAAAACTCAACTGAGAATTCTTCTCACTGCTGTTTCAACACTTGGTCGTTGTGTAAGTTGAAACAAAGAAATATTTTTTGCACTGACTTGATATTTGACCAACATACAACAAACCCATCGTGCAGATACTAACAAACGGTGACGGTGTCAACCTTTTAGTTCAAGAAATCAATGTAATGTAATAACAATAGCGTTACATTATACTTTAACACTGCTAATTTTAACTTTTTTTATAGACGAGATGCTTAAGCATAAGTGGAAACAAAGTGGACCCAGAGAACTTCGCAATACTCGCCAAGTGTGTTCACACAGCCCATCAACTTGTGATGGACAGCTGCAATATAAATGCTGAGGGCATCGAAGTTCTGTGCCATGACATAAAGCTGCGCCTTGAACCAGTAAGTATATAGTTACGTACAAGCCAGAGATTCTCAACGTAAAATCAACTGCATTTATGAGCGGGCGTGACGTAAACGAAACTCGAATGCTAGATTTTTGGATTTTAAAACAGCTCTAAACAAAATCTTTTTGTACGAAGATGTCGACTCTGAGCTTGGCGGACAACAACATTGGGGATCAAGGCGCGAACGCTTTGGCACAAACTTTATGCAAGATAGAAGTTTACAACGTAAAAAACTGTGGAATTACACTCGTAGGAGAAACAGCTCTTTGCAAGGTCAACTTCAAATGGGTCAGTACCGTTTATGATCTTGGAAACATGCTTTAATTTTTAATCACATAATCGTATTAACATTCAATCATAGGTTACAAAAAATATATTTTAATTTCAGAAGCGCGAGTTTTTTGGCATCAAAAATCGTGGCATGGAGTTGGGCGTTGGTTCGTCTACTTTACTACCATGCGAAGAAAGTTCTGTGTAGCAGAAGTTTCAAGCAATCAAAATATACTTAAAAGACCACATATTCTGCCAAAAACTAATCAACGAAAAATGGCCAATAACAAGCGAATTTAACGAAGACGCCTAACTTACGTTTCTGGTGTCGTTTGGAGGTCAGATAGCCGGTCTTGACTGGGCTGCGGCCTTGACAAACCACTGGACTATTCGATTCGGCTTTGCGTAAAATCACGCTACGTCTTGACACGTTCTAAATTGCTTTACTAAAATCTACTGAATAACCAAAACTAACCAAAAGTCTGGTGTATTGCTGCTAGTGTCCGGAAGCGTAGAATCGCGGAACGCGCAATACACATTTTCACAAGCGGCGGCGCAGATTTTTCCGGATTGTTTTAGTCTTTGCTTAATTGTGTCGCTTAAATTGTGTCGAGCGCTCTTTTCTCTATGCATTTGGAGACAGAAAATTATCGCAGAGTGACTTTAAACTACAATGATTTAACTCACAGGAAGGCTCATCGGAATTAGTCTATAATTGGTGCAGACCAAAGTGTACGGGGTAAAACGGTTTGAACGTGACATCAATTTAGATCTGCCGTCCTATGCTTAGTACGTTGTAAAAATGAATCAAGTAGTTTTGTTACATGATCTTTGTAATATTTGGTAATCTTACGACTTTAGCATTTTAGTCCTACGAGATGATTCTAATTTTTAGTTTGTTACAGAGTTGTTAGTCGGCCTTAAGTCCCTAATGTAAAACGGACCTAAAATAAGACCTAATGTCAAACGGACCTAAAATGCTTTGGTTTAAGACTAATTTTTTATTGCGTTTGTTGTCTTGTGAGGATTCAATGTATAGGCCTATCAATCAAACTTTTGGGCTTAAACGGGCTTCTCGATTCGGTTTTCGAGCTTTTACTATCGAACAGTGGCGGCTCGTGCCTAAAATTTGTGGGGGTGCTGCTCAAAATTTTAGCCTTTATTGAACATATATAAGTTGGCAATATATAGAAAGCCTACACTTATAGTTTTCTAGCCATTGTTTTGTGTAGAAAAACAAGTAATACAAATCTTAATTAGAAACTCCATTGTGACGTAATTTTTGTTACGCAATAATGTACACGAGTGTAAATAGCAGACGATATCATTTGTGTATTTTGTTTACTTGCACAGCGACGGCTAAACTGTTTAGCCTAAACACCATAACATGCAGTAATAATGTGGAACAAAAACACACGTGACACAGACTCGAAACTAAGCGGTTGTAAATACGGTAAAACACAACAAGAATATAGAAAAAAAAGTAATGATTTGAAAAAGGTTGAAGTATTTCAGTTCGACAACATTTTAAAAAATGGTCATGTTTCATTTAAGTAACCTTATGGTCACAGTCAGCGTTTTCAACATATTATATGACACTTCACAGATTATAATTGTCACACAAAAAACTAGCCATACAGCTGTTTATTGGTATCATAACTGACAAATTTAACAACCACTTTCAGATTTTTAACTGCTATAATTGCTGCTTTATTTGCTGGCAAATAGCTTATAATTGCTTTTTTAAGTGCAAAACTCCTTCAAGCTTTAAAATTTACAACACTCTCACTTAAATTTAAACCATATTATTAAACCTTTTGCTTCCTTTTTACAACCAAAATGAATCATAAAGTTATAGTTTGGGCATGATAATTGATAGCTTCTTCCTTGATTCCAAATGACAACTGAGAAACTGTTTTTTCTATTTAGTAGTACTAGCACTGCAAGTGCAAGTCTTTTGGAAATAATGGTGTTCCTAACAAAGGTTTGCATCCAAACTGTTTTGCCTTTGAAGGACTCATGGAAACAGCAAAAAGGATTTTTCATCCTAGTAATTTCACTTGTCAAAACATCATCTAGATTATTTTCAAAGTAATCATGAACATCAGATCTACAGAAACATTTTCATTTCAGTAACTAGTATTTCTTTGTCAACAATAGGATGTGCTTGGTGGTCACTACTATCTTGTCTGTAGAATGTTCATTCTTAAGAAACACTTCCTGTGAAGCAATTTAGCAGCTACTGTTTAGACGAACAGTACATGTCCATTATATCAATACTCATCTTTTTCATCATGTCCACGTAAGGGAGTTTCAAAGTTTCCACAGAACAAAATGCAGTCTATTATTTTGGACAAAATTTCACGATTTTTTTCCACTTTTTTGTTGTGTTCAATAATTGAAAGTCTACATACGCCTCACTAAGTTTTTCCTTAATATTTACAGTTCCCAAAAGTGAAAGTGAAACATCATTGTCCACATGCTTCTTTGACTTCTCATGTTTTTCTGCTTTCTCACCTATTTTGGCTACATTTGTAAAACCATCTTTTGTCCTGCATTTTTCATCACCTCCAAACAGCAACCATAGAAAACAGAACAGTGCATTTTTAACTTCACAACCACAAAGCCATTTTTTCTTTTGATACCATTCAGAATTAAAACTGCGTATATATTTCTTGTTGTGGCTCATTCCTGGCTGACAAAGTTGAATATCAGGCGTTGGACGCCCTTTTTTCTTTATACTTACCTTTTCAGCACTTGATAACTGCGAAATCTTAAGTTGCTGAAGCTCACTTACAGTCACCGAATTAGAATCTTGAAAAGCCATGATTAACCTTTCAATCAAAAACTGTAAAAATAATTAAAAAAGAATAACTGTCGTACTGTACTCATTGTCGAACCTGATGGTACACGTGATTTGCTTTGGCACACAATAAACGCGGAACAGACAACTACTTCCGGGTGCCCAGGTCACACGCTACGTGATTGGTGGAGCTGCGCGAGCCGCAGCACCCTGGCTCCTATTTCGCCCAGCATGTAGCTTTTCAAAGTGCGCATGCGCAAAACGTCATGAAACGTCACGAAACGTCAGAAAACTGGAGCTGCAGTTCCAGCATAGATATACATTAATGTTTCCAAAAAAAAAATTTTTAATGAAAAAAAGGTGATTAGGGCGGAAATTATGCTTAAGGAATAAAAATAAAAATAATGAAAATTATTTGTAATAGTATCGTAGGTGTATTAAGTAAAAATATCTAGGGGGTGCTGCAGCTCCGCAGCACCCTAGCACGAGCCGCCCCTGAAAACAATGAAGGGAAGGAATGTGGTGCCCAGTTCTTTTGTTTTTTATTTGTTAAATTAGTCTATGGCCTAAAATGAGTTGGGAGCCATTCCCTTAGGCGCACTGGGGTCGCGACCCACAGGTTGGGAACCGGCCACATGTGTGTAACAAAATAATGGCCGTCCCCCACAATAGATCTATCTATCCATCAGCCCATCACAATTTGCAAATTGTTCAGTCTTTTCTTGTTATTTAAATTTTGTGATTAAATGTTTCATGATGTTGCCTTTTTTTTCTTACATGTTGGGGCCTTTGTAAGTTCAACACGAGTAAAACCCCTGGTCATCATTTTGTCAGTAATCAGAACCTTTAGCCTTCATATTGTCAGCAGAGGTGCTTATATCTGGCAAAAATGACAGTGTTCAAGTTATCCACTTATTGTTACGCGACAGACCCTTATGACCGCCATTTTGTGTCCAAATTAGTACAGTGGGTATGGGGAGAAACGAATATTGTTGTTAGTAGTAATCAATTCAACGGCTTCTTTTAAAAAATTATGTTTATTTGTTTTCCATGCGGTAAGTCGCCGAATATGGTAAAGCGGTCGTTCGTCGTCCGACCTATCTGAATCAACTGTGTCTTCTGAAGGTCAACCCTCTGCACAATTGTAAAACTAATTTCAACTGAAAGTCGCGTAATGTCAGGTAAAATGCGAGATGACGAATTTTTCGTTTTTTTGTCTATTTCAGGCTTTTTCTGGTTCAAAAATCATTTGATCTATATGGTCAACGCCTGACATGTGCTCGTTGTATTCAACAATACAGGCGGGTTTTAAAATGGTTTCTTTTTCCCCGTGACCTCGTTTTATTCTTCTATCAATCGGAACAGTGGATCCATCATGTTTTGTGTTTATCATTTTCACCAGTCTTTCATCTTTTCGAACCAGGACCACCACTTTTCCGCTGTCCTTTGCAATGACCTGATATCTGCAAAGTTTTTTTTTATGGGTTTGCTTATAAAAGGTTCACCTCTGTTTGTCCGTAAAGTGCTTATTATTTCGTGTTTGAACATCAGATAAAATGGTGGCAACATAGTTGCTCTTGGTTTTATCATCTGAAAACTCTTTTAGGTTTTCATAATTGAGACTTGAAAGATTTTGGGCCACTGCAGCCATAGTCACCTTCTGGACTTAATGGACTAGCAAACTGAGCACGTTCATACACTTTCTTAAGGCAAGGAATAGCTTCCTGTTCAATCTTGGGAAGGAAAAAAATTGGGCTGGGGCCATGGCTGGTTCTTGCCAAGATATCACCGTTACTGTACCGTATCAAAAGGGAAGCAGACAAATATGGGCGTGTGGTTAATGTTGACCATTTTCAACGGAAACTGCCCTAACCAATTGGCCCGAGCCGTCCAACGACGCATATGTGGAGATGGGCAACTCAACGGAACATGATTATAACTTTGATGAGCCAAATCACATATTGGTCAACGCTGATCCGTCCAGATTTGGCCGCACGCGTCGCGCGGCAAGCTATTTAAATGCGTATGAATGGTGATATTTATGTTGTGTGTTATGTTATTTTTCTGTGCGGATAAAACGTGCTTTGTGCAGTGGGTTGACCCGTGAACCAACCAGAAACGACATAAGTTTGCCGAGCACTACACATCACAACTGTCAAAATGTTCCCCAAAATATACAAATACACCAGAACTATTAAGTACAAAAACTTCATGTGATATAAAGTGAACAAAAATAATTATTCACAGCATAACACTCAATACTAAAGAAAGGCATTCACAGTCATTACTTGGTACCAACAGAAATTTTTGCATTTTTCTGTTCCTATATGACCGACATGAATCTGTGCAAGCATGTTCGCACGCAAACGCATTGGAACAACAAATTTTGAACCCTTGAAAATAACTCCTTTACTGCTGGACGCGATAGTTCCAAAGTGGTTGAACCTGTCGCGGGCACAAGTTCCGTTTTTTACGCCATCCTCGAGTTATAACCTCCAGCAGTATCTGTAGCTGCGAATCTCTGCTTGTTTCGACTTTTATAGTTTCCCACACCGATGTATGTATTGGAAGTGAATCAAGTACCAACTCCACATATGCGTCAACAGCATTGGGATCTTCACCAGACACGACTTGTGGACAGCTTCGAGACAGAGTATCCGCAATAGACATGTTTTTTCCTGCGGTCAATGTTAATTTTAGCTCATATGCTTGTAACTTAATCATAAGCCTTTGTACAATGGACAGTCATTCAAGGGTTTAGAAAATAAACATATCAAGGGCTTGTGATCGGTTTCCACAATAACGCATCGACCGTAAATGTACTGATGAAACGCAGTGCAAGCAAATGAAATTGCTAGTAGCTCTTTTTCGATTTGAGCATATTTCTGTTCAGACTTGTTCAGTGAACGAGCTGCAAAAGCAACAGGAGCCCATTGACCTAAAAACGGTTGCAGCAGAACTGCTCCCAACCCTTCCAAAGACGCGTCTGCCGAACACCTTAATAGGCGCCGTGGGATCGTAAAACCTCAAGAGGTTTTGACTTGCCACAACGTGCTTTAAATCTAGCCATGCTGCCTCATGCGATGGTGACCATTTCCAGTCACTCTGCTTGTTCGTCAGATCGCGTAAGCAGGCTGATTTTGCAGCAAGATTGGGTATAAACTGCCCCAAGAAATTTACCATTCCAAGAAAGCGTTGCAAGTCTTTGACTGATGTCGGTCTTCTCATTTCCACAATTGCAGCTATTTTTCGCGGATCTGGCTTCAATCCATCTCTGCACAACAAGTCTCCCATGAACGTTAAACTTTGAACACTAAACAAACACTTTTCTCTGTTTAGTTTTAAATTGGCCTGCCGTGTGGCTCTAAGTACTTTCTCCAACCGTTCGTCATGCTCTTTCTTACTTCTACCCCAAACAATAATGTCGTCTATAAATGTATCTACTCTCTATATGTTCATATAACAAATGAATTGCTTTGTGACTGCGCTTTAGCAAACTGAGCCATCAATTCCCGTCTGGTTGGAAGCGCAAAATGTTCTCGCATAATTGCTTTATTGAGGTCCCTAGGATCCAGGCACACGCGTGTGGCCGCTGCTGCCTCGATGGCGACTTGTTAATGGCGGCTACAATGTAAACTATGATGTTCATTGCAAATTGTTTGGTGAGTCTGGTCTTTGCATCTCAATAACAGCTGACTGATTAACAGCCACGCATATGTCTCTTCTTTCTTTGTATTCTTGAATAACGTTAAAGGCGAACGTTCAAATCAGCTACACATCCACATGGGATAAAAATAGAAGACTCAAAAATAGTCTAAGAATAGACCCAGAATAGACCAAAAATAGACCGGCGACAAAGTCGAAAATAAGTTATACATAGTAGAGCAAAATATTGGCTATTGCGTGAAACCTTTTTTCCTTTAAGTTATAGAATTCATTTTATGGCAAAGGTGCAGTTTATAAAGTCATAGCGCCCTCGACCGAGCTGCTATGCTTCTTCTCAAGTACTAGCGGCTGTGTTCTACTTTAAACTTGAAACGGAAACGACAGTATAAACAAGAGGAAGTATGCGTAATGATGAACAAACACCTGTTTGTGCAGAACATTCTAGAATAACAAAATGACTCAAAATATCTTATGACTTGCATGAGAACGGAAATACCAACACTTGCATCCAGTTAAAAAGAGGTTAAACACTTCCCCTGCATGCTGTGCAACATTATTGCAAACAACATGCTAACGTTAAACATAAACTTTGTGCACATTAATATCATGACCGCTACAAAAGCTTCCCCCCAAAAGGGTGTTAAATGTGTTTGAATGAAAAACACATTTCGAAATCCTACAAAATTTGCGTGCGACACTTCACAGCGACAAAAAAAAACATAGCCTACTAAAAACGCTGGGTGACGATGGAATGAAACAATACTTTGCGTTGCAATGATAAATAATGTCATAAATTCTTGTCAAATATGGGTATTGACTCTGCAATTCTTGTAGTAGATATGGTAGCATGAACGAAAATGCAATGAATATAACAGTGAATATGTCGACAAATATAGACGAGCAAAAATGGTTAAAAACAGGGATACCATTACTTTTTTTCGTATGTATATATACCACGTAAATGTAACAATATACTAAATTGTAAGTTGCGCTATTGCCTTAACCACGAAGTTTACCTTAACACTGCGTTCAATAAGTATGATACAATATATACATATTTTGGGTAGCGAGGCAATAGGGAAAATTCTGCACTTGACTAACAATGGCGAAATGGTTCACAAACAACATGCAAAATAATTTAATTGTTGGACGTAAAAAGTTAGTGCTATGCAATAAGATATATATTGACTCTTTCCTATAACTTTGGAAGCTAATTTTAACAGGAACAATGTATGAAGTGAAGTAAGATTATATGTGAACAAGGTTGCTGTAGGCGTTAATCTATTTACGAGTGAAGGGCTGGCTAAAATGTTCACGCCGTGTGAAAAGCTCATTTTGCTGATTGTTGGCGAAGTGCTTCCTGTTGATCTTGTTGTTGTTTGACGTCTGAATTCATCTGTTTCTGTACCGTCACGTGTGTGATGACGTGCCCGGTAAACAGGTGCTTAATAGCACTGCAAAACTGGTCATGGATATGACGATTGCAAATAATGTAGTTGGTGCCAATTGTTGCACTTTGGTACCCACTTGAAAGGAAGTGTCGTTCGTTATGTTTTAGTAGGTTGAAAGCATTTTTGATACCAGGGACCTCGTTTATGCATCCCTTTCGATTAAGAATTTTTTAATGTGGGAAAACTTTCGACTGGACATCAAGCTTGACTGGTTAACTTGCCAGTAGCCTGGCCAGGGCTACGTTTGGTCAACAAAACCGCAACCTTTATGTCCAAGATCACCAACGCATATAGTTAGGTTGATTTCTGTTCAGGCATTCGCTGGGGAATATGTCGCCGATGCGCAAATGGTAGATCTTTGTTTTCTGTTGTAGTGTATTGCTTAAAGCGATAAGTCGACTTGGAATCGCTTTACGTCGAGTCATGAGTTTCAGACTCAAAGATATCTTTTGTAGACTTGTGAATAGTTGGAGCTCGTAGCTCATAATTTTGTAGACTTGTAAATAGTTGGAGCATGTTGCTCGAAATGTCTTTTTGTAGACTTGTAAGTAGTTGGAGCTCTTAGCTCATAATTTGTAGACTTGTAAATAGTTGGAGCATGTTGCTCGAAATGTCTTTTTGTAGACTTGAAAATAGTTGGAGCTTGTTGCTCGAAATGTCTTTTGTAGACTTGAAAATAGTTGGAGCTTGTTGCTCGAAATATCTTTTTGTAGACTTGAAATAGTTGGAGCTTGTTGCTCGAAATGTCTTTTGTAGACTTGAAAATAGTTGGAGCTTGTTGCTCGAAATATCTTTTTGTAGACTTGAAAATAGTTGGAGCTTGTTGCTCGAAATGTCTTTTGTAGACTTGAAAATAGTTGGAGCTTGTTGCTCGAAATATCTTTTTGTAGACTTGAAAATAGTTGGAGCTCGTGGCTCGAAATGCCTGTTTGTAGACTTGTGAACAGATGGAGCTCGATGCTCGAAGTGGTATGCACCATGCAGACAAATATGGCGTAGAACGACGTCGTGTTTCGGTCAGGATGCTTGTTTTCTTGGGTTTGGGCAATTGTCTTCAGCGTAACTGAGCTTACTTGTTTTGACAGGTTGGTCGTTAACATGTTATATTTGTGTGTGGAAAATGTGTGATCTTATTAAACAGCTCAAGCCAGGGAGTCAATACATATCATGCAGCGTGAGTTGCAAAACAAGAACGTTTCCGGCTTGACAAAGCCGTTGACATGAAACGTGAAACATAAATTGACGGTGAAAAACAACGAAGCACACGTTTACAGTTTGACACTAGCAAAAAATTATATCAATTTTTACTGAATTATAAGTTATATACACGCACACAGCTTAACATGCAACATACATCGATGAATAAGCATAACTAATTTATCTTGAAAAGTGTTATTAAGCGAATAAAATATATATTTTACAACACAGAAAATTGTCAAGTGCAGATTTCACACGCACTTACTTAACAGAGGAAAAGATGTCAGTCGGCGCGATCGCGTGAATGCCATTTCCGTGATCTTGGTAGTCGAGTTGTTCCTCCTCTTTTGTTTCTGATTCCATTGGGATGTCAGTGGCGTTGCACATAACTAAAATGTCTGGTTGTGCTCGAAAAGTCTCTGGTAAGTTCGGTCGAGCGTCAGGGCAATCTGTGAGTAACCCTTGTCCAAATGACGACTTGTTCGAACCGTTCGGGGCATAACTTTGTACGTGCTGTCCGAACCTTGCTCGTAAGGTACCAATTTGAAGCGACATCTGCCTGCGCTGGAAGCGAGCTCGGAAGGTGTGTAGTAACTCGTGGGCACCACTTTGTAGGTGCTGCTGCCTAGATGGCGGCCTGTTAAGGACCGCTACGGTGTGAACTATGATGTTCATTGCAAATTGTTTGGTGAGTCTGGTCTTTGCATCTCAATAACAGCTGACTGATTAACAGCCACGCATATGTCTCTTCTTTCTTTGTATTCTTGAATAACGTTAAAGGCGAACGTTCAAATCAGCTACACATCCACATGGGATAAAAATAGAAGACTCAAAAATAGTCTAAGAATAGACCCAGAATAGACCAAAAATAGACCGGCGACAAAGTCGAAAATAAGTTATATATAGTAGAGCAAAATATTGGCTATTGCGTGAAACCTTTTTTCCTTTAAGTTATAGAATTCATTTTATGGCAAAGGTGCAGTTTATAAAGTCAAACAAAACTTTCTGTGAATGGTGTATTTGGTGCATGCGGCAAGCATGAATTTCCAAAATCATTTATGGACCTAAAACATGGCGAAAGGTTTTACATTCGGTTTTGATGTTGTTTTTTTAACTTTTTTGATTCAATCAATCAATCAGGATGCCGTGCTAAAATTTTAGCGTTGGTTTCAGCCAAGAGAGTTTCTTCCTCTCGCATCTTCAAAGCTTTAATGAGATTATAAGCATTCCTTCCCGTTGCCCTGAGCATCCAGGAGAAGAAATTTGTTCTCTGTCGTCCAGGAAATCGTTTGCCGTCAATTCGACCAGTTGAGCAGATTTCTTCGAGCTCTTCTTTCCGTAAAACGGGTCCTAGAAATTTCAGTTGGCGCCTGACAAGGATCCTTATCATCTCCCGTTTTGAACCGGCTTGGTATAGAACCGACGTATTTGAGCATTTTTCTGTCCATGAGATTTTGAGCATACGTCTCAGGAACCACATCTCGCTCTAAGCTTGTTTTCCATGTTAATCGTCCAGCTTTCACACCCATACAGCAAGGTTGACTAAACATAGCATTCTCAGCCTAGTTGCTATTGAAACGCTCTTTGAGGTGAACAGTTTCTCCATATTTCTGAATGTTGCTTTGCGATGCCGATTCGACGTTGAATCTCTGTCAGATTTCGCATCACAGGTAACCATATTTCCAAGATATATATAGTGGTCTATATTTGGGAGTATTTCATTGTGCACTCAAATTTGTAATTTTCTAATTGGTGTCTGTTTCGAAAAGGTCATCGCACAAGATTTCTTTTTGTTTATTTGCAGACCCATGGCCTCACTTTTATCTACCACCATTTTGATAAGCTCCTGTAGTTTTTGGTCATTGTCGGCTATAAGTACTGTATCGTCGGCGTACCCAAGATTATTGACATTGATCCCACCAACTTTTATCCCTTCTAAACTTCTTAAGTTTCTCATGATCATTTTTGTATTTCAAAAAGTTTTTCGTGTCTCACTTTATCAAAGGCCTTTGAATAATAATCAATGAAACAAACGAACAAGTTTTTTCCCATCTCTATTGCTCGTTCAGATAAGATTCTCAAGATAAAAATGGCATTTCTCGTTCCTTTGTCAGGTGAACCGTACTGTTCCATCGATACTTCGCCAGCTATTCGATCACGTATCCTATTAAGTAAGATACGCATCAGTAACTTTGTTATTTGACTCATCAAACTGATAGTTCTATGAGATTCACACTTGGTAGTTCCAGGAGTCTTCGGTAAAGCTATGAATATCGATTTACACATATCTTCTGGGATTTTTCCCTCATCATAAATTTTATTCAACAGAAATGTCAAATATTCAATGCCAAAATCCTCTAAAGCTGCTATCATCTCTATTGAGATGTCATCTGGTCCTGTAGCCTTTGACTCCGCCATGCTGTTGATGGCTTTAATAACCTCCTCCCTTAATATTGTGTTTCCTTCTTTGTTGTGTACGTTGCTTCGTTAAGCTCGATCAGCTTCAAAAAGATCTTTCAAGTATTCTTGCCATCTACACGCTATCCCATTTTATTCCATAATAATGTTACCATCCTTGTCTTGGTTGCATCCTGATCGTGTTGTCTTCCTTCGCACTGTTATTCGACGCACCGTATCATGCATTTTTTTAGCATTTACTTTTTGCTAGTTTTTCAAGCTCTTGACATTGTTTTTGGTAGAATGTCTCTTTCGCATTACGGCATTTTTGTCGGATAAGCTTATTGATGTTTCTATATTCGTCTGTGAAGCGTCCGGAGAGTCTTCTGGCGCATAGTTCCAAAATTTCTTCAGTCATCCAAATTTGCTTTTTCATCTTCGGTAGAGTGGGTATCACTTCACGTGTAACTTGCCTGATAACCTCGCTAAATTTTCCGTAACTCTCCTTAGCCCCAGTAAATTCATGAATGTCGGGAAAGCGTTGTTGGACAGAGTCTTTGAATCTGTTACGAATGTCACTTTTTTAAGTGCTGTAAGATCTAATTTTGAAGTGGGAACGCGTCTCTTCAGCTTTTGTAATATCAAACGGATTGTTGCGACAACGACAGAATGGCCACTGTCACAATCTGCACCGGGGTAACATTTAACTTGTGTTACTGAGTTACGGAAACGTTTGTTTATTGCGAGATAGTCAATTTGTTTTTTGTGTGGTCGACTTCTCCAGGTCCACAGACGTCTTGGATGGTATTTAAAATAAGAATTTGTGACAACTTGGTTGTTAGCTTCGCACCATTCAGTCCATTTATCTCCACGTCTGTTTCTCGCACCAAGGCCATGTGGACCTATAACGTTTGATTGTCTACCTTCGCCCAGTTTAGCATTTAAGTCACCAATTACGAATACTATCTCACGCGCTTTACATTGTTTGATGGCTCGATTTAAATCTGAGTAGAACTCTTACATTTGTCATTTATAAATGAAAAATACAGACACACTGGCAGCTGTTGGTGCAATAAAGATCTGTAATGTAGTTGGAAAAGCCTGTGACATAATATATATTCAACATTCCTCAATTTACAAACAAATTTATACTAGATGACTTTTATATCCATTACTTGTGGTATTCGATATGGTTCAATGTGTAACTACAAACTAGAAGTGCCATTTTAAATAGTGTGTATAGTTTTGATTTGACCGGATAAAACCCAACCCTACTCTAAATTAAGCCAAATGTTTACCTAATTTTACCGTCGCCAATTTCTGTTTATTATGCAGGCTGTAATCACATTTTCTGCAAAAACCTCTAAAAAAATTGATTCTCAAATTCACCATGGTAGTCAACACTACTGTTTCAATTCAAATGAAAACGGAACAATAAGCTTATGAACTTCACCATTTAAAAAACTATATTGGTACTGCATAACATTTCAAAGGAAAACTATACTTGTAAGTTTAAACCACATCATGATATTTTTATTTAATGCATTGTGTCCAAAATCAATTTAATCAAGTACCAAATGTCCACATTTTGTGGCAAATGTTACAGCTTTGAGATCTACATGTACACGTTGCATGGTTTAATTAAAACCAGTAAATATATTTCAAACCAAAGTGCATGGAAAAGCCTGAAGGGGCATTAAGGAAATTGATATCAAGCTATTGATATCAAGCGAAAAAAATAAATGTGAGTGTCAATAGCTGGTCACTTTAGGCAATTGCTGTCAGTGTTTGTGGTAGGGTGTCTTGGCTTTTCTGTTCTTGTCTTTTCGAGTAGGACTGCAGGTTGCCTTTTCGGGTAAGACTTGATTCTGTTTCGACTATACATGTGTAGCAGATTGAGCACAAGAGAAGGAAACTTTCCACTGCTTTTTGTCTCTAATCAAAATTACTGGAAAGTCAGGTCATAAACTTATCTATGCTGTAATTGGTGTGTTTACTTGGTTTCACCTCTAATTTAAACATCTTCTGTAGATAAAGGATGAAAGTGTCAGAACTCTCAAGTTAGAAAACCATAGTAATAATCCATTTTTGGTTACTGAAGTTCCCCCAATTTTGCTGCAGAGAATCCTTTTTATGAACACTGACATTCTGCCATCATAATCGTTTAAAGAACAAAATAATTTTTTTGCATGTAACTATTACAGCCATCACTAACTGTGCCAAACATACTTTAAATACGATGGAAGGCCGGTTGCTCCTCTGATAGGTTAATACAACGTGATACGCAGGGTGTGTTGTGATTGGTTAAAAGATGCCGTGACCCGCGAACTTTCTTCATTGTGATAGGCTTAAAAACCCCGTTGTGCGAATTCGGAAACATTTTGGAAATATGAAATAAGCTATTGCTGCCAGGCATAATGTATGACTAAGTATTGCTCATCCAGCAGTTTTATTGTAAACAATCGACGTTTCGACGTCCTATACAAGACGCCTTCATCAGGATAATGACATAACTTGCAGGACAAATTTCTTTTAAAGCGACAAAATGCAAACCACACACATGTAAAACAGCGATAACAAGATCACGCGGCTGCAAACTCGCACCACTGTAGCGATAAAACAAGCTCAGTGGTGTAAAAGCGACCGATAATTTATCGGCATTAGAACATCTGTTTTAACGTTCATTGTGTTGGCGCGTGAATGGATGTTCCAAGACTCTAGGAAACTTCGCTTGTGAAAATCAGTTTCCTTCACCAACACTTGAGCAGCAGAAAAGTTAATGCTGTGATGGTGAGTGGTTGCATGGTTTGCCAACGCTGATTTCTTCGCATCCTTCTTGCCCACATCCCTTTCGTGCTCCTTCCGGCGCGTATTTAGACTTCTACCAGTCTCACCGATGTATATTTCGTCACACTCCCCGCACGGTATAGCATACACCACACCCCTAGTTGCAGTAGCATCTAGAGGATCTTTTGGGTGCGACAGCATCTGACGTAGGGTGTTTGCTGGTTTGACCCCAACCGATACTCCGAAATCGGTCAACATACGACGGATTATGTCTGTTAACCTTGGTATGTAAGGTAAGGTGACGAAGGCACGTTCTTTGTACTGGATTTCTTTCCGTGAAATCTTTTTGTGATCACGGAGAATCCAGTTCGGGTAGCCATTTAACCGCAGGGCCTCATTTACCCTGTGCAACTCCGCCTGAAGCAATGCTGGGTCTGTCGTCAAGCGTCTGGCCTGGTCTTTAAGTGCTTTGACAACAGCCCTTTTCTGGTACAAAGGATGATGGGATGTGAAGTGTAAATAGCGCATGGTACTGGTCGGCTTGTGGTACACACGCGTGGAAAGTTTACCATCCGCCGCTTTCAAAATTTCCACATCTAGGAAAGGAAGCCGGTTCTTGCGTTCCAATTCCATAGTGAACGCAATTCCTCGTTGCACATTGTTTAAATGTCGTAGAAACTCTGTTACCCGGTGTTTATGAATGATACAGAATGTATCATCTACATATCGTCGCCAAAATCGTGGTGGTTTGTCAAAAGTTTGCAAGGCGCGTTCCTCCACAGACTCCATGACCATGTTGGCAACGGCCACTGACACAGGAGAGCCCATGGCCGTGCCATACATTTGCTTGTAAAAGGAACCTCTGAATCTGAAGTAAGTTTGTTGCAAGCAAATCTCCAGACCTCTATGTATGTCTTCATGTGTCCATGTGGTCCTGTCTTTAAAGCTGTAATCATCGAGTAACCGTGACTTGGTTATTTCCAATGCTAGGTCGATTGGTACGTTGGTAAACAGTGAAGTAACATCAAATGAAACCAACGTTTCGTCTTCACTCAATGATTGTTGCGCATTCAAAGATTTTACAAACTCTGCAGAATTTCTGACGGTAAATTCCGTGTTTCCGATCAACGGCGCTAAAATTCGAGCCAAATACTTGGCTAGGTTGTAAGTGGGGCTTCCGATGAACGACACGATTGGACGAAGAGGTACATTCTTCTTGTGGACTTTCGGCAATCCATATAACCTTGGAGCAGAACCATCTGTGCTGTGCAAGTGATGGAACATCGCATCTGAAATACAGTTCTTCTCCTTGTGCAAAACACCAACAAACTTGTTAAGAACTTGTTCCGTTCTTCGGGTCGGGTCACGTGGCAGTTTCTTGTACGTGCTTGAATCATGCAAAAGCTCGTGGATTTTGTCTTCATAAACCTTGCGGTCCAAAATAACGGTACTATTACCTTTGTCTGCTGGTAAAATGGTAATGTCGTCATTGGCTTTTAGATCTGTGACTGCACGACGCTCGGATGTCGTAAGATTACAAGGATTGCCCCTGTGACTTTTAATGCAATTAACAAGCTTGCTTTGTATTAGATTTTTGACATGCAACGGCAAAGAATAAATACCCTTTTCAACACAGGCCAGCATACTTGCCTTTGGAACTGTTCTTGGTGCCACTGCAAAGTTGGTTCCTAGTTGCAGGACCTTTAGCTCCACTTCGTTCGGCTGATAGCTGGACAGATTAACGACCCAATTTTTCTTCTGAAGCTGTCCGGTTGCATTTACGGCTTCCTGGCGTTTTGGGACAATCGAACAGAGATGACGTTCCGTGTTAATCGTAAGTTGGCGTTGAAGGGCTTCGTTACCCGATTTAACATACAGTTCAAAGCGACACATGTGATGGTGTGAAAGAATTGCGGCTAATCTGAGCAAAAGTTCTTCTGAGAGCTCAGAGCATTCCCTTATCCGATGGTGAGAAAGGCCTATGCGCAGTCGAATGAAGGCCATTCCGCATTTCCACATTATCTTTTTACCCGCGGCCGAATTATGAGGCGATCTGAACCGAAGCGACCGAGGCAACACATTGTCACTAAGGCATCTATGGTTGAAAAATAAGTGCATCTTGTGTCTCACAATGCTACGTCTTAGATCAACGTATTTCCGCAACTGCGAAAGGACGCTGGGTCCATACAGACCTTTAAATTCATGAAATAAGCTATTGCTGCCAGGCATAATGTATGACTAAGTATTGCTCATCCAGCAGTTTTATTGTAAACAATCGACGTTTCGACGTCCTATACAAGACGCCTTCATCAGGATAATGACATAACTTGCAGGACAAATTTCTTTTAAAGCGACAAAATGCAAACCACACACATGTAAAACAGCGATAACAAGATCACGCGGCTGCAAACTCGCACCACTGTAGCGATAAAACAAGCTCAGTGGTGTAAAAGCGACCGATAATTTATCGGCATTAGAACATCTGTTTTAACGTTCATTGTGTTGGCGCGTGAATGGATGTTCCAAGACTCTTCATTTGATGTTACTTCACTGTTTACCAACGTACCAATCGACCTAGCATTGGAAATAACCAAGTCACGGTTACTCGATGATTACAGCTTTAAAGACAGGACCACATGGACACATGAAGACATACATAGAGGTCTGGAGATTTGCTTGCAACAAACTTACTTCAGATTCAGAGGTTCCTTTTACAAGCAAATGTATGGCACGGCCATGGGCTCTCCTGTGTCAGTGGCCGTTGCCAACATGGTCATGGAGTCTGTGGAGGAACGCGCCTTGCAAACTTTTGACAAACCACCACGATTTTGGCGACGATATGTAGATGATACATTCTGTATCATTCATAAACACCGGGTAACAGAGTTTCTACGACATTTAAACAATGTGCAACGAGGAATTGCGTTCACTATGGAATTGGAAAGCAAGAACCGGCTTCCTTTCCTAGATGTGGAAATTTTGAAAGCGGCGGATGGTAAACTTTCCACGCGTGTGTACCACAAGCCGACCAGTACCATGCGCTATTTACACTTCACATCCCATCATCCTTTGTACCAGAAAAGGGCTGTTGTCAAAGCACTTAAAGACCAGGCCAGACGCTTGACGACAGACCCAGCATTGCTTCAGGCGGAGTTGCACAGGGTAAATGAGGCCCTGCGGTTAAATGGCTACCCGAACTGGATTCTCCGTGATCACAAAAAGATTTCACGGAAAGAAATCCAGTACAAAGAACGTGCCTTCGTCACCTTACCTTACATACCAAGGTTAACAGACATAATCCGTCGTATGTTGACCGATTTCGGAGTATCGGTTGGGGTCAAACCAGCAAACACCCTACGTCAGATGCTGTCGCACCCAAAAGATCCTCTAGATGCTACTGCAACTAGGGGTGTGGTGTATGCTATACCGTGCGGGGAGTGTGACGAAATATACATCGGTGAGACTGGTAGAAGTCTAAATACGCGCCGGAAGGAGCACGAAAGGGATGTGGGCAAGAAGGATGCGAAGAAATCAGCGTTGGCAAACCATGCAACCACTCACCATCACAGCATTAACTTTTCTGCTGCTCAAGTGTTGGTGAAGGAAACTGATTTTCACAAGCGAAGTTTCCTAGAGTCTTGGAACATCCATTCACGCGCCAACACAATGAACGTTAAAACAGATGTTCTAATGCCGATAAATTATCGGTCGCTTTTACACCACTGAGCTTGTTTTATCGCTACAGTGGTGCGAGTTTGCAGCCGCGTGATCTTGTTATCGCTGTTTTACATGTGTGTGGTTTGCATTTTGTCGCTTTAAAAGAAATTTGTCCTGCAAGTTATGTCATTATCCTGATGAAGGCGTCTTGTATAGGACGTCGAAACGTCGATTGTTTACAATAAAACTGCTGGATGAGCAATACTTAGTCATATTTTGGAAATATGCTCCCTGGATAGAAAGTTATCTTATATTCTTTTCATTGTTGGTTCAATTGAAAAGTTGCCATTGCAATTATTTCAAATAAAAATGTGCATAAAAGCATTGAGGCGAGTATGATGCTATTTCAAAAAATAGGAGCTTTTTTATAAACAGCGGCAATGAAAAAACATAGACATTAATAGCTAATGAGATAATCAAAGACCACGAGAATTTGAATATTGTCCAAGAAGTCTGTATCGTGTTCATGGAATAAAACGGCGTGGTCTCATACGGTCACATGGTATATTATTTACATAAAAATCAAGTAATACTATGTGCAATCACACCATAAAAAAACCAAAGAAAACATTGCATGTCCAGCAATCTGCTATTAAACTGTTCATCACGATTTTTTTTCAATTTTTTGTACAAAGCCTCCTGTCACAGAACTCAAGAGAAACTGCGGCGTGAAAACGACCCTTCACATGCTGCTGATCAGAAAAAACGCTACACAACCGGCGAACGCGCCGTTGAAATTACAAAGTTGCGAAATGATATTACTTTATTTGTGTTGTAGACTATTTACCAGACTGATCTACTTGATGAGAGATTGTAGAGACCGATCAAATACAAAACTCCACACGGTCACTAGCCCTGATCATATCAATCCAAAACTTCTCAGAAAGTGGACGGTTTACCTTTTGGTTGACGAGAGGTTGTGTTGAAACACCTCTATAGCTAAATTACTCAGCATTTAGTTGGAATCTTATAATACAGCGGTGGCCGAACTGCGGCTCCCGAGCCGCATGCAGATCATTGAGCCTTTGATTGCGGCTCTTTAAAGTGGAACATGTATGTTCCGATCTTGCCAAGTTGTTTGACCTGGTTATAAAAACAATGCATTCCACACGTATTAACCATACACTGACTGTTTGTAATAACCAATGTAGTTTCCCAAAACGGAAAGAATATTATTGTACAGAAGCGTGCTAGCTTGTGCATTGTAGTCAAATATATTGTCAGATTGAAGATGTAAGTCAGGGAAGACATTAAAAGTATTTTACATTTGCATTGCGCCTTGCACTAACTGCAAAGTTTAGCAAAAAATGTCGTTGAGAAATAATTGCAAAAAATGTAACATAAACAGGAAAATGTAAGAGTGTGAGGAGGAGTTTGCATTTATTGATAATGGAGGTAAACCTGTGTGTCTTATCTGTCAAACTTTGCTTAATCATTACAAAACTAGTAACTTGAAATGTCATTATGAATCTAAACACAAAAACTTTCCCATCATATCAGCCTAATATCAAACACCTTGCAGCCCAGGTGGAGACTCACGGTATCACCACACTACAATAATCATTATTTTAAAGCTTACACTTCATTATGAGTTCATAAATTCGTTTCAAATTTTTTTTTGCGGCTCGAGCATGATGCAGGTCTGGCCACCCCTGCAATATACAATACAAATTTCTTTAACATCATAAACGGAGTTTTATCAAGGCGGTTCCTATATGTACCACGTTATCCGTAAATGTGACAAACAAGTGATAAGACGGTCGCAAAAGAATCCGATCAAATAAGCGGAAACAATAGTTCTAGGTTGCTCGTGTGAGGCCAGATTAGTTAAAGCAGGGGTCTCCAACACGCGGCCCGCGGGCCACATCTGGCCTGCGAGGCAATTTTCCGTGGCCCGCGGCGTCATTACCGAATGAAAAAATATGAATAAATATGTTGTTAAACATGACCAACTTATTTTGTTTTGCTCACCCGTCAAGTGTTCAACAAAGGAAAAGTAATGACACTTTAACTGACAACCATATATCACTACGTTAAAAAATTCAACGTTTGTGATACATAATTATGATGAAATAATCTGATCATCAAGCGCGAACCTAGTCTGATCATCCAACGTAAACTTCAAAATCCGTTTAGTTCTTTATTCCGCTTAGTTTACTATACAGGTTTAGCATATGGATGAGAACGTTTACGCTTATATAGTCCAACCAACATTTTATTGACACTTCAATAGGCCGCAGAGATGGATTCAGATGCCTAGGGCAGTGGTTTCCAAACTATATCATTTGAAACAAATTGGACTCGCGGTCGAAGATAAATTCAATGCTAAAACTTAAGCTGCTGAAAGTATTTTCAGTTTTACCACTACAGCTTTTAGGATTCATTTCACCTAGATATCATGGGCTTGGTAAAGCATATCCAAAAATCTAAGAGCGGTTTGTGATTTCACAGACGAAACTAAGATATGAAATTATGCGCAAACAATTGTATTCATTGTTACTTGTGGTTACACAAAAAAGTTTCGATCACGCAAATACGATTGCAAAGACATAACCTCTTTGAGGTCAACGAAAATAGCGCCGTCAGCCAATAAATGACCAAAGACTTTGATTTGGAAAGAGCTGGCCTAGAGTGGTGTATAAGGCAGTATTAAGCTCTTTAAAAGCGCTTTGACATCTATGGGCGCATGTGACCCGCGGCTTCAAGGTAGTTCGGAAATTGGCCCTGGACAATCTTTGAGTTGGAGACCCCTGCACTAAGGACAGCTGATTTTTATTTTTTGAAGAAAAAAATGCATCCAATCTTGCTCGTTTTGGTTTAGAAATCGCAATAAGCTATGGTATTTACTATTTATACTATGTTGCTATTTCTCGTATGTTTTGCTATATTACTTCAACAGGACTATCACCAAAGCCAACCAAATACAAGTCACTCTTACACTCATTAATGCCAAAGACAATGTGTAAATGACCATTGTTGTTTGATAATAACCATTGTTTGGCAATTTAGTTAACATTCTCTCGGTTATTCAGTCATAAACAAATAATTAAAAAATCGATATAGCACATTTATTTTTGAAGGGTACAATTTCCAAAAACGCCAATGGTTACTGCCATTAAAACAAAACGTAGAAACCGGATAGGAGTAAAAATGCCTGAAGCCTTAGTTCGCATTCATTCAAAATTACATGAAGATGGTAATTGCTGCTGGACTAGCTTGACTGCAACTAATCCATGTTTAAAATGTTTAATTACGACATATGCACAAAATGTAACTGAGTTTAACAATCTGCTCACTGATTTTTACAATTGATACTTGTATGATTTTTTACGTATAGTGTTATGTGTGTTTCATTGTCTTGATTCTGTTTAAAAGGAACGGTTTGTTGCCAATCAAAGTACACGTGCGTTAATGTAAAGCAGTGTTTCTCAAACTGTGGTACGCGAAAGGTTCGGCGTTTTTTTATGTATTACGTCCACAATTTGCGGTCCTTGACTAAAACCACCGTAAATACACGATGTAAGAAAACTGGGCAACAAGTTCACATTGGTATTGTTGCGTCACAGTACCTACATAACAAAGAAAACCAAGTAACTGGTGAGATTGGCAATTCATGCGATTAGTGGAGAGAAAAAAAAGAATGTTTTTCGCAACGTGGAAAAAAAACGAACAAGGCGAGCTGTGAACCGTACAACAACCAAAAAAACAAATGCACCACCGACAAATCAGAGCGATGATGACAGCACCTCCGACACCTTACCTGAACGGGACACATTGTTTTTGTCTATATTCGATTTTTTCGTTTTTTCCGTCTAACGTGGATTTGTTCCCACGTTTTGCTCCGGAGTAGATTTTAGCAATGAAGATGGTGTTTCACAATATGTTACAACACCAATACTTGTATACTATCCATTCCTCAAATAAAAAAGTGACGAATATGTCTACAACGTTCCCCCTTGGTGGGTAAACATGACCAAATTTGCATTTGGGGCCGATCTCACTAAAGTTTGACGAACAACGAAATTACATTCCGGCCCCGAATGCACGATTTTGACAGTTGTTTACAAAAAGCCTACTGTTTTATTAGTTTTGTTAGTTGTTTGGTTTAAAGTGTATGTATAATTATTGTGATGGTTTTGAAACTTTTTGTTTTAAGTTTAAAGCGAGGCGCAGCGAAGAGGAAAACGAACACGTGTTGTTGAGTATCCCAGCAGACATGTTATCTCCGTGCTGCGAAGTCGCCACTTCCTTCTGTGTTGTTGGTGAAGGACAGCAACGGCAGAAACATCGTCCACCCTGGTGCAGTGAGTAATCAGAGTGAATTCTTCTATATGCGGTTTCTCTTCCAGGTGGAAAAATGATGCACGGATGTTGGAATTGATCGGGTGGAACCCATTTTATTGATGTGGACTTAATAGTTCTTTCCCTGGGAACAAACGAAATTGCATCTGGACAATGTCGCTTCAACCACCACATCGATAAAGAAGGAAAGAAGCTTATCGAAGCTTGCAAAACAGCTTACCCACAGTCGAAGGTATTTTATTTTGTTTTAACATAGCATTTATATTTCGGTGTAATAAAATAATTATTTTTTTGCCGTAGAGTGCCATTTTAGCTATCCTTAAGCAGGTGGGAGACCATATGGAATGCGTTTCCGGTGCCAACGTAATTCTCGAAAAGTTGGCAAGACGATATGGTTGCAGTTTTTTCGACCTTGACATTCCAGACCTCGATGATTGCTGGAATGGGAATTTCCGATTTGGGGCTTTATCAGTACATGAGTTGCCTCGAATATCAAGTCGAGAAGTTGCTGTCCTCTATGCAAAAATTAAAAAGATCAACTGGACGTGGTAAGTCAACACTAGCAGATTAATCACCAGGTCGTTTAGTACTGCAATCAAGCTAATACTATTTTTTTTAACGATGGAAGGATTCAAATTTGGGTGTGTGTCGGACAACCTTGTGTCACGTTGACCACAACGAGGCGTCCAACTTCGGTGAACAAGATGGCTCCGACGAAGGTAGCGCCGTTTACCAGTGTACGCCGTGCAGTTACAAAAAAGCAACTTTATTCTCCAGCACGGCCAGAACCAGAAAGTTCTAAGAGCACCACCTGGCGGTGTACATTTTAAATTAGTTTTACCAACAATTCTTTAAAAATCCCTCTAATACATCGTTTCTGCCCTGAACCCTGCATACGCACAAAATGCCGCCTTAAGGATTTTGTTTACCCACAATTAAGCATTTTACACACAATTAAGCATTGGCGATGATACTTTTTCCCTAACATGGCCAGTTTTGCCACAAACAATCAGTCTCCTTACAGCACAGACACTCACTTTTATAACATGATCTATTAACGACACAACAACAACAACAAGTTTGGTGATATTTTCACATTAAAGTTTCAAGACCAGTAACATCAATTACTGCCGTATTCAGAAGAATATATTTTATCTGAAGTAAAGTCATGTAACATTTTTGGCGATGCAACAAAGTCTTTACAACATTTACCAGACAGTATCAACTCCGCTCTGATTCTTACAATGGCATCAAGAAGGTACAACTGCATTCGATTCCTAGTTTTGGTTTTAATAGATGTTACAAGGGAAAAAATCCTCCCAGCCACGGCGTTACTGACTGGCGACATTGTTGAACTTTTTAAACTAAATAAACTCGATGCTACTTGCCGGCGCTGACACGTTTTCTGGAACACAAACTTTATGATGTCAAACAAGCTCTGCCTTTAGCCCACAATTAATATTTTTTTCTTAATTGTTGCATTGATTTGTCAAAAAGGGCTTGTGTGACGTATACGGGAATTCAATGAAACAGAACTTCCCATTGTAATGGCGCAGCTAGCGGATTTAAGCCGTAATTTGTTGTATCAGAAGCGCAAACCTTTGCAAAAAAGCAAAAACGACAAATAAAACAATTAGGTGCCAACCATTTCCATAAACCGCCAAATTTTACAAAATTATCCGCCAAACCGCCAGTTGCTATTTTTGCTGCCAACTACTTTCAAAAAACGTTTTGAGGTATTTGGCGGCAAAACCGCCAAATTGGCAACCCTGCCTCGAAGGAGCAATCAAACTGTATTGTGCCCACGGGAGATGCTGCAACTGTGAAATAAAAATATGTATGGATTTGATTTCGTTCGTGGATCGAGTTGAAGGCCAAGTAACGGTAAGAGGTATGCGAAACCACCAAAAAGGTTGCAAACGGAGACGACTGGCTTCACACCTTGTTCTCATAAATTATGTAGGACACAAATTGCCACATGACCGTCATTGTGTGGTGCCATTCTGATTGGAGCCCGAAGGACATGAAACCCCACACGTGCTCTTGAAAAAAGTAGGATGCATTTTAATTTTGGGGTATGTTGACAGATACTTAGGCAACTGGGTTGGGACGAGAAATAAAGTTTATGTTAAAATACTTGCAATCATATTTATGGAGTAATTGGATAAGTATAATATAAACAATTAGGCAATTGTAATCGTATATTTTTGTCTTGTTTGCACTTCCATATGGACGCACGAGATTTTCTTGCATTACAAATGCAGAATCTCCAACAGGTAGTGCCTTCGGCTGTGGCAAGTTAAGTTGACCATTCATAAAAGCTTCCAAAAATCAGATTTCCGAAAAAAACACGACCAAAACTACCAACATCTAACATGATGAATTTGTAATGGGCAACTGCTAGTAGCACAATTCTTAAATTTTTCTTGTAATAAAAAAAACTGTGAACAGCACAATGTTTTCCTATTTTTGTGTTTAATAGTTTCTATATCTTGACTTACGACCATTCGAGCCAACATAATTAGGAAATTTTCAAATACTTTTAAAATCACCTGCTACTTTAATCCAAGTTGTCTGGTCACTAAATGGTAAAGTGTTTGTTGTAAAAAAAAAACATCCCATATTGCGGCACATGTCTCAACAATATTCTTCTGTGGTATGCATGTGTATAAAGTCGATGCATTCTACTGATTGCGAACCATGATTTTTACAGCGCATACAGTCACGGTCAGTTGAGTAATTTAAATCATGAACCGATCAAAGTTTGGTACGTTGGTTAGCCGTAACCATTAAATTACCATTAGCTGTTTTGTGCGTAATGCAAACAAATAAAATAAAAACAAATTGAGAAATTACGGCCCAAACTAACAAAACTGCAAATTGCCAAAACTAACAACTTTAAGGCAAACGCGGCAAATATACTTGTTTTTATCAGAGGAATTGATTTCGCAATTTTCATGCACCCAGCATCCACAGGAAGAACACTCATTCCGCTTAATTTGACTGCTTCCATTTAGCCGTCATCTTCTTGGAAACAAATAGATCAAATATTCGTAGCTGAACCCCTCTATCTTTTTTTGTTGGCAATCAAAGACTGTTTTTGTGGGGGGGGAGTTCGTTTTGTTTTGCATGTTGATTTAAACCTAATTTGAGGCTGAAAGTGCTGGTTAGGTGCAATCTTTTTCTGTCGGCGATACCAGGATGTGGGTCTAATAAGGCAAGGAAATAGATGACATCGGCTGACTGGTAAGTTTTTTTATTTTTTTCTTCTTGTTACTCGCAAACTAGAAATTAAATATGCTCCATTTGCTTGGTAATTTTTAGTTTTGACAACGACGGTTTCTTAGCGGATATAGTTTTGACAAGGATTTGTTTAAATTTACTATTGTCGCTGGGACGAGGAGAATGTCGCGACGCTCTGGTAAAGTGGGCGCTCGGTAGAACAGCAAAGACATCGTTGGACGAAACTGCTGAGCGCCTATGTTCGACCTGTGCTCTGTTAACACCATGGGTGCGATGCATATAAACAGCATGTATGTGTTTACATGCAACAGTGTGAATTAGGAAGTCAGGACAAGTACAATTGTACATGTGGACGCATATGTTGCAGATGGAACATTTTACCTTGTAACCATGGTCACATTTGTTAGTTACTGTTTCCACAAAATGAATACTAGTCATGGTTCCAGCTAGTTTGTGACGGTTTCGGTTCTCTGAGCTATTCCCACTTTAATAAACATTTCCAAACATTTGTGACGAGCAAATTTAAAGAGAGTTGCCAGAAGATTGTCCACGCTTCTATTTTGCTTCATATTTAAAATAAACTGTTTTTAGTACTTTTTAAAAATACTCTACATACATTGTGTTGTGGAACAGGTAACCCATAAACGGTACTTTTCCTGAATGGTGTAGTTTACTCAACATAATCCAGTGCTTATGAAGAAAACAAATATGGCACATGAAGTAATTTGCGAAATTCTGGTTCTTTTTTTCGTATTGCATCATTTTTAAATAGGCGTAAATTGATAACTGAGTGTCAACATCTGGAGTAAGCTTGAGAATATTTTTTGCCAGCATTTGTCAACATGCCAGTTGCAGTACGAGGGATTTAATGGTAAAGAAAAAACGGAAGTCCAGGCATTGTAAAAACTGTTAGCTAAATGTCTCATAAAAACTGTGTCTCAAAAAACACTGTACGTCACCGCATCTTTTTCTTCGAGCTTCCAAAAAAAAAACAAGAATTTCCGCGTCTTCACGATTTGAAATGATTCATAGAACCGGAATGGCTTCCCCAAAATCGTCGATGACCATCAAAGTGGTAAGAAGGTCAAACAGGAATTTGTACTTTGTTGTTCCATGTGTCGAGTCAATGCAAATAACGTTGTTTCCGAACTTTGTAGCATGTGTTCCTAAAATTTTTGTTTGTAAGCCTAAAATAAAGTCTTATACAACCCTGTGATTTATATGCGATGATGGGATCGTAAGTGCTCGATTTCAATTCTATCACCAAAACGTCAACACTGTTGGTGTCGTCAAAGTGTTTCTCTACATTCTTTGTGTTAGAACAACTTTGTATGTTGCAAGTAGCTCTATTTGTAAGCGACTTATCTCCACAAAACTGTCTCGAATTTTGCAGGTTGTACCCCGGATGACATCTCCTCGTAAATAAGATTTTTCATGTTTTCAGAAAGAGGCCAAAGGTTCCCCCAGTGTGATAAAGGCAATATTCAACATATATTAGGCAATATTCAACATATATTATATAAAATCTTGTTGGATCCTTCGGTCTTTAGAGCTCGTTTTCCTTTTGAGGTGGACACAAAATTTCCTGAGCGGTTACAATCATAAGAAATCGTTCAAAGTGCTGTGATCTTTTTGTTGACCTGGCAGTAATAAATTTTGTGCCGTGGTCATTTTCCAAGCATTCTTTTCGCTGGTAGAAATCCGCCTCAGTTACGAACTGATGTGTTTCGATTTTTACTTGTCTCCCGTGTGCATCATTGTAATGTTGAATTAAACTTTCGTTAGAAAAACATACATGGGTACGTCTTTGTTTTGCACTTGTTGGGTATTTGTCAAACAACCTGTGGAACTTACATTTCTATCAACTTGACGCTGTTCTGATTTCTAAACAAACAGAGTGGTGTCATTAGTACCGTTACAACATTATATTCTTTAAATATTGCATAAAGATACCAATTGGCCTTACTTTAAAAAAAAACTTATTTTTTAATGGCCATCTGCAAACAATATAGTGCATAATGTAGTTAGAAAGATAACAGTTTTGCCATCTTGCAGCTTACCTGGAACTTTTTGGTAATTGGTATCACGTTCTGCCTACAAACATATAAACTTATGTGTAAATATACTTTCTCATGAATTTTGTTTTTAAAAAAATCACTTACTTTTACAGTTCAACAAATTTTTTGAAGGGAAGAAACCTGCAAATTAACTTCTGTATTAATCAACTAATTTATTTATGTAAAAAAAACTATCAAACACACACAAAACAAGTTTTTTTAACTGTAGGATCTCACCGCCTTTTTCTCGCACTTTCTCGAAACTGCAACAAACACAATGAAGTAATTAGATGCTGAACCTTTTTTAAACTATTTCTTACTTACTTTTCTCCCACCCTCCCCTTTCTTCACCCCAACCCTTCCCTTTCTTGAACGTTTGAGACTCTGACAGGTCCTAACTAGCAAACCAAGCCTGTACTGGGCTATTTTTGATGTTATTACTGTTGTTACAATGCCTTTATCTGCACTGTATGCACGTTTTAAGAAATATAATAGGCCTAACACAGGATAAAAAAATCCTTTTGCATTATTTTTTCCGGTTTTGTAGCAATTTACAGTAGCCAAGGGACGGTTTTAAAGCAAGTAACGACGTTTTTAAGCTAGTAGCGTGATACATTAAACTAATGAATATTTATAATGCAAGTGCCAGAGTTACGATTGACATCGAATTACATTTTTTGCAAAAAAACGAACGCCCATTATGCACAAAGGCCATGGGTTTAGAAATGAAAGTGTGTATAATTAACTCGATTATATGATCTTGGGGTTTTTCAGTAAACCTTTGGATTACGTAAAATTCTCAGTGGCAGCCCTGCTTCAGCGACGGATTTGCCAATATCGTCGGATTTCTCTCGTACATCCAAGTTGGACGTTTCGCTATTGATCGACGTTGCATGATGCTGTCCGACTGGGACCCAAATTTGAATCCTGTTGTCGTAAAAAAATATTTTTAGCTTTATTGTAGTATACTAAGCGACCTGGCGATCTAAACGACAATAATCTGCGAGTGTGGACTTTTGCATCTAGGACAGCGGTTCTCAACCAGTGGGCCATGGAAGCATTTTGATTGGGCCACAGACCAATTAAATAGAAAGCTTTTTTTAAGAATTTTCATTTGTGTCACTACACTCAATTTTACAAGAATAATGGAAAATTAATTATTCTATTATTTATTTTTTGTTCTATTTACAGTATAAAGTTACTTTAAGTTTCTGCAACCCGGTATGTTTATGATGTAATACACTACTTTGTGATTACAATAAAGCCAGACAATAGCAGCATATCAATTGTCCAATTATTCAGTCATAACTGAAAGTGCTGTTTGATGATTTTTTGCATTAACTTATTTTGAACTTATTATCAGTTTGAAATATGTCCTGCAGTTTTTTTTGTTCTGAACCTACTTTATAGTTCTTTCTTTCTTTCATAAAAATATACTGGGCCACAGAATTTTTGTGCAATGAAAGTGGGCCACGAAAGAAAAAAGGTTGAGAACCACTGATCTAGGACAACAACTTCTCGACTTGATACCCGAGGCGTCTTGATAAAACAACAAAACTGAAAGATCACTTTCTTTGTAAACATAAAACATATTTGTAACAGTATTATTAAAACAGTAACTGCAAGGTACTTTATTATGAGTTTTTTTAGAAGGTGTATCAAACATTACAGACCCAAAAAACACTGCTTCATAGACACAAGGAAACAATAAATGATTCACACAATGACAAAAACAAGGTACTATTACAAATCACAGGTTACAGAAACATGAAGAAATGGAATGATATACAAACGTATAATATTTACAGTGACGGTTTAACCAATACTTAAGCATCAAAATGGCTCTTTTTGTAATCGTTAAGCTTGTGGTACCTACTAGATACCTACTATTGGGACATCACACCGCAAGCATTTGTTGGTCGCCTTTGCCCTCCTGACGGACACCTTGCGATGACCTGACCTACAAACAACACAGTTTGAACAAGAAGAACCCTCCACCTTTCCGAGTTCATCAAAATATTCCATAGGAATCAGCCTGTCCAAACTCTCCCCAGACTGCCTTCCTGAACGTTTCGCGCTTAGGGTGTAGGTTGGAAGCTGCAGTTAATTACGTTAGCTATAATAATTGCAATGTTCAAAATGTTGTCAAATAGTCGCATGTACCATTTCCGCGATCGATATGGAAATATGTAGAAGTTTGCAGCCTTTGGTCAATTTTGTCGACTCCACCCATGTACTTGTTGTATTCAACTCATCCCTCTCATCTAATTTTTTTTCTGACACTTCAGATCGACGTACATTGGACAAAAGCAGTTAGCCGTCTTGGGTCTTGCCACGCACAAACCAGTACATCATCACTCTCCTTAGGGTTCCTTTATTTCCCGGGATTCTCGACAAAAAAATTAAAAATTAATTTCGGGCATTTCACCCCATTGCGGCGACTAAACCTGACGCATAATTTCTCAAAACAATTATCGTGGCTTATATTTGCCCAGTAACACCACAAAACTTTCAAAAAACGTTTGGTAATTAAAAAAAAATTACCGTTGTGTTGCTCAGTTTAGGTGCGTATAAATGGCTGAACATCGCGTTTTATTTTAACGTTATCGGCCGTAGGCTACTTCTAAACTTTCTAAAACTAGTTTAATCATAAACATTACTGCCAAGGTACTGGTGTATATAGAATACATCGTTTAGAATGTTATTTACAATTAGGATGTGGATATTTGTATTATGCACTGCAAGGAAAACACTACAATTGAAAATTCACACTTAATAAAAACAAATTAATACAATCGAAAATCGTGAAATGGTGACATGAATGTTTAGTTTGTTTTGAAGTACGTTTTAGGCGATTTTGTCGCAAAGTATCCGGCGGAAGAAAATGCTCTTTCAGATTCCATAATCGTAGGCGGAAACTCGTAGAGAATTTCGAGGTTAAATGTGAGATAGCCAGTGCCTTGGAATGCCTTGATTTTCTTTTCTATGCTGATAATGCGACTTCCAACTTGCTTGGAGTAGGTTGTGGAAACATATTTAGTAAGACTTTTTCCCCATGATCTACTGGTAGAAGCTTCTTCGCTTGGCAGTATTTCTTGGCTTGCTGATGACGCTTCATCTGGAAAGAGCTTTGACAGATACGATTTCGTATTGGATATTAAAACGTCGTCGTCAGGCAAAGCGAAAATACCTGTCTCAACTTGGTCATGTTGAAGGTGAGAATTGTGCAAAAATTTTAACAGCCCAAGAGTAACATTGTTACGTCTTTGAGTCAATCGACCTTTGACAGCCGACAGTACCTCTTGACAAATTTGCGCAGGTTGATCTTTAAGTTAAGAGAAAATAAACCCAAAGGCACTATCAGCTGTCATCAACGTGGCATCCCGAGTCGAAATTGGTTTTAAAGCCTATTCGACGGGCTTGGCTTTGACGTCAATTTGAAAATCAATGGAAGCGTTGAAAACTTGATATTTTATTCTTAAGTATGTTTGCAGCATGCTTAACAAACTGTTCCACCTAGTTTTGCAATCCAACGGCATCTGAAGTTCGTTGCCCAACGCCTCTTTGACGTACACTTGCTATTTATCGTTTTTAGTGGAGAATGCCCAAAAATTTGTGAAAGTTTGCGTACTTTTTTATGGCTAAAAATACTTCAAACCAGAAACAAACAAGCCAATACATTTGTATAAAGCATGACGTTTCGACATCAACTTGTGTCATTCTCAAATTAATAAATCTGAAATCAAGCAGGGCGTAAAAGCAGTAAAAAAGGCAATAAACACAAGCGCAAAAGGCAGGTTAAAATAACGGCGATGAAATTCACGTGTTAAAAACGTATAATGGGGTCCAATTTTGGTCTACATTGAGCTCGGGGCTGTCTTCCTGAATGTTGAGTGATTCTAAATTCAGCAGGCGAGTAAAATCTTTTGACGAAGCCAGTACCTCGGGGTTGTTGAAATCCACCTTGTGTGTTGGATTGTTTTGCAGGTGGGCGCACACGATCCATTTGACGTCCACTTGGTGTTCCTTAATCCTGGTGCAAAGGTTACGCCGGGTTTGACCGACATATGTTGCACCACACGAGCATTTTAGGCGGTAGACAACGCCTGACCGCAACAGGTGAGGTTGTCTATCATTCACATGAAAATTTGATTTATTTTTCTTTCTTTCAGTAGCTGTGGCGATGACATAGTTCATGAGGACATCTGCCACCCCATCGATCTGCTTGTATACCTCACCGTTAAACTGAAAAGTGGTCGTTTTGCAAGGCCATGTAAGCAGTTTTTAAGGCGAGACCTATTTAAACCTTTAAAATCAGTGACTTGGTCAGCAAACACAGTGTCTGGAATAAGCTTGACCGTAAAATCTAACGGTATGTTAGTGAACAGACTTTTAACGTCAAAAGTTACCATATGGGAGTTGCCCAATTCCATCTCTTCTTGTATTGCAGATGTAAAGACGAACGAGTCTGTGATTCGCGTTGGATGCTGGCGAAGAAAGGACAGATTGTCGGAAAGCCAGGAAGCACAGGAGTATTTAAAACTGCCATTGGATGCCAAAATGGGCCTCATTGGTAAGCCGGGTGTGTACTTTCGGCAACCCATACATGGTTGATTGTTCAAACTAAGAGTTTTTGTAACGCAGATTTTTAGCTACTGGGGATTCACAGCAGACCATTGCTTTTAATTACCGCGTTGGACAGTCAACCTTGCGCCATTGTAAAAGAAAACGTGCGAAGTGCTTTGCAAGTACTTGAGCCGACGTATTTAAAAATGCCCAACACACAGGAGGACTGGCGCAGCCATCAACAATGGAACTTTCCTATGTGCTTAGGTGCCACAGATGGCAAGCATGTGATGATACAAGCCCCTCCAATGTCAGGGTCGGAGTTCTACAATTATAAGGGATACTTGAGCATTGTGTTGTTGGCGATTTTAACCGAGATTACAGATTTTCTGTTTTCGATATTGGGGATTCGGGCAGACACAGTGATGGAGGAGTGATTGCTAACTCTAAATTTGGAAGAGAATTTTTAAACAACGCACTTCCATTTCCGCCACCAGAATGCATACCTCATACCACAACAAAGGTTCCGTACTGCTTTGTTGAAGACGCTGCATTTCCACTTAAAAATAACATGATGCGGCCTTACCCCGGTCGCTTGTTGCCGAATGACAAACGCATATTCAACTACCGACTGTCCCGGGCTAGGCGAGTTATAGAAAATCATTGGGAATTCTAACATCAAGGTGGAGGATTTTCAAACGCCCGATTGTTGCCAACGTAAACAAGGCTGTGTTGATAACTAAGGCCGCTTGCTGTCTTCACAATTATCTCCAAGAGCGCAAAAATGAGGATGAAACTGAGCTTTCATATTGTTCACCATCTTACGTGGATCGTGAAGTCGACGGTAATATAATACCTGGAGGTTGGCGCCATGATAACGAGGAAAGCAACTTGCTGCCGATGGGTCGGTAAACTTGGTTCAAATAATTACACTCAATCTGCCTCCCAAATGCGCGATAGATTTAAAGATTACTTCCAGTCATCCTAGGGAAAGCTTGAATGGCAAAACAGTGTTGTAAATAGATATATCCCTACCTGAACTTACATGTTTATACAGTTGTATTTCTCATTTATATACAAAAAAATGACAAACACACCTTTGTTGCTTGTGCTTGTGTTATTCCGATTTAATATTGAAAATTTTGGGCCATGGCTTGATCAGCTTTATCTTGAGGTAGCTGACCTAATTTGATTCCAACCAACTTTCCAAATTGAGTTGCTTCGCTCTCACCTTCACTCCTAGTGGTGGTCACTTTGAAAGTGGCCTCATTTTTTTCTTTAAGTGTGAACAGTTGTTTCTGAAACATTTGATAAATAAACCATATGATGTCCAGTAGTTTGAAATATGCTTGTTGTAATTTGTAGAAACTACACTTTTAGTTTATCACAACATAACTTACTTCAAAGTGTTGCTCTTTTTTGTTTTTTAGTCTGCACAGGTTCAGCTGTATCTTCACAATCTAATGTAATGCAACAAATTCAGCATCTGTAATCATACTATAATACAGTAAAACCGAAAGACTGTAAATCCTTGGTTTAAACAGAATCAGTCGGTTTTAAATGAAGGAATATGTATTTCGCCTATGTGGCATCATCAGTTCCTGTAACCGAAATACAATACGATATAAAAATGATTGCTGAAACAAACACGATAAAATAAATAAAAGCAATAAAACACTAAAACAAGATTTCTGGGCACTGAATCAAGGGAGAAAAAAACTGAATCATACTAGGTTTGACTTGTTGTAGGGATTTTATACACTGATGAAATATATCAAATACAGAACTACAATATCACGTATGGAAGTAAATGCATATGCTTTTCAGTTCCTTCATCAAAATTTAAATGGTTTACTAAACAGGTTTATCTAATGAATACAAAACAACTTTTTCTCACCACAAGAGTCTAATTGGGCATCTTCACTACTGGAGCTTGTTAAATCCAGAATGGGTGTAGGCATGTTGTGTACAGTTCTAAAAACAAATGGTTTATTTCAACTTGTTTTTAGGTCATCAGCTATTTGACTTAAACTGATTTAACTTCAAACCAGTTAAACTTTGAATGTCGCTAGTAAACTGTACTTAACATTAGGGGCACACATACATCTATGTCGAAGACGGCCATCTAAAAATGTCATATTCTCAAAGCATTCCCATGGACGTTTGCTGCCTGCACCTTATCCACTTCGTTGATCTTTGGCCTTTTTCTCCTTAGTTAACTTATCTCGTAGACTTCTCCACCTTTTTGTACAGGCTTCCACTAAATATTGTTTCACAGTATAAATTTTTGTACAGAAAACAAAGGCATTTTACTTCTGACAACTTACCTGATTTTCTTTTTTTTACAATGCCTAGAAGTTAATTAATTGAGTTAATTGTGTAAAAAAAACTACAAATTCGACAATTCTGACACTGCAGTAGAAATTTAATTAAGCACAGAACCGAAGTGTAGAGGTGAGTGCTGTGTCAGTGCGAGCTGTTTAATTCCGAATTTAATTTCAGTTTGCTGAAGAAATCTGCAGTGCCAAAAGCGCAAACCTAATGTTTAAAGCGACTCAGCAAAAACTGGAGAATTTAAGGGAAGAATACGGCGTTCGAATCCTCAATGCAACAAGTTTGAAAAATAGTTTTTAAGCATATTTAACCGAGCAAATTAAAATACCTGTTGCATTTTGTTAAATTAGAAAATCGCCAGAATATTTGTTGCGAGTGTGGGAAAACGGAAGATCCCGAAATTGGATTCTGGGTACGTATGTTTCTGAAATAACTGTCTTTATTATATTTTAAATTATAACTTACGTTAACCTTTTTCAACAGATTGGATGCGACGATTGCAACAGATGATTTCACACAAACTGCCTAGGAATGACAGAAAAGTTTATTATGATGCTGTCAATGACAAACATTGGAAGTGTATAGCGTGTTAACTAAAGCAGTGTATAATAAATATAAAAACTCATACAAGCTTATTTTTTCGCACATTAGCTTTGGGGATAGCCGTCGATAAGGTGTGCAGTTTGAACTTCTATAACTTTTGTTAGACAAAAAGGTAGTTAATGAAATTTTGTACAAACATAGTTGTGCACCTCATTAATAAATGCTGTAATTTTCATAAAATTCGATCGGTCCGAACAGTGTTTTATTTTGGAAAGGTTTTGATAGGTCGTTATGACGGGCAGCAGCTCGTGGCTTTGGAGATAGCCGTCGATAAGGTCTGAAGTTTGAAGTCCCATAACTTTTGTTAAACAAATAGGTAGTTAAAACATAGTTGTGTACCTCATTCTGTAATTTTCATAAAATTCGATTGGTCGAAACAGTGTTATATTTTGGAAAGGTGTTCATAGGTCGTTATGACGGGCAGCGGCTCGTGGCGTTGGAGATAGCTGTCGATAAGGTCTGAAGTCGCATTACTTTTTTAAACAAATAAGTAGTTATATATTTTCTCACTAGTATTTTTTACTTTTTCAAATTGTTTTTGATATGGCTTCAAAATTTGCTCTCATATCTATTACCCCTGCAAATTTCAGGTCTTTACATCTTGTTTTTCGAATGTTGTGACCGTTTTTAAAATCGGCGCTTTTATCCCACTGCCTGCAACCATGCGGCTGGCGAAAGTGCGGCGGCTGAACCGTTGGTAATATAAGGTAAGGTAATTTAGATTTGGAAATCTTTATGCAGTGGAGGTCGACTGGGAAACTAACGACAGGTGGAATTACTATACCCGGACATCCTCACTGTGGTCCAGGAAACCAATTAGGAGAAGAAGTTACATTAGAGTTAGATGTTTAGTGTCGGGAACACGACATACAATACGACAAGCTCGGACCAAAAGCCTACTGGAAGTACAATACTGCGGACAGTGATCTGTTGCGAAATATCACTAATCATACTGGCCCTGCTGCTGCAATTGTGCGGTCTGCTTTTCTATCTAAGAAAGCACTATTCCCTCAGATGCCCCCTGTCAAAAAGAACTGGGCACAGATTGCGAAGATCAACAGCAAGTCAGCTACTGGTGTAAACCGGGCTTCCACCTCCGCGGTACCAGAAGACCGTAATATGAAAAGGAGATTCAACGCAAACAGGCCACCAACAAGTCAATTAGACGAAATGCAATTAGAAGATGGGCATGAAATTGACGAAGAAGAAGACACGGGAGGAGAACCAGCCGCTAAATCAGCACGAATGGGAGACGGCAGTGGAGGAAACTCAGGGGGTGGACGATCACTATCAAAAACAGTTTCGATACCCCATATATACCCAGTACCGAACATCGCAAAATATACATTCGTCAGGAAGGGGATATGGTGGTTCTACAAGGGAAACTTACAGACAGCAATCCCGCCATAGTACAACTGGCAAGGGGTTTCAACGCTTGAAGAAACTACTCTGCCCCCAATGGGCATAAGCTGCATAGTACATTCAGATGTCATATCCAGGCAACTATGCCTCAGAAAAAGCAGAGGAAAAGTGCAGGCAGACGCTAGCAAGTTTACGGACCATGCGGCCTAGACGGTACAAAAAGCGCATTAAGCCAAATCCTCGGATCAACCTCGCAGTATGAGATGTATAAAGCAGCAAACTGAAAAGTAGATCTATGGCCAGCAGCCTGTATGAACCGCCAAGAAGATACAGGACGAACACAACCACTGGTATACTTGGACATAGCATGGGATAAAGATACAATGGGGCACGACGACAACTTCGACGTGGGACATCCAACAAACTGGGGATACCAAACCGATATAAATGACTGTCCATTAACAAACAACCGAACCAACGTAAGATACCAATTAGGAGAAGACATCACAACAATTCCTATACACTTCCTGCAAAGAGACACTCATCAAACATGCAGCGTATCCGGATCAACTCTGAACACAACCGTAAAGAACAGTTCCTAGACATCCTGGTTCGACGCAACCACTGGAACAAATCCGTCAGGAAAATTAATGCTAACACAAATGCATGTCTACGAAGAAAGCATGAAGAAAAGCCTCAAAACAGCAACATACAAACATTCAGCATCCGACTTTGCAACAAGAACCGATAACTACATATGCATTCCATATACAATGAGTGCTGACATCATATTGGCTAATCCACATTAACACCAGCAAAGCGCTCGAACAGTGTTAAATTTGCTATGTCTGTGCCACTTTAATCGTATATATATCGTTGTGTTTTCGTTCTTGTTCATTGTATTAAAATGTTTAACAAACATTTACCTTGTCCAGCAGAGGTTAGGATCATAGTAGACAATTACTATAAACCTGATCCTAATTTAACTGTTGCTGAAAACAGTGTAAAAAAAATACTACAGTACAAAGAAACCACAGAAGTATTCAAAGATGAATAGGAAAACAGAAGAAAGCGAATCTTTCAGAGGGAGAAAGTGGGCCTTCACCACTTCAGACGGGCGAAACGGGATTTTTCAAACGCCAACTGGCGTGATGTACATAAGAGACGAAGAAATTGGCAATTCCCGGATTCCCAGCCGTCATGTGGTGTACATAGCCACCTCAGCCGATGGGAACAAATCTGGGAATCCTATCAACAAGAAAGGAGTGATCAAACTGCTCCAAAATCTAGGAATAAGTGTCGAGTTACCTAGCAGCGGTAAAAGACATGTCAGCATATACTCGCTACATGTACAAGGCAACTCAGGAGATACCTCCAACCCTACTGGAGAAAGTGCAATGCGACAAGAAGAACACAGCACAATACCAGAAGAGCAGATGGGCAACAGTAGCGGGGAAAGTCGCTCAAAAGTTCGATGGAAAGCCTTCCATGAACGCGTTTAAAAAGGCCCTATTCCAGGAAGATTTTGTATATCCAGAACTCCCCTCTTTTCAAAAAGTTGTGCGTAAATTAAATAGGCCAAAATCGTTCCGTTTACCACTGCGTGATAACAGGGAGTCGTTATCTCAAAGACGCGAGCCTTCAATCTCTTGTATTCGCTTGTTATCTAATCGCCAATTGTGACGTAACAAGGGTTTAATAAGGAGGTTTATGCGCTAACAATCGGAAATTTAAGTTCCGGCTAGGACGCTGGTAGCAGTTTCTTGCTAAGTGGTAACTGCACTAAGTGCAACATATCAAACTGTTTTGCATTTGAACAATGTAAAAGTGTAAAAAACGTGTAATGTTGTGTTGCTTTGATCCGCCAAACACGTAATAGTTTGTCAAAAACATTAGATCGATGTAAATCGAGTTATGTTATTAGGGTAATTTGTTACTTGCCAGGCACAATTTATGCCTTCTGCAGTTACCACCTTTAGTGCATTCGTGACTTTGCGCAACTTAACAGTAGGATTACCGCTTCAGCAAGTGATTTAGTTCTTTAGAAATTGGATCCTGTTTTGTTAAGCAACGATTTTGATTACCTGACAGTAACGCTTATTTTGCAGCTGCAGTTTGGCTGAGTAAGCCAGATAGCAGCGGCGAAATCAGAAAACTACAAAGCTTTCGCTAAAATTACCTGTTCTTCCTGTCAATTAGATGGGTAGAGAAACCGCCAATTTTGGAAAAAGTGCTTTGCCGCATAACGCGCCGTTTTGAACGACGTGTGACGTCATTAGGGATTTTCCCTCCCAAAAAATTGTCGGACCCCCCCCCTTTAAAAATTTCTGGATGCGCCCCTGCCTGACACTTACGTTCAGGAAAGTTTCAACTCAGCAAGAAGGCAAGGCTTTGAAATTTCTCGATGTAAGAACAATGAGTTCACCTAAAGGTTTCATAACAAGGGACTACATCAAACCAACTGCAAAAGGACGCAGTTTTCTAAACGGACATTCACACCACCCGCCGTCGGTTTTAAATCGATAGTTTTTGGCGAAGCGATTCGAAGGCGTCGGCTAAATAAATTGGACCAAGATTACAAGACAAGGAAAAATGCATTCTTTCTGGGTTATATCGGGGAATGACATAAGACATAATACACGTCGCAAAGGGTTGGAAAGAAAGGTTTGGGCCGAACGATACAACTAGACCTCAAAATAGAATTGTTTGGGCTACGGCATTCACTGCTTGCGTTTCATTAACCCCAAAAAAGAAAGCTATGGAACCCTTTGCGTCCATTACGTACAAAAGGCCGCCCACACTGGCTCACTTTCTAACCAATTTTAAAGTTTATTCATCACTAAGGCAGACAATAACGGCACAGGCTCTTCAAGTCCATGTGGTAAATGCGCACTTTGTGGCAATTTTGGTAATCACCAAACTATGGTGTACCAGACTATACCGTTTTGAAAACACCCACAGGCAGTATCCAACTTCGCCAAAATTTAACATGCCGCAACTACAGCATCTATGTGGCCACTTGCCAGATATGTGGCAAGCAAAATGTTGGTCAAACCAAGACCAAGTTTTCCACACGATGGAATACCCATCGCACTACTTGGAAAATGTTTGACCGCTCTGCAAACAACGACCGAGCTGCGCTACTGCGCCACTATGCGGACAACCATAATGCGATACTAAAGCGCAGCTTATCAGTTGTGTTACGTCTCCTTTTTCTTGTTTTTTGTTCTCGTGTCGCTTGTTGGTACCCGCCAGTCATGGTTTGCCTCTGTGCTTCGCAGGTGTTTAAATTGTAGAGTTACAACTTTTTCAGGTGTTTTACATATTTTATTATACTTTACCACTTTATATCGACAGTCCACCACGTGTCTGCTTTTTTTACAGAAACTGATGATGCCTGTGTATTCAAGGCGAAATATATATTTCTGCTTTTAAAGAAATGATTTATGCTGTGTACCCAGGTTTTTTTTAAGGTTTGGTTTGGGTGACCGTTAAGTAGTTTTAAGAGACCGCAAGTGTTTCATTTAAATACCAAAAACTGTAGTTGTAGTTGCAAGTCCAAATTTTGGGAAACCGCTGGAGAAATTTGGGGGACTGTTTCGGTCCTCCAAAACACCTTAAAAAAACACTGTGTGTACCTGTTCGTCATGAAACAGTCTAAATATACTACTGATAAAAAGCAAGAATCGTTCTTTTTTACATTCTATTGTCTGCGGGAGATTTCTTAGGTGACAAAAGTTTTTCAGCTACAAATTAGCAGTAAACACTAAAGTGGCCCGCGCAATCATTCGTAAACCGCATGTGGCCCTTTGGCCAAAAAGGTTGGACACCCCTGCCCTAGGTGATCTTCACTTTTTCCCAAAGCTATTGCCAAAACACAGAAATCCAACAGCATGGAAAATGAAAGTAAATATAACAGCACAACCCATTTTACGTGTACTGTAGAATTGAAACTTACCCAGACAGGTCACAAATAGTAAAGTAAATTTTGGATGATTGGTTCGACAACACATACATGCCTAAGAGATTAGCGCCGAAAAGCAATAGCTAAATACGAAACCTTTCAGACAGGATAAACAATAAAAAAAATGGTGGAGACTTGCTAAAATACCTTCAGCAGTGGAAAGAAACAGTGCAACACAAGTCTGACAAAAACAGAGATAAATCAAAAATGCTTCTCAGTCCAGTAACACACAATGGTTTACAGATGACCACCAAGTCCACGGGTAATCTGGTCAAAGACGTTCTTCAAACAGGCTTAGAATCATCGCTAGAAGAATAAATCAAGATCCACTTGAGGGCTACTTTAGCCGAAGGTTTAATGATACACCAACAGTCAGCATGTTTGGTTATAATACAAGAGCAATTACATGTCTGAGGAAATATTTTTTTAATTGTTCTATCCTTGTATCATATTTTTGTTTATAGTCGTCTGTAGCCCTCAATCACGTGAAAAGTATTTGCAAAAAAAGATTTAGCAAAGACCATACAATTAAAGAGGTCAAAGATAGATAAAGGCGTAAGTTTTGCACAAGTCAAAAGATTCAGAACAGAACCAACAACAAATGTGTTCAGTGTGGTATATATCTTTGTTTTGTGAAGGAAAGCAATTGCTTCAAACTTTATCAAGAGCAATAAGTTTATGTGTTTGATTTAATTTTTGTGGCCTGTGTATTCGTCCTTCTATCTGCTACCTATGACTTCTTCATTCTATAATTTCCAAAGCGTTTTCAGTAAAACAGAGTTTGCTTATAGTAATCTGGGAAAGCAGTTTTTACCATAAAATAGATTTGCACCAAAATTTAACAAAAATTCCGGAGACGGTTGCTCGTACATATATCTACCACGCTCTAAAATAAACAAAATATAAAAAAATATTTTTTTTCACCCACTTTAGATTTGATGGCTGAATTAAAAAATGTGCACAGAAAGTTGGCCAGTTGTTGTTTCTATTTCTATCTTTTCCCATCGATTTTCTTTGCTTTACTACTTCTTGATGGTGTGTCATGGGCTGAAAAAAAAAGATTATTTGGCATGTCTTAAGCTTTGTATGTGGGGCTTTTTTCCGTGTATTTTTTTTCTCTTAATTTTAGGAGTTGTCATTATTTCTGTAAAACTGACAGAAACTGTGTAAATAATCACCTTCCAGGGTACTTATAGCACCATTTAAATTACTTGTTTTACCCTTTTTTGTCTTTGTATTACTAGTTTCATTTGCATCTTAAAATCTCACGACAATAGATTCCACTTTGTGGGTTAGGTCATGCATCTGCTGATGTTGAAGTTCAGTGAAAACATCCTCTTGTTCATTTCGTTCAGATGGGTTCACCTCTTCCATGGTCACCAAACTAGGTGCAAAGGAAACTTCTGGAATGGTATCAGGGTTAAATAGATAGATTCCAGTGCTACTAAATCAATTGACGATGTTTTTAATAGATAGTGCTGGTCAAAGTTCTTTAAAAGCCGCCCCACGTTTCGTGTCATTCGTCAATTTAAGGTATCGTTGTAGTCGAAAAAGTAAGTTAGTAAAAATAAGCATTTGTTTGTGTGTTGCTTTGACGAATGACACGAACGTGGAGCGGCTTCGACACAAAACTAAGCCGCACTTTGTCCAGTATTATAACAGATACAAACTGGACTGAAATTTAACGTTCGTGATGGTATTTATAGAGGTATTCATGGGTATTCTAATTGGAAAACGGAGATGTACTAAAGCGAGATTACAATCGATGCAGTTCTTGATTGAAAAGTGGCTAATGAAACGCACAGGAATAGAAATTTTTGAAAAGGATCAGTTGTTTATTAAACCGCAGTCATTCCGCGTCATTAAAATCATTGCTGCATGATCGGCAACTCAAGGTTAACGGGTTCGACCAAAAAAAGGAAGGAATACCAATGGCAAAAATGCAGTGTACGACGAAGCAATATTCGCGAGTCTATGCAGTTCTAAATCCCCACATCAATTTTATCAAGATATGCTGATGCGTTGTCTGGAGTCGCAAAAATACCGTAATTTTCCATGTATAATGCGCAAAATTTACTTAATTTATTGTCCTAAAATCTAGGGTGCGCATTATGCATGGGTACAACAAATTTTGAAGAAAATCTGCCTCGAAATAAAACTTTAAATCACACCTTCTTGTTTGTTGTCAATCGCGCATCACATTTAGCCATCCTGCCCAACACACTTAGTCAGTAAAATTCATAATTGACGACACATCGTTTGATGCGATGGTGCAATCCTTGATGGTGTGTTATTGTCAAATACTGCACACTGCCCATTTAGCGACAACGTAAATGGGGTGATATCATTGCCGATATGCAACGGATCGAACGAAAATTTTGTATATAAGTTTGAATTTAATTATTCTGATTTTTAGGTATTTTAATCTGATACATATTAAACTTCATTTGTGTTTTAAAAATAAAAATGTTCTCTGCAAGTATTAAGATCGGTTCCGCTTGAACGCGACCAGTAAGATCTCGTTTGCTGTCACGATGTACCCTACACAATTCCTAAACATTTTTCGCTGTCGAGTTTGCGAGCACATGCGCAGTGATACTGACCGGCAGAATAACATCCGGTTGTTTCAAAAGATGATCTTTTTTCTGAAATAATTTTTTGTTTACGGATTTAAGAGTAAAAATTTGGGTGCGTATTATACATGGGTACAGGCTTTTTTCCAGCATCGACATGCCATTTTTAGGGTGCGTATTATACACGGGGGCGCACTATACTTGGAAAATTACGGTAATCGAGTAAGTTAATTTTGGCAAGTGCTTTTCCAAAACAAATGCTAAATTTCAACGATTTGTAATCACCGTGTTAAACTGGAATAAAAGTTTAGGAGTCTCTCAGACAGAAAAACATAACTGATATTAGAATAGGTTTAAACACAGTAAGGTTTAGAAATATAATTGCTGCAGTATAGAGATTTGCTCCGTATGTAAATGAGTGTTAACGTTTTTTGATGAAAGATGCCTGAACGTGTTCTTCGCCTATGGTTCAGTTCTGATGCAAAGGAAGAATCCTTGTGTTTGCTGTTAACATGGGCACTATGACCAGCCATTAAACCCTGATTTAAACTGCAACGGAAGAAAGTGAGTTTTCTAACCAACTGATTATTCTTCTGTATGGTGTTCTGCATGTTTAAGAATTTGCAAGAACTGTTAAGTAAGTGCTGAAAATTTGTCCAACACTCTTCTTTTTGTTGTTGAACAAATTTTATGTTTGTTATTTGCCAAGAATCCTACCGGTAATTCGTTTACAGAATTCATTTTGAAAAATAAATATGTTATATATTTGAATGCCTTTGATGTGGTAGTACAGTTTTGATTTATTTTCCTTTGTCCAGCTACCACAATCATCTGAAAAATTGGCGTCTCTGGTTATCATTCTTTTTATCTGCATTTGCTTTATAGTCAACCGGGCAATACTAATACTTCTTTAATCTCAAAGGTTTATAAAATTTTATTGAAGTTGTTTTTCTGGACTGCAATTGGAAACGGATATGCCATAACTACAGGGGCTATGGAAGGACTTTTAGTTCCACTGTTATTTTCAGGTAACTGTTTTAGCTTCATCGTGCTTTACTGACTGCAAAGTTTCAGCGAGCAGACAATCCGACGTAACTCGTAGCCAGATCGAACGGTGCACGAGACCGCTATCATGTTTTTGAAACTGCATTTCGGGTTTTCTGCGATGGATTTGATGATATCTGCAAAATATATTTTTTGGCGCCAAAGAAACTCATCCAAATGTGTTTGTATGAAGACCCGTCTAACACATTTCTTCTTGGCACTGCTCCACATGCTTTCCATGTCATTTGTATGCTCTGCATCAGTCGCGCCTGGTCATTTGAGAATAGCTTCCTCCTAGCCACCAGCGATTCGTCGATGGCTTTTCGCCCACTAAATTCCTTCTTCATTCTAAAAGAAAGCATCACAAATGGACATTTTTGAGAGTTTATTCCAACCAGCGAAGTCATGTTGGCAAACAGTGAGCGTCTACATTTATCTTTCGCCTGCGCAACCATTGATGGACATATTTTTAAAGCTTACGGATATTGTATATATTGATTAGAAATGTCTTCAAACTGCTATTAAACATCATGCAGGAAATTGTTCAGGATTGCTAAATATGCAGTGATTTTGATGAAATTAATTTAGATCGGAATTTGGCTGCGTTGGAGTGGTTCTGCTAACTGAAGATTACACTGGCTTTGTTGCATAACATTAGCAAACGTTTTAGAATCCTTGGATCTTTTGTCTTTTTGCCAAACTATCATAGAAAAGGTATTTTCTCTTAGAATACCTAGATGCTTCTTTCTATGATGTGTTATATTGGTAAACATGTCACTACAAAATGGACACCGTCGGACTTTCTTTCCGGAGTTTGGACACCTAAATTGTGTACATCCTATTTAGCCCATCTGATTATGTGACAATTTACAAAAGTTTTCTTATGAATTTATGTGACAGGGGTAACGATATGTGAACTTATTAAGATAACCAGTTTACCTTATTAAATTAACTTATGCGAAGTAATTCTTATAATAATAGGAAACACATTAAACTTCTGAAATAATTTCATAGATTTATATCAGTACCTTCCATGAGACTGTGAAGCACTACCGCTGCTGGAAAACATTGCAGGTTTGTGTCCGATATGATGTGATCTGTATGATTATAGCAAACACATTTACCTTTAAAAAATTCTGTAATAAAAACATAGAACTACAGTTTACCTTATACGAGACATAAAGTTATAAATAAATCCATTGCAACCATTTTACCACGTGTGCAGATGAAGAGGCACTGCTGCTTCAAGAAATGTTCAGGCCATTATAATTAGTATATCTTTATGATACAAACACATCTATCTGAATAGCTTGTTTTTTTGCATTACTTCTTTTTTAATTGGTGTATATAGAAACTTTTACAAGTTATTACATTTTCTGATACCATAAAAATAAAATCCTGTTTTAACTTAACTAAACAAATTATCACCCACACCTGACAAAGCTAAAATGGTCCAACCCTGTCTGTTTGTACAAACAACAGCTTTTCTGCATTTCGTTGCAGAAGTCTGTTTCTCCTGTCTTTATATATTGTTCCTGTCTCGCTGAACATACGTTCGCTGAAAACGGATGATGCGGGTAAACGAAGATATTGTTTTGCAACCGCCAAAATAATTTTTTTGGCAACCGCTTAGAAGTAAACAAGTAACAACTATACATGGAGAGCACCACCAGAAAGCCCTTTTCGAAACGGAAAGTTTTCGTGATTCGCTCGTTCGTACTGGTGCAAAACGTCTTGGAAACATGTGCAGGGCTGCCACTGTGAATTTTAAGATATCCCAAGGTTCCCTTGCTAAAAATCCCAAGAAAACCAAAAAATGGCAAAAGCACAGTTTAAATCCTGGCTGGCGCAGGCAACACAATGTTTATAGTTACACCAGGTCCCAGCCATCACGTACCTTTGAAAAACACATCATAAAAAATATTTTTGGTGTACATATTTTTATTGGCACATGATACAGCGAAAAGCCTGTAGTACCGGCCTAAAGACAGAGTATTTTAATCCACTTGCACGGATTCGAACACAAAAATGATAAAACACTGTTAAGGCCGGTTTACACGGTGATGCTCTGCGCGCGGTGATACATCACCGTCGTAAAGTCATTGCTTGCTGCTACCTGCTATCTCGTGGCTTTATTGCATAGTGCCGACATGATCCACAAAAGATCCTTGTTACGCAACACACATCAAGTCTCATTTATCTCAAGGAAAGTAAACGATGGAAAAGAGAGACTAATGGTAAAACATTGGATTTTAAACTGATACAGTACTGGTTTTTCGTGCGATCATTCCAGAACAGTACCTCTTCTTTTACTTACATCAGTTATATTATTTTGCAAAGATATGCAACACTGCAATGGATTGCACAACTATAAGTCTATAACACCCGGTTTACGCAACAGCCTATCTTATGGTCAGGCTGTTGGAAAATTTCAGGAAGACAGGAACATGCAACTACGACACTGAATATGCACTTCCAAAAGTTACTGAATCATGAGAACACGTGGAATGGTAAAGTTACACCGCTCAATCCCTCGAAAAGTCATGGTTGCAATGATGGTTTGGAAGCACGTGACCGCTACAATACCTTTTTTTACTCTTTTTTTTTTATTACTGGGAGCAACACAACAAAGCTCACAAGTTCCACAAATCGGAACACGTGGGCAACCAAATCTCAGGGGCCACAAATCTGGCGTACCACACATTGTACTGCTCGATATTTCTATGCATGCCTTCTTACATGCATCAGGTTCAGGTATCCTGGTCGAAAAGCCAAGATCGCCCAGTTTAACACCTTTATTTTCGGTTACCAGAATGTTTTCTAACTTTAAATTCTCGTTCATGTTGGTAATTTCCTTGGGAACACATCCAGCTAGCTTCTATAAATTTATGACACCAACATCCACATGCATGATCTTATTTGCAACCTGACATGTAAAATACACTGTTTCCTAAATATCAACAAATTGGTGTTAGTGATTATTGCAACCCTTTCATCACCACAAGCTTGCGCAGTAATTTTGATTCAAGACAAACTGTAATATTTTGATAAGCTTTGAATAATACAGAAGTCAAAAGTTAAACTGCATCAACTAAATTGCTTCTTCATTTCGCTGACAAGTCTCAGCTTGTCGCTACTGGCGATTTTGTTGCAGTTGGTTCAGCCCAAAACACTCGGCCAATCATCTACATCCGTGAGGCAACCATATAAATTTAAATTCAACCCACCTAAAACGGTGGTGGTGCCTAAAAAGTGGAACTGACCACCCTAAAACATAGCGTGGAAAAAAACACTAGCTTTCGACCCCTAGAGTAACTACGTTCCACCTTTAAAGTGTTTACCGCAGGGTATGAATTTCCACCTCTTTTGAAGCATGTTATTCTCCACCCATAACAAAAATACGTCATGGTATTATATTGATACGACGCAGCGTCATTTAGATACAAATAAGCTGGGTCAAGTTTCAATATTGACATGATAAACAAGAACGAAAGAAAACCGGAAATGTTAAAAAAACACAACATACATGAAATGTCAGGTTTATGAGCTCTTCTGGCAATTGTATTTTTATTCCGACGTTTCGATGTCATACAGGTCGCCTTTATCAGGGCAAGCCCAGGTCGCCTACACTTGCAACAAGAGTTCATAAACTCGACATTATGCCAGGCAATAGCATATATACAAGGATACAGTACACAGAAAGATTTTTTTAAAGCAGCACGACTTTTAATGTCCGTTGGGATCTTCAAAAGATGACACAACAACTGGAACGTATTGTTGAGCACTAGTGAAAATTGGATGTCAAAAGTCCCATATGCAGCAACGTGAATGTGGATATTGTTGCCCCAGTTAACCACATCCGGAAATTGAAAGCTGGATATTTTTCAATTAGCATTTCCACTGTCAAGGTTCCATCACGAACTTCATTTCTTCGGAACGTGATGGTTCTTTCCATTCTATCCAATATGGACTCCATGTTTTTTACATTTTTACGACACTATTTAGCCATTTGTTTGATGTGCATTTCTATGCTGTGGTCGTCTTCAAGACTATCCTACATTCAAAGAATGGATGTGTTACTGCTATAGTAAATGGCTAAGGTAGATACACAACATTTATTAAAAAGAGTTTGCTGGAATGATGTTATCGGTGAACTCTTGTGGTCTCTTTTGTTTGTGTCCAAATTTATTTTCACTTTTATCACCAATCGTGGGTTGTCATTGGTCTTCGTGCATCTCTAAATGTTTGACGAATGCTTTCAATCCATGTACCCTGTTACAAAATCATGAAAGTAGTTTATATACACGGTTTTATACACACATACATACACGGTTATTTATGTATATATATATATATCAGGGGTGCAAAAAAATTTTCAGAGTTTGGTAGCGCGCCAGAATTTTTAGTAGCGCATGTGTTTTAGCCTTATCTACGTCAACAGTGTAGGGCTTAATAACACATACATATATGCCCCCACCCACTTCATACATGCCAAAGCCAAATACCTTAATTGTTTTAACTGGAGACCACTGAATCTGAGCTTTGTTTCGATGCAGTTTATTTTGCTAAAACCCTTTCACAACTGGCAAATACACTTTGCAAAAGCAAAACAATTGGCATCAGCTTGGACAGGAGTGCACAGCCATTTTGCTCTTAATAGCCGCATAACAGGTTCTTGTTTCACTTAAGCCTGCCAAGTGTTTGATTTTTTTTTACAAATTACTGATTTACATAATTTTGATTTATCTCATAATATTCTATTTACTTGTGGTGCCTAAAAGTCCAGATGATTTCTAACTTAATCCATGGATTGAGTTGAACGATTTGAAGTTTTACTTGCTTGTGATGTCATTAACTATATTGCTAGGTGTGCTGTCTGTATATTTAGCATTGTTTGCACACAAATAGTAAAGTTTAAATTAACTCACGGCCACCAGCACTGATATTTAAATGTGAATTTTCACGGCTGGACTAGTTTATCTTGAGGCCGTAGGTTATGCACCCCAGTGCTTACATAGCACCAGGGCAAAGCATAACCTGTTGGCAAGAGTGTTTTTTCCAGAAATTTGAAACGAATTCCGTTGGTTCGAATACCACTGTGCTTTGCTATGTGGGAATGTTTGGTGACAAGCTAAATCGATAGGCTATGAATAATCAACTTCACAGCATAGACAAAAATTTCCCCTCCACACACTTATTGCGACCGCACAAAAAAGTCCGCAATACGACTACAACGTAAGATCTTGTGTTTTTCGACGCATCATACGGGGAATAAAGACTTTAGCTTGTTTGTTGTGGAATACGCGTTGAGTTCCGTTAACGTAGCATTTACTGGATAAAACATAAGTGTATGTTAAACAAACGTAAAAGCGATTAAGGCGAACAAATGTACCCTGATCCAAGAAGGGGAATCTACTTTTCACAGGTTGCCGAAATATTGCGTCGTGAGCTACGAATCGTAACAAGTGTATGTGTGGCGTGTGTGACGTTTTGTTGAGTGGATGTGCGTTGCAAATCATTTTTGAAACACACGTGACCGATTGCACCATACCAACGACGCTTAGCATGAGTGACGTCACATTCTGCGCCCGAGGTGTGCGAATGGTTTTTATACTGAGAGATTAAATATTCTATCTCGGTTATAAAATATAGTGATTTTATAAAGTAATTTATTTCTAATTACGATGGTCACTGTGACGTTACGTCGATTGATGATTGCAGAATCAGCACTTAGTGCGCAGTTTGCATAGTTTTGCGACAGCGCATCAAGTGTGGCAAATTTTAAAGTTCAGCATGCGACCAACCTATTGTGGTCTGCGGCCTGATCCATGCGTCTTTTCATGGGAAACACAATATTGTTAGATCGTTGCCCGATACCTATTTTTTCGCCAGTTGTACCATTGCTTCAATGTTTTAGTAAATTAGTTCAATAAATTTAAACCACTTCCAATTAGGTGGCAATAAATTACAGTCGCGCTGCGCGACCGCATTTTTGCACCCCTGATATATATCAATTTATTTGGGATACATACAGCAGGGTTTCTAGAATTCTGGTCTTTTAGTTTCGGAAACTGTTTCAACAATTCAAGGACCACGTGCTGATACTACAGGTGTTGGGGATATCTTTTGTGGAAAATAGCAATTGTAATTTGTGATAAGTATTACCTGTCAGCTTACAGTGTATGAACAGACATTGAATAATATAATATCTGACAAATTTGTCTTCTAGCTGAAGAACCAGCTCTGCCATTACAATCACTGGTTCATCTACAGGTTTGTCTTGGTCGAAGTTGTTGGATTAAAAAATTATCTGCAACAAATATATGTATGTATACTTGCTGCAACATCATCCCCAGAACTTAAGGAGGAACATACATCCTGAAACAAGCAAACCTGGTTAAGATTTACTACAAAAAAGTGATTTACATTTATTCACCTGCAGGGAGAACAAGCAGTTTGGTCTCATCTGGCAAGATTTCAGGCATGTCAATGTCCTCCCAATCCCGAAAGTCTACATTCCATTGTTGCAAATGAAATACATCCACACCAAACGTGCTTTTATTTTTTTGAAATATTTCACCTTTTCCACATTATAAAACTTGTTTCCTATCATTGCAGCTAATATGATATTGATTACTCATGTTCCTGTTCAACTCTTATCCAAAAAAAATAGTTAAATTTAAATTTTGACACTATCAATAAGTATTAAAGCAAAATCCTACTGGTAATACAATTAACAATGTACGTACACAAATCAAATGCATCTCTCAGGCCAGTCAATCAACAATGATTCTGGAGTCTGTTACAAAAAAAATCTGAATTGTAGCCTGACCATCTGTTTCACATTTGTATAAATCATGTTGGTGTACACATACCTCTATTCCAAGTTTAAAAAACAAAACTGTCCCTGTTTTAATTACAGCATAACTATGGTAATGTGAAATAAAAGATAGTGACATTGTATTTCAAAACTTTCTATTCTGTATATGCGACATATCTACAAGTTAAAAAACTGAGAGATATAACCACCACTCATTGTGCCATGGCCCCCTCAAGAAACTTTCACCAGCTGTTGTAGTATTAAATCTTGCAATTCGTGACGAAATTGTAAATAGCAATGACTCAGTGAAGATAATTTACAATATGATTAAGAGGCAACCACTGTTAGAAACAACTGTGTCGAGATAGTCACAACCGCATCAAGTGAGCGTTCATTCAGTACATTATACTTTATGTAGATAGTGTATATTCCCTGCGTCGTTTTAAGTAAGTGAATATTTTATATTTCTTCCATTCTTTATTCGTTTCCGTTTTTTAAAAAAAACATACCAAGTGTTAAGCCTGATGCCCACTGACGTCGTATGGCCGTCGTTGGCGCCTTCCGACACGACAGCGGCGACATGCTCCGACGGCATATTCACACCGCGTCAGAGCAATCGGGGATGAGCGGTTTAAGGCGTCGCACACGACGAAAGAAGTGCTTCTAGCGACGGTCCGACAAAGTAGGATCCAGTTCTACTTTGTCGTGCGTCGTTGGCTTATCGGGCTAGACCGCATGTGCGAAATTGTTTAAAAAAACGTGTTGCTAGTTATTTCTTTTCATGTTGGCAGTACCAAACGGCAATTTAATGTTTGTTGTTGCTGAAAAGCAGATATTTAGGTGTTTTTTGGTTAGTCCAGCAGTTTTGAGTGGAAAAGAAAATGTCTCTAAATTATGAATGGGAAGTGAAGGTTTTGCGGGAAAAACTGATGTTAATTCAACACGAGTCTATATGTTTTTCAACTATTTTACAAAACATGAAAACACGGTATTAATGTGTTGACAAAGTAACGTTGATATTTTATGTCCAGGCAATTCTGGGTTGATGAAATTTTTCTGGAAAGGGACATACAATCTGAATACAAACTTGTAGACAAGTTGTTAACGAGAGAAGATCCAGAAAAGTTTAGGCAATATTCCAGAATGCTTCCTCAACAGTTCAATGACATATTGAAACAGTTAAAACCTGTAATTGAAAAAGAACACACAAATTTTCGCAAACCCATCAGTACAAAACAGCGCCTGATTTTAACTTTAAGGTGAGAGAAACTCCTTGCTGCTTTATGTAAAAAAAAAACATTGTACGGTATTCAAAGTATGTTCCAAAATTTACAGGTTTTTAGCCACAGGAGCATCTCAAAGGCAGCTATCATACTCCTTTAGAGTAGGTCATTCAACAGTAGGTAAAATTTTGCGTGAAACTTGTTCAGCAGTTTGGCATGTTCTTGGTCCTAAGTTTCTGAAACCACCAACAACTGAAGATTGGTTGAAAGTTGCTGAAGACTTCTACACTTTGTGGAACTTTCCAAATTGCATTGGAGCAATATATGGGAAGCATATTCGTATTAAGTGCCCTCCTAACAGTGGGTCAGAATTCTTTAATTACAAAGGATACTTTTCACTCATACTTTTGGCAGTGTGTGATGCCAACTACAAATTTATACTAGTTGATATTGGTGATTCGGGTCGCCACAGCGATGGTGGAGTGTTTTTGAATTCCAAGATGGGCAAACTTTTTGACAGCAATCTTCTAAATGTTCCCTTAGCAAGCACATTACCAAACTCAAACTTTGTTGCTCCCTACATGCTGATAGGTGATGATGCATTTCCGATGAAGAATTATCTCTTGAAACCGTACCCTGGAAGATTTCTTTCAAGTGACAAGAATGTGTTTAATTACAGACTGAGTAGAGCACGCAGGGTTGTAGAAAATGCTTTTGGCATTTTGTCAGTAAGATGGCAAATATTCTACAACATGATGAACTGTGACCCAGAGCTGGCTGAGTTGGTTGTTCAAGCCAGTGTTGTACTTCACAATTATCTTCAATCTTCTTCACAATTGAATTATGGTGATAAGAACACAACAGATGGAGAATTTATTCCAGGTTCTTGGAGACAAACCATCACACAAGCAGTCAACCTGTCCAGAGTTTCCAACTTGGGTTCCAACCATTATGGAAACGATGCACGCTTTATTCGTGATGAACTGTCAAATTACTTTAACACTGTTGGTGCAGTACCATGGCAATGGAGAATTGGCGAACATACCTAATACTTATATTTTTATCTGAAAATGTGAAAATATTACAGTCCCTAGGTTTAAATTTACAGTTGCATGTCATAGTTTTTGCAGCTTGACCTTTGCTATTTGCATAATGCTCAGAAAGTTTCATTTTTATTCAAGCTAAATGATTCTTTCTTTTTCTCTTTTAGAGCATTAGATTATTATGGAAGAAGAAAATTTAAACAGAAAGTTAATTGAGTTAGTGTCTGCCTTACCTATACTCTACAATCAATTTCACCCGGATAAAAAAAATAAACACAGGACTGAGAGTGCGTGGAAGGAGGTTGCTGCAAATATGAAATCTACTGGTAAGATTTGAGCCAACATTAAGTTAACTGTATTCTTCAAAAGGCTGCAAAACAAAATCTACTGTTATTATGCAATGGCCATTCTATTTTCCTAGTGCAGTCGATGGAGTAACTTAAGAAGCACATATGCTAGAAAGCATAAAAAGGCAAGAGAAGTTCCGAGCGGATCAGCAACCCAGCCTCCTCAAACCTGGCCATATTTCACCCAACTAGCCTTTCTGGAAACTTACATTACTCACAGAAGGTAAGTTAAGTTTAATTGATTCAAAAATTGTTGCTGTAGCATACAAGACACTTCATGAATGGTGTGTTTTGTTTCTTTTTAACTATGGTTTAACTTTGTCCTAGTTCCAAAGACAACTTTTTTCATTCAGATGAGGAAATGGCTGCAACAGGTTCACCTTGTTCAGAAACAACAGGTGAGTGTGTTGAAATGAAATATGTACCACAAAAAGAAAACTGTTGCAGTAGATTTTGTTTAAAATGCACTACTTTAAATTAATAGAAACTGAGCCAAGTGAACAAACCTCGCCTCAAATTGCTGAAACACCACTGAGTTAGGCTAGCAGTGATTTTTGCAAGCGTCGAAAGAAAGGTGCTATTGATGACGTTCAAGTAAGTTTGTTGTGTGTACTACAATACTGTTTATATCATTGTTAGTGTAACCTATTAGTAATTAGTTATAAGTGGTAAAATTTTTAAAACACATTCTTGTTTCAGAATCAAATGCTGAAAGTTCTTCAAAGGTCTAACGACAGGTTGGAAAATCTAAATGTTCCAACAAAAGATAGGTTTGATAACTTTGGTGCTTTTGTGGCATCAGAGTTGCGAAGCAAACCTTCTGAGCTCGTAAGCATGTATATGCAGGATATTACTAAAGTTATATATGGTGATTACACTGTAGAGCTGAGCATAGGGTAATCAATATCACATTGATTGCATGCATTTATGTTTTTCATTCATTACTGCAGTTCATTCTTCTATGCTTGTTAAAATTTTCATTGCATATGTGGGTTTTTAAAACTGTTTTATATATTATCATTGTGAAATTTGTGGTGAACAAACCAAACATTTACAAAACATCACTGCTGATTTATTTGTGTCTGCCATATTGCAGTCAGGTAGTTGATTTGTTTTTTACTTTAATTGTTTTACCTTTATTGTTCAGTATTTAATTCTTTCTCGTTCTTTATTGTTCTGAATAAATTATTTTCTACAATCGTTTGTTTTATTTTTAAGCTTGACTTGGTCAGGGGCCATGTTTGACAAAAAGTTAAAATCATTTGTACAGTTGATAAGTTTGTGTGAAAGTGCAGAACCTGTAATAAACAAGTTTAGTTACTTCCAAGGGCAGCAAATTAGTAACTATTGCTTGACCAGCGAAAACCACATCGTCAAGCACTTTCGGACCAGTGTGCATTTGACGGTCGCGGTCGTCGGCGCATCGTCCTAAAGCAGGGTTGCCAATTTGGCGGATTTGTCGCCAAATTCCACAAATTTGGCGGATTTGTCGCCAAATTCCACAAATTTGGCGTTTTTTGAAAGTGGTTGGCACCAAAAATTGCAACTGGCGGTTTGGCGGATATTTTTGTAAAATTTGGCGGTTTATAGAACTGGTTGACACCCAAGTAATTTCTTCGGCGTTTTTGCTTTTTTAATGAACGTTTGGGCATTGTTTGTCAAAGGGTTATCTTTTTGACCCAACAAAATCTAGGTTGGATTCATTAGCTGCGCTTTTACAATGCAGGTTAAGGTTATCTTTCATTTAAAGACTGCTTACGTCATAAATGCCCCTGCTTAGCCAACCAATACAATAGTAGTCTCTACTCTCTGACTACTAGACATTAGAAAATAAGAAGGGAATCCGAATGTTTGTGTCAGGAGTGACATACAGCGAGTGTACCATTGAAGTTAAATAGTTTTAAATGTTTGATATTGTTATTTAAAAAGTGGAAACCAGCTTACGACAGTGAGGGAAAGTGCATGAAAGTGGAAAAACACTTCTAAGCTATTGTAAGAATCCAAGTCAAACTAATGCTGTCTGGTAAATTGCATCGCCAATAATGTTCAAATATTCTACCTCCAAAATTAATACAGTTTGGCTAATAAAGTGACTTATACAACTGTATAATATACAATCTCCTGCTAGTTTTGTAAAAAAATGTTTGGCGGGTTTTTTGTCGTTAAACAATTTTTGTTTGGCGCTGTTTTGTTGTGGTTGGCGCTTTTTTGGGAGTTTTTGGCACCTTTCAGCAATTTTTATCTGGCAACCCTGTCCTAAAGTGCTCCAGAGAAATCGGAGAATGTCTGGGGAATACCGGATCGTTGTCGTGTCGGCCATTGGTGGGAATCCCGCTTTACATGTATACGATCGAATCGTGACTATAACGTTCGTTACTTACAGCAACAGTAAGGGCTTCACAGGGCCTTAGGCTAACCAGCATTTAGTTGATATTGCGAGTTTAGTAGGTACAACAGGTGCTAACAGAGAGGTCTACACCAGGCCTGTCAAACTCGCGGGCAGCATGCGGCCCACGAACAGTCAACCACAATTGCAGTATTTTGTCAGATTTTTATCTAAAATGATAAGTTTTTCTTACTTTTTAAAGTAAAAGCTATAATTTAAACAGACGTTTACCGAAATTTAATGTATAAATGCAAATTCATATGTTATGAATAAAAACGATAGTAATTAAACTGCTCCTCAAAGTTTCAGGGTGTACAACCTGCGGCCGTACGTTCACATTTAAATATATGTACTGGTGGCCGTGATGGAATTAAAACTCCTTTGCCAAAACTTTTGAGAGTATCACCAGCTTAGCAGCCATATGCGTCAGAATTTTTGTAGGCCTATTGTGTGCAAACAATGCGAAAAAAACAAGTACGAAAGCGTCACAATATAGATTATGACGTGATAAACAGTTAAAACTGATCTTCACATTCTGCAGCTCAATCTATGCATCAATTTGAAAAATAATCTGGGCTTATGGGGTGTCAATAGATTGCATATGAATGATACAAACAGTTTTTCTACATCCGTAATTTTAAAACAAAAACCAGCATATATATGGCGGCTGTTGGTGAAATAAGGATCTGCAATGCTTCCGTCAGAGTGAAAACGTTGTTTAAGTACATAAAACTAGATTAAAAATCACATGCGGCCCTCGGCATCATTTCCAAACTGCAATGTGGCCCCCGAACCCCACGAGTTTGACACCCCTGGTCTACAGTCTACCGCCATATGGCGCATTCACCGCCGCAAGGTGGTGCAATATATTTTACAAAATTTCGTATTTTTTGACATGTGACGTCACCTCGTACCAACTTGGTTTGGAGCTTGTTTGTAGTCGGTTGTTGTTAACGTTCTCCGACGCCAAATACGTTAGTCAGTTTAGGTATTTTGGTGTTGAAATGTTTTCATTTTTATACTCAAGTGTGCAAAAATGCCTGCAGTGTGTTCTTTGTATGGTTGCAATTCGAGAGGAAATCAAAAGGCCAGCAAAATGACACTTTTTCGCTTTCCAAATATAAGGCGATTGCGGTCAGCTTGGATTAAATTTGTTAACGTGAAAAAAATGGAAGGAACCAACGGAATACAGTGTTCTTTGTACATTTTACAAATAAAATGCAGTATGACAGGGGTATGGCAAAAGTTCTGGTGTTAAAGCCAAATGCTATTCCATGTATTTACAAGAACAGTCTTCTTCAGCAAGAAATGCTATTGAGAGCAGCTGCAAGAAAAGTAGCCGCACAGCGTATGGTTGGCTTTAGTTAATTGTTTTCTGACATAATCTCAGTTAACATTGTAGTCTTTAATATTACCATTATGTTATACTAATTTAGTTTGTTGTCATGCCATTTACTTGGTAATAACAAAAAAGTGTGGTTATGAAAAAAAGGTATAATAATATCAATACATTTTCATGTAGGGAACCACCCAAACTAAGCTATGAACCAAAATACATTGTGTGTAAAAAAAAAACTTCACCTCTTAAATGGTGTACCAGGAGTAAATTAACTGCAGATTTCCCTGGACACTCAGCTAAATTTGGCACATACACAATGATGGATAATGGATCTTTGCAACAATAAAATTGTTGCCATTAACCTTGTTCAGGTATTCAGATGGTAATTTCATAATATTTTCTAGAGCAATGAAGTGGCAAACAGCAATTATATGGAAAAAGAAGGATTCTTGGGATGCATTGAAAACATCACAAGCAAATGACTGTTTATTAAAGCCTTTGTGACTGACAGGCATCCACAAATCATTAAATACATTAGTGAAGAATTGTCACAAACAAAACATTATTTTGATGTTTGGCATGTAGCTACAAGTATATATGTTAGAAATAAAAAAGATCATACGCTAGTATATTTGTTTTTATGGTTTTAATTTTAGGAATCCAAAAGAAACTGACAGCACTTTCTAACAAAGCATGTTGCAAAGAGTTGGGACCTTGGGTGAAAAGCTTGTGCAACCACATGTACTGCTGTGCAGCAACGTCAGAAGGGAATTCACAACTTATAGTTGACAAGTGGCAACGTAACTCTGAAGTCTTCCTCAGCACCATTCAACAAATTTTCTGTAGGCAGTATATCTGTAACGCCTGAATACATAGAGGTTGCTGGTGCATATTGCATGTTAGTAGTTGGTACAGTAAAACTTACTCGTGATAGGTGTTACCCTCATCCTGATTTCCGAATTGACGTTTAAATCGATAACATGCAGCTTCTAATACATACACGTTGAGACATATAGATTCAAATCCAGGATATGCTTTTTTACAAAGCAGATTCGACTCAGAATATTCGTTGAACTTGGCTAACTGCTGTTGCACTTACTAATTTCATGGCAGCAAACGCATAATTTTCTCTCCTTCATTATCACACAGTTAGTACATAAACACCTACAATAATTCTGTTACGTGGAAAATAGCTTTTGTCAACAACAAAACACCTACCTTTTTAAGCAAACAGTTGTTATTTATTGCTCAACTGTCAACTCAGTATCTACGTTAATTTTATCAGTTGTAAACAATAAAAAAATGTACGCATCAAAGGTAATACAAGCAACAAAAACAACAGCTGATCAACGCCATTGTTAGAAGTTGGTACGAGGTGACGTAACAATCGCTGCTACATTTTGAACGAAGGTGTCGCTCGAGAGCTCATTGTTTGATTAAATATCTCGAAAACGACAAATCATAGGACAAAAAAATTAGTGATTCGGAATCCCTGAATTATGGCAATTCTAAATATCTAAAATGTAGAAAAAGTCACATCGCCGCTGCTTTAAGGACCGCGAGCCATCGAAATAATGGCAAGGTTAACGCAACCGAGATTAGTTTTGTCAGGGATTGTGTATCATAAAATATGGTAACCCTAGTATATGCAAGGGACACATTAAGTTGGGAAGTTGCACGGGCTCTTGTTGATGACGAAAAGAATTCAAATGGAACTGTTCAATACATTCTTTTGCTTAATAAGTATGCGCTGCAACCGCTGTGGCCAATCTGCAAATACTGCGTGGCCACAGTAAGTTGTAAAGGAAGAAAGTGAATTTTCTAACCAACTGATTTTTTTTCTGTATGGTGAATTGCCAGTTTAAGAATTTGGAAGAACAGTTGATTAGGGTGTTAAAGCACCAGAACTTCTTCGTTTATTGGTTGTGGAACAAGTTTTATCCTAATTCGTTTACAGAATTTTAAAACATAAATATATTGTTTATTATATTGACGTAGATGTGGTAGTAAAACAGCTTTGAAAATTATCTCTTTGTCCAGCTACCACAATCCCCTGGAAATTGGCGTCTCTGGTTATCATTCTTTCTATCTGCATTTGGCCTTATTGTCAACCAGGCTATACACAATTTTCTTTAATCCTAAATGTAGACTTTTTTAAATTTTTATTTGAGTTGCTGGTTAATAGTGACACGAGTTGTTTTGCTGTTAAAAGACTTGCATTTGGAAACCGAAATAAGCCAACAACGGCAGGTGCTATGGAAATGGCAAGACTTTGATTATTGGTCCCACTGTCATTTTCAGATGACTGCGTGTTAGCTTATCATGCTTCCTGGGGTCTGTAATAGAAATGCCTACATTATATTCTGAGTTCACTGAGGGAGTTGTAACTTTTGGCATCGAAAATTCTTTTTTCGAATCCTGTGTGCCAGCTACATATTGACGCTTAATAGGCATGTCAGTAAAAGAATTACCATCACTATTTTCTAAGTCAGCAGGGAAAGTTGCAGCAGTTGGCATCAAAACGACGAAGTGATTAGGCTTGTATGGTGTAGAATTACTTGACGACCACATAATTGTACCTATGTTGCTTTAGACCAGGGCTTCCCAACCTGTGGCCACAGTTAAATTCAAAAAAGTCACAGTCTTTCTTTCTTTCACCATTTATTGTCAAACAAACAAAAACATTGGAATGTTAACTTGTCAAAGATCACAACAAATGATAACGCAAAAAGCAAATTCCAGCAAAGGTAATATTTTTAGCCAGGATACTAAAGAGACTGATGGAAAAGCAAAACAATAAAGTCTCTTCTTGGACTGCTAACATCAGATTTAAACATTTATAAAAAAAAAACATAAGCACAACAGTAACCTTCCAAACCAGTATTTGTAAGTTACTGCAGAAACTCTAATCAAACAACAAAACCAAGCCAAATGGATTTTTGGTGATGGAATCTAAATGTAACATTTCCTTCCCTACAAATGAAGACACTCTGGACATGCAGTGGGGGAGGTAACTATGTCAAAATATGCCATTGTGGACAAAGGAAAACACAAACCAAGGTCACTGGAATTTCGCGAAGTGTGGACAAAACTATTATCATGAAAATCAATGAAATGGTAGATGATTGCATCTGCTGTTCTGTGGCTTGTTCAAAAACTAAGATTTGCCACTAGAGTCCAACCGCAGATTTTTTTCCAACAAAACGAGGCATTCAAAATCATGCTGTTTCGCAAATACATTGCTGGCACCAACGCACACACTGAGGTTATGAAGGATCACAATGAAACACCTGTAATACATTTCCAACAGAGCATGTTGTATGTGCATCCGCTTACATGGAAACGTAGACTGATGCTACGTTATGGTTAAGATATATTTGCTTAATTGATGCCACCTACAAGACAATCAAACATGCTCTACCGTTATTTTCCTTTGCGTGGAAACAAATTTTGGCTATCAGGTGGTGGCGAGTTTTATAACACAAAATGAGACCACATCAGATATTGAATTAGCTTTCGAAATTTTCAAAAAGCGGTGTGCAACATGCAAGCCGGCTTATTTCGTATGTTTTAATAAATAGATTAACATTTATTGTTTCGGCAGCAGCCTGTTAAGTAAAAATACATAACATTTGGATAAGAATTGTACAACATACCTATTACGCTTTTACTGTACAGAATGCAGGGACTCAATTTGTGCCTTCCATCGAGAGCAGGCATGGGAGAGGTGGGCTAAAAAGGCAGACAACAACATCACACCTAAATACCATGTGCTTGCCAAGCCAAAGCTCGAAATGCCAAGTTTGGCTAACACAGGAGGTTAATAAATTTATTTAAAATATTTGATTTTGTATGAACATTCAACATAGTTATACTTTACAGCGCTGGGTATACCTACAGAGTGGACAAACTCCAAAGGCAAAACAGAATTTTAAAGGGAGTGTCATCTAAGATTTAAAACTGACAAAAGTTTATCACGCATTGTGTCAGTATTGTAACAAAGAATTTTTGCCACAAGGTCGAGAGAGCTCCTAATTTCTGACTTACGTTATGTTTTAAAGGTATGAACAGGACAATCTGAAATCTTCAAGTTCCTATCAGCTATACAACACGGACATACCCGTGTAGCTGACAAACATACCTAAAAGTTTTATTAAACACTGCATTAAAATATTGCATGCTCCAGCATGGTGGAAGTCAAAGACGTAACAAAGGCAGGCAATTGTTTCAAAGTGGCTAGCTCTTCAACACAAAAAATTACGATGTCACTTTTGGTGGCAAAGATGATTTCCAAAATGCAGCTGCAACAACTTCACAACTTTGGGGCTTTTTGCAGGCATGACGTGGGAGTGCTTCCCTGTATACTGACTCTGTGTATGTGACGTTGGATCCAGACATTGTAAGTAAGATTTCCGCTGGGTAAGTGGATGCTGATACAATTTCATGCAAACCCACAGAAACTGCAGGACCAGTCGTATTTGTCAGAAAGTTAAATTAATTTGTCTTCTTGACCTCGCTATACGGGCTATTTATCTGCCTTCATGGTTTACATCAGGTTATTTATTTCCAACTCTTTACATGAAACAAAACAGTTGCACCTAAATTAAACATTATCACTCGGGCGATTATTTTTTGACCTAAAAAACGAAAAATTTTGACTTAAAAAAATTTTTTTTTGACAAAATTTTGACCTATGAAAAATTCAATCAGTTAAATTACACTTTATTGTACAAAAAGTGAAAATATGGCTGTGGGCTACTCTGTAGAGCAAACAATGTGCAAAAGTCCAACAGAAGGGCAAAAATGTGAACACAGACCTAGCCTATTCTGAAATAGGAAATGATATTTGCCTAAACGAAAGATACAAGATAAAGCAAAACCGAAGAGCTGCAGCTGCCGTAAGGACCTACCAAAATTTTGCACGTTTAGCGATGTGTTGAGCATACGCCGCCATATCAACCTAATTATTTCACTCACTTAATGGTTAAAGGTCCGTTTACACTGAGCGTAGCGAAGTTGAGCGATCCTTTCGGTACAATGGATTTCAATGGGACTGTTTACACTGAACGCAGCCTTCGCCTGAATTCTGGCGAATTCGCCGAGGTTCGTGAGCGTAGCGAAAATTTGGGCGAAGGTTCCCGTACAGTCGTAAATTTTTGCCAGTAAAATGTTAAAATGAACAAAAGTTTTGCTTGAATTTGACAAAAGATAGTTGAGCGACATTGAATAAATTTTTCTATGTGACTGAGATTTTGTTTTGACAAGGTCAAGGGGTCAAGTTAGACGAAAATTTGGTAATTGTTTACCGGTATGTGCTTGTTGAGAGATTGTTCATTCAAGTTTAATTGCTTAGCAGCTAACAAAATAGAGCAAGATGAATTTTGAACTTATCGATGAAATTCTTGTGGAAGAAATAAAAAAAATACAGGTCTTTGTACGACCTATCATTTCATGGGTATCGTGACAAATTTGCGAAAGAAAATGCCTGGAAAGAAATCGGGCAAAGTTTCAACATGGAAGGTACAGTTTAGTGATGTAAAATCAGACAGACAGATTTCGAATACTAAAAACTTAGATTTTTTTGCTTAGACTTCTTAGAATACTAAAAACTGAAAACATGTGCATGTTAGACTATATGTCATGTGCAATTTGCAAAGATGTGATTATATGTGTGCATAACGTAGTATACGTTACTGTTATATATATATAGCTAAGTGAGATCTCTCACGTTACTGTAAAAAAATCTCTGAAAAAGTCCGGCTCAGAAGCCCTAACTGCATCGCAGTGGTCATTGTACCCTGTGATGCAGTTTTTTAGAAAAACAAATGGAGCCCAGGGGGTGAGAGTATATGTCTAGATATCACTTAGCTGTATATAACTGAACTTCTAATGCACCCAAAGACAGTGCACAATGTTACAAATTATATCAAGAGATTTATAATTGCACGAATAATTGTGGATATATTTTTTTTAACCCTCTTTGCTTTTATTTGTTTAGTACATCATCAAACTACAACATTGTGTTGGAGGAGAACTCGCTCTGTGAGAGTGATGTTTCTGGTGTGGAACCGGTTTGTTTCCCAGAGACCTTTTCTACACCAGAAACACATTCAACACCAGAACCCACAAACCCTACCAGTCAACACCAGAACCAACGAAATGAAAAAAAAGGAAACCGGACATGGATCTGGCATTGTTACATGCCTTAGAAAAAACAACAGGTAAATAGTAGTCAATAATTTTACCGGCAGTTTCCTTTTTGTATGCATTTTGTTTAGAACTCAAAATCAAAAGGTCGTATTTTCATGCAGTTACAGGGCAAACATGGCTCTGAAAAGAGCCGTTTACATGCATACTCTCTAACACCTTGAAATGGTATTATGCCAAGACACAGATCCTGTTTCGCTGCAGAAGTATTCGGCAAACTTTTCCCTCACTTCAAATGCTTGCGTGCTATGACGTCGCCCAACCCTTTGAATGCACCCTAGACTAGGGTTGCCATACGTCAGGATTTTCCCTGACTTGTCAGGGAATTTGGTGTTTAAATCTGCGTCAGGGAGAAGAAATGTTAAAATGTACTTAAAAGTCAGGAATTTAAGAAAAATTATACATATACTATGAAATTAATGCACCAACGGAGAAAATTTCTAATAGTTAGCTACAATCGCGTCTATACCATGAAACGTAAAGAGGTAAACTAGCGGCGGGCAGGTTAACGCACAGGGTTACTGTTTCGTTTTGCATTGTGTTTGCGCGCGTAACAATATCTGTTTGTTACTAGTTGTCTAACAATACCCGTTAAATACAGATATAAAAATCCGCGTCTCAAGAAAACACAGCGTTCGATGCTACGTGGGAAGTTTCATTTGCCTTAACTGTGTACCTAATATGCAAGGAATTAACTAACAAAAAAAGTCGAATGTCGTGAGATATAAAACCGTTTTTACAGTGGCATTTTATTTCAAATTAAAAAAGGGAAACTCCCAGTGTTTTTTTTTTCTGTGACAATTTGAAATTGATCCGAAGAGTTTTTAGAGTGGCAAAGATTGGCGACCCGTGACATATGTGTTTATTATTTCAAGGATAGTGAGAGTAGTAAGCTTAGCCTAATAAACTTAACTAAACATGAAGCCTACGCAGAAACTTAATTAACAAGGATCAGAGTGTCGTATCTAACGTTTTCTCTTGTCGCTGTGACTTCCGATTGTTATAAATTTATTCCGCAATAGAAGTAATTGGATCGCAAAAAAGGCTAACCCAACGGTTCTTAAACTACGCGGTCCTTTAGTGCTCCGTGGATATTTTTGAAAGTTTGAAGTAATTCTCTATGTTCTAATTTAGCGTCAGTTTGTGCAACTAAATAAGTTTAAATCAAAGTGAAATTGACAATCGACCATCTCCACTGGCAAAAAATGCAATTGTTCGCGCACAATGGGAATGGTTTTTGTCTTGTCTGTAATGTCAGATTTCGATCATTGTTATGCAGAATTTTACATAACTAGCTAAAATCCTGCAATCAATTTTCTTTTTTCTGAAAAACACATTCAGGATTAAGGACAGCAAGCCCTCGAAATAATGGCAAAGAGACCGTTTAGAGAAAATACCGAAAAAGTTTGAGAACCGCTGGGTTAACGCAACTGAGATATATTTTGTCAGGGATTGTGTATCATAAAATATGGCAACCCTAGATCCGACAAACAAGCCACGATGCCTCCCGGTCCAGTCATTAAAAAAGATGGAAGAGTTCATTTAAGGTTTGTTTAGACTTCTTCCTCTAACAATTGGACATCTTATTTCAAAAATTGATGCTGCATGGCTTATGTGTATCCAGCTGTCTGACATCTGTTTGGCTGTTAGCTACAATCGCGTCTATAGCATGAAACGTAAAGAGATAAAAAAGGTTAATGTTTCGATTTGCAGTGTGTGTGCGCGTTAAATACAGTAATAAAAATCCGCGGTTTAAGAAAGCAAAGCGTTCGATGCTGCGTGGGAACGTGGTAAGTTTCATTTGCTTTATCTGTGTAGGTGCAAGGAATTAACTAACAACCAAACGTCGAATGTCGTGAGATATAAAAAAAAAGAAACTATTGTTAGAGATTTTTTATGCATGTGTACAAAACATGACGGTTTAATCTGGCCGAAGTTTCACTTTTTCTTCATTACCCTGATTTAATTTTGAAGTATGGCAATTGGAAGCAATTTTGGTGTGTGCGATTTGAATCGTTTCATACAAAGTCGAAAACAGTTGGAAAAAGGTATGAATAATTCTAAAAACATTTACTTGACAGTCGCTCAAAAGAATTCAATTGCAAAAATGCTAGACACTATCCAGTCAACTGTGTTTTGAAAAAAGAAAAGGGAGTTTGCTAGCAAAAAGGCTCTGCAAATCAGTGGAATTGATGCTGAATGAGTTGATCATAGTGATGTGAGATATTTTCAGTTTTGCGATGTGTAGTGTGTGGTGTTTCAATGATGTTTTTGTTGTTGATGCCATTGATAATAGACCAGTGTTTGTTAAAGTTTACAAAATAATTGTTACAAGTAGCAAAATTATACTTTGTTGTTACCAGTGGCGCAACTAGCGGAAAATTGGGGCAGTCAAGGAACTCTACCAATACGACTTTCCCAAAAACGATTGTATTGCTAAGTGCGTATCATAGATTGGTCAAATGGTCTGACGCGCTTTTCTACTAATAATCTAAAAAAGAACTGGGATTCGTCCTTGAATTGTACCGCTTCGAATGCCGTGAAAAAGTACCACTTGTAAGTCACAAAGCCCATTGTGATAGTATATTGACGTTTCAAACTAAGGCATTGTTTCGTAACAAATAAACTCGTTCGACTGGGTGTTTACACGTTAATCTTGCGATCTGTCTACTAGTGCTGTATCGTACTATGTGTAAGTTTCTAGTGATCATTCCTTGTGCATATTTACGTCAAGTTGGAGTGGAAACCAAGTAAATTTGTTATTAATGTGTTGTCCATCTAAGAAAATGAGAAAAATAACGTCGTTTTCGGCGCTGTACGAGAGCCGTTATATCAATAACGCCGATAGAAAAGGGACCTGGCATGCCGACGAACCTGCCCCCCTAGTTGCGCCAATGGTTGTTACTACTTGAATTGTGTATCTTTCAATATTCACTTTCAATGTTATGTTGTTGAAATGACCAGCACAAAAATGTTTTTTAAAGTGGGGGAAGAGCTCTGCCATCACCCATTGGATTTGTGTAATCTTAATGATATGTACCATCATCGCCTAAGGTTTAGAGCAGGGGCGGGCAACTTCTCCAGTTGGCGGGCCTGATATGGGAAAATGAAGTATTTGGCGGGCCGGATTCCTGAATCGATACATTAATCGCGTATTTATCCAGTGATTTAAAACGGATTTTTGACCACCTAAACCAGGGGTGGGGAACCTTTTTGTTTATAAAGGCTACCAAACGATTTATCGACACTCGTTTAGGCCGCATTGACTATTTTCCAGGCCAAGGGCAGTGATGTTCAAACTTTTTGACTTACAGAATGGTCGTTTTGCTATTTCCTCGTAGTTTGTAGGACTTACGGTCTCAGCTAATTAAAATTCCTCACTACATTTTCATCTTCACTACAACATTCAGGATTTATTTAAGCTAGAAATTGCTGAACCTGGAGTTTTTGGTAGTCCTAACTATGGAAATCGCTTTATGTACCACTATGGGACCACATGGGTCTTGTTTGAAAACCGCTGTCCTGGAACTAATCAAAAAATAATCTGCAATAAAGTCAAAAATACGTTTCTGTCTATTTTTTTCAACGCCTGATGCAGTCGGTTATATCAACATCTTAAAAATGTATTTTGCCATCGAAAGCCGCACTTAGTGCCCTAAAAGGCCGCATGTGGCCTTTAGGCCGTAGGTTCCCCACCCCTGAACTAGGCTATACGTGTGGAAACAAAGAAAACCGTTAAAGTAGGACACACACAAGGTTGGTAGTTATGTCGTAACAATGGACGTATGGTGCAATGGTAACAACGGCGGGAAATTTTTTTGCTATTGGGGAGCGTTACTGTTTGTTACAACTGTAATTTGACGTAGTAAGCAAGTAATGTGGGATTGCGGCAGACTGTGGCCGCGGGCCACATTACCATGTAAGACCGGAAACTGTCCGCGGGCCGTATGTTGTCCACCCCTGGTTTAGAGTATACAAAGATGCTGCGTAATTAACTAATACATTGTGCAGTGTTTTGCAGATTTAAAGGACATGGAATTCAAGTATCACATAACTTATAAAAACAAAAAACTGATAGTCACCGTGACAGACGAAGAATGTATGTGTGATCAACTGTTAAATTCGTTTAATCTGGAGAAAGCAGTGTAAGTGGGCTTCAGTTTTGCGGTGATCATTGAATTAAAAAGTGTATCTACCACCTCGAAATAGGTCATCTATTTGAAAAGTCATGATTAACCTTCATAATAAAAACCTGAATAAAAAGTGGGATAAAACATCTGCTATTCCAAATATGTCATGATACTCTGTTAGAAAAGAAAAAAAAAGTTAAATGCCTTACTGCAATTCAGGCAATATTAAATGCAGACTCAAACATTATGTAAACCAACCCATCCTCATCCTGTACTTTACACTCGTCCATCCACACCTCCAGTACTGTTGCATCAACTGGGGGCGTGCATACTCCACTCATCTAAATCATTTACAAATTCTTCAAAATAAGGCCATCAAAATAATCTCCAATGCTAGCATGACAACGCACCTGAAACCAATCTACCGCAAACTAGGCATCCTCTCAATTCATAATTTAGTTCAAATAGAAATTATTAAGTTTACATATAAGTTTGAAAAACACCTGCCTTCAGTATTTCAATCATATTTCAAGGCCACTTCCGAAATTCACCACCACGATACGAGACAAAATCATGCCAAAAACTTTTTTCATCCCCGTTGTGCAACAAATTTTGAAACCAAAAGCCTCAAATGCCTTGCTGTAAGCGTTTGGGCTGCAATCCCAAAACTAACCAAAACGTTACCATTTGCCAAATTTAAATCAAACATTAAAAATAAGCTGTTGAATGAGACGTAGAGTTTGCTCGGCTTTGTATGGTAACGAACAGTCCAACACGTGCTCCTTAGAAACAATCCTGCCAAGCAGGACCAGGTCCCTTGCTTTGTTACATCATGCGTTTATTCCTGTTGTTGTTTCTCATTTTCATTCATTTTTTGGATTGTTTGTTAGCTACATTTCTCCCCTACTTCCCTTGTTTGTGTAAATATTGCGTAAGATTATTTGTTTATTTTTCAAAATTTATCGCTCACTATCCTTTTGCTCTCTGCTACTCCTTTGCAGTTTCTGTTTACATTGTTTTTTCCAGATTGTTTATTTGCTTTTCAGTTCCCGTTCACTTTATTTCTGTACTTTGTTTACTTGGATTAATTCGTTTTTGGACAATTCGCCTGCCATCTTTTTTGCCATTGTCACCTTCTTGTGTAAGGGGTGGCTGACAGGATGACCACGTGGTCTTTCGCTGCCCCGCACGCACAATTTTGTGTTACCACCCATTTTCGTTCCAATTCAGTACAAATAAACTAAACTTGAACTTGCGCGCGCGTAACAATACCTGTTTGTTGTTAGTTGTCTAACAATACGCGTTAAATACAGATATAAAAACCACGTCTGAAGAAAACACAGCATTCAATGCTACGTGGAAAGTTTGATTTAATTCACAAGGATAAGAGTATCGTTTCTAACGTTGGAATATTGTCCATTTATTCCTTACGCATCTGAGATAAATTTGTCAGGGACTGTGTATCATCAAATATGGTAACCCTAGTCTAACAACTCTTTATGATCCTTACAACAAAGAAAGAAAAACACTTGTGACCACACGGGATAACTGGAGTAGAAACGTTTGTGACGGCATTTACGGAAGATTGGGTATTGGCACTATTGTACGAGCCAGATCCACGTATAAGCAATTGTATCTAACTGGGGGCAATCAATGTAATTCTGATACTTGCCTTATTCTCGACCTACAGCAAAATACTTTGAAAATAGTAACCGATGCACGTATCCACTTTTTAATACCCATGAATTGACTGAGGAAGATCTGAATGCTATCAACGTACGCGACGTTCCTGACAGGCCCCTACAAGCTGCTTCAGCAACATCACGTGTAACTGCACTTATTAAATATCAGATACTGCAAGTCGGACATTGACGAATTCTGGGGTGAAAGTATGCACCATGTAAAGGAGGTAAAAAAGTGGAAGCGTCCACAAATTAGAGGACGCCTTTGCATTACAGCTGCTTTTAATCAAATCTGCCAAGAGGTGTTCAATATCATATGTGTTGCAACTAGGTAAGGTCAAGATTGTTATCTACAAACCGGATGCTATTGCTACCGGAGATAATCACTTTGACTCTGAGAAAAATGTCGTATATTTAAACGATTTAGAGACGACATCATATGGATCGCAACTGGACCAGTGAACAGATTCATCGAGGTAGCACTTGAAAATGCAATGATGAAACTTAGGATAAAATAAGTCGTAACCATGAATCGCTGTCAAGTTGTGAAAAGTTTGACATCCAAAACAAGAAATGGATGTATAGCAATGCATTTGTGCTTTAATGTGCATCAAACCTTTACTGGCGCTATTTAAACGCTTGTAATTATTTTCGTTTTAAGTTAGCCGCCTCATACCGCCACTATCATAAAACCTTTTTTTAGCCGTCTTGTCACTGTAATTATTTTCGCCCCGGGTTAAAACAACACGTTTACTTGCTGAAAACTTTTTCGTGTGTCGTGTTTTGTTTAAGTATATATTTTCTGTAACGTTCGTTTTTAATAAATATTCTTGTACGCTCTTACGGTGTTGGTTTGTCATAGTAGTAAGAACGCACTATTTTCGTTTTTTTACATCTGATTTGATCACGCAGTAAGCCTTCTGAAACTAATTTGCATAGTTCGTGTTGTGCTAATCTAAACTGTGAAACACAACAGCATTCTGTTAGTTCATCTATCGGTAACTACAAATTTACTTTCATTTTGACATTTAATCCGTGTTTTGTTCACAAACGTTCCAAACGATAAGAACTACACAATGACTATTCATTTTGCAGTCTTGAGGGCAGAATTGGACGAGCTCGGGCAAAAACTTGCAATGGTGATTTCACAGATCTTGGGCAGTAAAATTTGAAGCAATACGTGCAAATTCCTCTAATTCCACCTAAAAACATAACATTATTTCAGATTTGAGTCTGTTAAATAAAATCAGCCATCCTATCATTGTAAAAGTTAAATTTTGTGAATTCTGAATTTCTATCTTTGAAACTCCAGCAAACAAAACAAAGAGGTTGTTACCTTCTAAATTACACCAAAAATGTGCTAAATGTGAAACCAGATCGTCTGTAGTTGGCATCGTCAGTTTCTGTCAAAAACAAGAAACTGCAATGAAATATTAATCAAACAGCAGTGCGCTCGAGCTATAAACTGTCTATATAAAACAAGCATTCCGAGTTTATGTCGACTGATTTTGTACTTTAGAACCTTCTTCCATATTCAGCTTTAAAATTTGACAATAGAGCCTGTCACAGGGTCAGATACTGCTTATTTTGTTGATTCTCACAAGCGTGATTACCATTGCTGAAACGCGTGCAGTCTTTGTACTTGTAATTATTCCCTTGATTGTCTTTTTTGCAGAAAACTTGACAAAAATAGCGATTCAAGTTGCCTGGAATAACAAAATTACCGTGACCAAAATAAATTTTTAGGTTATTATGATTTGCATGTACACGCAAAGCTATAAAATTACGAATAAAACTCTTTCCTACAAAACAATACATTTATATCTTCTTACCCAATGATTCCGATTCGTCAACGAGGGCTAGCATTGCAATCAAAGTAAAGACTAGTGCAAGCTTCATTGGGAAGTTTTCAGTTAGATGTGTTCAACGTCAAACTATAAGTTCGATTTTTGCATTTTCTAGATATACAGCAAAAAATGCCATTAAAACATCTCACGGCAAAACGATTACGTCACGACTGACATTTCGTAAATGCTAAACTCGGGACAAATAAGGACTTCAAACACCAACTAAGTTTCAGCGGTGTGAAAAGTTTAGGTCTGAAAAACGGTAACTGCCTTAAAAGGCTAGCGAAGGCAGACCTCTTCTATCTGTCCTCTTTCACCACACTCGCATGGTGTACCACGACAATTCTTGTACGATTTTCTTGTGCCTGGGGTGATCGTTGTCATATTCAGCCACATTACGTGGAGAACATCTGTTTCGTAAAAAAGGATCCCACAAAAAAAGTTTACAAATACTATGACGCGATTTTATTATTTTGTGACACACTTGGTAACTGTGGGCGTTTAAATGCAATAATGTCTGGCAAATTACGAGAAGATTGTGGTAAATTAATACGGGACAAGTGCACAGGTTAATAATAGTTTGTCACGAAAACCCGAATTTTAGATTTAAAAAAAATGAGTTTTATAAGTCTCATTCGGGTGACACTAAAACGCTGAATATTACGGGACGTCGCGGAAACCGCTAAATATCGGGTAAATTGCTGACGGTTAGTAGTGCTATTATGGTTGGGTTGAGGTTGTATAATAGTATATGAATAAAAAATGTCCCTGCCTAAAACTTATTTAGATATTTCCTGACATTCGGCAGACGTTTCGGCCGCGGAATGTTTCACTCCAACCTTAATAGCACTAACCGTCAGCAATTTAACCCGATATTCAGCGGTTTTCACGACTTCCCGCCATCTGCCACAACGTCCTGCAATATTTAGCGTTTTAGTGTAACCCTCACGTTATGTTACCTGTCACTTGCCGGTAAAGACAATGTGAGAAATTCAAAAAAATCCGCTTGTTCGCTGTGACGTTAATTGTAAAACGGATCGTGCAGAAACATGGATAAAACGGGCCTGAAGTTGGTCCGATGCGCTTATAAAACTTGATCTGGATTCGTTTGGTTCTAAACCCGTAAAAAATAATGATGTATATTTTTTTTAACTCGGGGTACTTTATAAACATATGACAACTATTCCAGGCGCGACTTTAAAATGTACTTGGTTTAAGCTTGAAGCCATAATGCGCAACATTCAATTCGCCTCTGGCTACCTTGGCGGTTTTAATAGTGGTACTAATGTTTTTTGAAGCACCGGCAAAATACATTTGTTTTTTACTACAATGACACAACTCAAGGAAGTTTAAGTTCAAGGCTGTGTGCGGTTACAAAGACTGATTTGACAAAATTATGAGGGAAAACTACTGTAAGGAGAAACCATCTTTTTCAGCAGCCTGTAAAATTGCTTTAGATCAGTCAGATTCTTTTCCAAAAGGACCCAAGAATATAGGTGTATGTGCGGCTGTGTCCAATGAACAGTCTGCATCAAATCAAACTACGTTGCTAAAGCTGATTGGAGAATTGCGTCTTGAGCTTGAAAACCTCAAACAACAGGTTGATTCTATTGTCAGTAGGAACCGCACAATGTGGCAAGCCAGGTCATATTCGGGCAAGTTGCCGGGTAAGGCATTATACCAGTCAAGTTACTTATTTCCACAGATCGCGTACTTATGGGCCAATTTCTAATCGACCTAGTTTCTCACCAGACGTGTACCGAATTGACACGTTGTCACAACTACGTCGCTATTCTGTGATTAGTCTAAATTTCCACCCAGTGTATGACCTAATTGACACTGGCGCTGAAGTGACGGTGATTTCGCGTTCCTTGTTTAATCACTTGTCTGGTTGCATGTAGTCATCTTGCTCAAGTATGTTCACAATTGTGGAGGCAATGGTAAACCGATCCTCCTGGATGGGGTAACAACTCTTCGAGTGGGTTGAAGCAAAGAAATGGATTTTTACTGCCTTTGATCCCCCTACTGCAGATCAAAGGCAGTAAAATTTGGTACCGTACTCGTAGTCACAGATCCTGTAGTTGTACTGCTGGACATTTTGTGCAAAGTTTCCATAAATCTATTCATCGTGGCGTTGAGATTGCTGTTCCATAAGAACTTTCTGTTGTTCAAGTTGTTGCCTCAGAATTTCGACAAGTTCCTTCGTTGTCATCGTGTGATACTTCAGTTCAAGGAAAACAGCATAAACAAATTGCTTAAAATTTGGTCACTCAGATCGATCCGTAATCCTCGTCGCCAATCTGTTGTATTCGCCACTCACGCGGCCACGCCGTAATTCGAATAAAGTAAAAAGGTCACACATAGTGAAATGTGGTGAAACGCAATCATGCGTAAAACAATATATATGACGCTAACGTTACGGTTACAGCATAGATAACTTAATTCACTAGATGCGCAACTCGTCTGCCGACTAAATATTTAAAAAAATCTCTCGGGTGAATTACTACATAGAACAAGATGTAACTTTTAATGTGTAGTTATGTTATGTTGATGTATTTTTTAAACATTTTTATTTTAACAAATCTAATTTAATTACCATGAATGCGAATATATTGGTTTTGCCTTCCTTCAGACGTTGTTGTTAGTTTGCAAGCCGGTTGTTAGTTTGCAATTCCACAACAAGGGATCGCATTTACCATGGAATTGCAAACTAACAACCGGCTTCCCTTTCTGGATGTGGAGGTATTACAGGCAACAGACGGGAGACTTTCCACGCAAGTGTACCACAAACCAACGAGCACCAGGCGCTATTTGCATTTCACGTCTCACCATCCTCTACACCACAAGAGAGCTGTGGTGAAATCGCTGACAGATCAGGCCCGAAGGTTGACCACAGAACCCGGAATGCTCCAAACCGAATTACGAAGGGTACACCAGGCCCTGCGGTTAAATGGCTACCCGAACTGGATCCTCCGTGACCGAAAAACCACGGGTGCTCGGAAAAAGGTTCAGTCCAAAGAGCGTACATTTGTTACCTTGCCATACATTCCTAGGTTAACAGACGTAATACGTCGCATGTTAATCGACTTTGGGGTCTCAGTAGGGATTAAACCAGTCAACACCCTACGTCAGATGCTGTCGCACCCCAAAGATCCCATTGATACAAACGCAGCAAGGGGTGTGGTGTACGCGATCCCATGTCAACAGTGCAAGGAGATTTACATTGGCGAGACGGGAAGATCTCTGAATACGCGCCGTAAAGAACACGAGAGGGATGTAGCCAAGAAAGATGCTAAAAAATCGGCATTAGCACAACATGCTACTACCCTCGGTCACACCATAAACTTCTCTGCTGCCCAGGTGTTAGCTAGAGAAACCGATTTTCACAAGCGAGGTTTCCTGGAGTCGTGGAACATACATTCTCACACCAACACGATGAACGTTAAAACGGACGTTCTAATGCCGATAACTTATCGGTCACTTTTGCACCATTGAGCCAGGTGTTATCACACGACCATTGGTGCGCACTGCGTTATTTCTATCGCCTTTTTTGTGTGTGTTTCGCCGCCCTTTTCGCTTTATAATAACTTGTGTTTGCATTGTATGTCATTACCCTGATGAAGGTGTTTCGTATGGGACATCGAAACGTTGGCATATTACAATAAAAAACTGCCGGAAGAGCTAAAAATTCTGTTAAAACATTTATATGTTCATAGGCAATGTTACCAATTTTGTTCTGTACTGCTGTTTAGGATTTTTTTTGGATGGCAAAGCACCAATTTTTAACTTTTTTCTGCAACCAATAATCAGCAGATCGCTTTTTTAATGTGATCTTCACATATGAATGCTCTAAAAGAATTACTGTTTGATTTTGACAACAGAAGTGGGTTAAAAGGAAATTAATATTACGTTTCTTTATGAAGCATGTATTATGTCTCCCTAAGTTGGGTCACGCAATGAGAGCACACATTTTTGTAAATTGCTGTAATGTTTCTTCATATCAGAGTTGCTTTGAGATTCAGGATTGCAAATTTTAAACAAAGATTTTTTGCCATTGGCTGGCACGGTGTGGCTAACCTAGCTATTACACAGAAATACAACTAAATCACAAATACGAGAATTTAGTCTTGTCCACGGTATATTTGACATAAAAAATCAATCAAACAAAAACGGTTAGTGATCCTTTTAAAACACACAATAAACTTTTAAAAACGAATAAAATACACGAGATACATGACACTTACGTAACCTGCAAGTTTATTATCACTTCAATTCCAAAGTTATTTGACGTTTAATGCAAGAAATTGCGATTTTTTGCCAATATCTTCACTCTTCACCCATTACCCGCCATTGTAAAGAAGCCAATGTGTACTGGTTCATTCAAGCGTGACCTGTCTGAGCGATTTCGCCGAGTTGCGCATCTAGTGAATTAAGTTATCTATGGTTACAGCAATGAATGATGCGGTAACAAAAGTAAATATACAATAACACAACAATATTCAAGATATGAATTGTTGTATTTTTTTCTTTTTGACACTCATGTTAAGTGAAACTCCTTTTAAAGATAAAATTTTGCTTAATTGTTGTGATCACTAGCACAAGACTTTGAACACTTAATGGAGGCTTCACACTTAACAATCCTTACTTTAAGTAGCCTAAATGAAATTCAAACTGCTTTTTGCCTGGTCAACTACAAACGATCTAACACTAAGTATTGCTGACACGAGGGCTTTTGTAGCCTGCATAACCTTCAAGAATATATCGAAAAATCTAGCATTGCCTAAATCACATGATATCACACCAACAAAATTACGTCACAATTAGCTCAATCAAGTGACCTAGACTTGCACAGTAATTCGTAAACAAGTGCAAAGCTATGCATTTTTTTATTTTCTCGAAATTTCTTCGTACAACGAGTCTCTGGATAGCTGCCTTAAATCTATTTTTCTACTTTTTTTCGAGAACTACTTTTTTCCAACTCATATGCAGCAATAGCACAGCACAGAAAACCAGTAAGAGATTTGAAATCAGCCGCTTTGCTTTAAAATCAATTACAAACAAAACCCAACGACGTCCAGTGCCAGAAATAATTAACAAATTATTATAATTTAGGGCTTCTGTTCTACATATAAAGCATGCCTGTTGAAAAGGGACGCGGCGCGCGCGGCGCGCGTGGCATAAGTCATAAAAGCGGAGTCCAACACACCAGCGGTTTGTAAATTGACTTAAACTACTTCATAGCTGTGTCCAGAACAAGGTCACATATCCATTGGTTGCCCGCTTAATAAGTCCCAGGGGAAATCTGTAATGAAGGTAAATGACTCTTCGTTATTTTTTTTTAATTTCTTTCAAAACGGAATTTCTTTGCTCTCGTCAAATGATTCGTGCAAGGATGACACATCAAAATCAAGTCGTTTAAAAACCTTGTTCAGTGTTGAGGTCGTTTGAATAACTGTTCTACTCATAGTAAATGAGGCATCTGAAGCTGTGGTCCTACAGTGTAATCAAAGTCGCTTGTTCGAGGTTTTTTTTCGTCCAGATTTGTTTTGCTTTTCCGCGTCTTACGTATTCGTAACATAGCCGACAAAGAGTAACTGAATTTATCATTAGGGTTTTCAATTCCAGGCAACTGAACTGCCACACAAACAGCCAACAGCCAAAAAAAAACAACAACAGCCGGTGCTGGCGCAAGAACACTCTGGTTTGGGAATAATTGTACGCTTTGCACGGTGCCTTTGAAGGGGTGAGAAACGGAGAAACTATCTGTGCCTGGTGAAAAGCCCACCAAACCCCTCTTCACACACAGTTGCGCCATTCCTTTTTGTGTAAGACGGTACTGCTCATCTTTTTCCACTCCAGAAACTTTTGGGTTAGTTAAACTCGTTATGTCGTCAATGATATTTTCAATCGTATGAATAGGAGACACTTTCCTCTTAGATGTTCAAATGATTTTTTCAACTGAAAATTTCCGATTCCCTCTTTCCGCGTTTCAAAGTCATACACACAAATCTCTTGCACCACTATGGTTTCCAACAAGTTCTTTTCTTTCCGTGATGGATTTTAGCACATCGTTTAAACTTTCGCTAGCATTTGTTGTCGCTGCCTGGCCATGGAAAGCTGCAAATTTTCATGTTACAAATTTGTAGCTGTGTTTTGTCAAGTCTTCCTTTGAAAGTACGGACGAAAAGATGTGGACCATGTGCTACTACTAACAATTTTTTCCGACGACTGACTAATCAGTCGGGTTACATCGTCTTGTATAACTTTTATATCGTCAGATGTGCCTGAATATTTCTTATTTTTTCCCTAATCCTGTCGGTCAGTAAACATTTGTAAGTTTAGAAAGGAACTTTCAAATCGCGTGTGTAATTTCTCGATTGGTAACAATTTCAATTAGAGACAGTATATCGGTAAAAAACTGTTAATGATGTTTATGAAACTTTTTTGTGTGGATCATAAATCCTATCAAAAAACAGGGTCACCATAAAAGCATACGTTTCTCACAGAAAAAAAGTTGTTCGAGCTCAAACGAAAAACTTCTTTTGTTAAATTTATAATGTCATCATCGGTTGCAAGAATGACAAGCAAATCGGGATAAAGATTAAACATTTGCACGAATGTATCCGTTTGAATGAAAACCTCTATAGCCCCAAAGATTTCGTCGTTTGAAATACGTCATAGCAGATGTTTGTTTAATGTTTTGGCATTGCTTACGGTCTCGATCAACAGACATATGATCTTGATTTGCCCTTACTTTTCTCGGATTGAATTCTTTCATGCATAGTTTTTGCGCTTTTCAAGTCAACTTCCCAATCAAAAATTTAGGCTGGCTTATCACGGGTCAACTGCTGATTCGACCGGTTTATGTGTAGATTATAGCGCACCTGGCAAGTGGACAATAACCTGACAAATAACACAGATAACTAGTGCGGTTTATACATGCTTTGTTATGCGTGGCCAAGTTAATGATCTTTTAAGTATGACCAGATTTATTATTCTTAAAAAAAGGTTTGTTTTGACTCTGTACTTAAACTGCTAATGTCCCAGTCAAAAATTATCCCCGTTTATGTAAAAGTCTTGTATAACTTACGTGCGGCATATCTATGATATGGCCTTTCTGACATTGCCATGGATATGCCATATTTGTTTATTCTGGTAAAAGTCTGGTGAAGGGAATATAACCCTGAAGTAGATATACCACGTCTAATACATAGGTAATCATGTTTAACAAATAATTTATTTTCATAACGGCAAGGAGCAATTTGAATAGACTTTGCACATTCTTTATCTTAATTTAACAGGATTAAAACTATTTTGCAGTGTTTAACGATAAAATTGTTCCAATCGGAAATTTGGATTTAACAAAATTTGATGGAAAATAATTTTGTTTGATTTGTTACGAGGTTTGATATAAATTATTGCAGGATAAATTCGTTGTACTTTGTTTTGCATTGTTTGTGATGTAGCGTTGTGTGATTTTTGCATAGCTGTGGATTTGAATACTAACGTGCCGGATTCAGCATATTGCGCAATCGTTTGTCGTCGCACGTTGCGGTCAAGTGACTCTGTGACTACTGTTCTTTGTATCTGAAGTAATCGCTTTCAGGATCAATATTTTGTTTCAAATCAAAACGAAAACGAGTTTGAATTGTTTTACTGGAACTGTTAAAAATCTTAAAAGTGAGTAAACCCTTTTGTAGAAGTAAAATGACAAATGGGATGCTCGGTAAATACTTCGGAAGAAGAATCATTGTCATTCATGAGAGAAGTTGCCTTGTCTTATTCTGTTGTTTTTAAGGGAAATACCATGTTTGACTCTGTAGTGATTGTTTTTGTGGTGTTTTTGACATAGTTATTGCAGATTTTAACATTTTTTTTGTTGTACACTAGTATGCAAAAGGAGAACTGTTTTACAAACCCAGTTAATGCTTACTGCAGGGATACAAACAAATTCTAATTGGTGCATTGATTACCATGTATTGCCCATTTTCAACATACCAAAAAGTGCTTTGTTTTACTACATAAAGATGACTTGGTAGCTATAGTATTGCTTCATATGACATAATGATTTTTGGTGTTTTGCAAGCAAGTGGTTCAAGAATGAAAAAAATTGTATGTTTAAAATTTAGTAACGGCTCAACAGACGTGGTGCCACGCAGATGGATGGTTGGGTATTCTCAGTGTAAATGGCCGCCTGACTCAATTGCAGATATTAAAGCTTTAGCCAAAATTAAAGTTGAACCTGAGGAGTACTGGAAAGAACACAGTTGTGTGATTCTTTGGGAATCTAGTATGTAGTGATATGGTATTTACAAAAAACACCCTTATTTAAATGAAAAATATATCTTGTTTTTTAAGATAGCTATCAAAAATGTGAGGAAATGAGTTATACTACTGCAATGTTAAGTGAGACATCAGCAGAATAGGAATTTACCCCACCTCCTCTTGTGAGAACAGACAGTCGAAGTATTTACAAACAATCAGCAGCTCAAAATGATAGTTGCATCAGAAAGCATAAAAGGTTTTTGGACATTAAAGGCTTTACATAGTTTGCTGCAGTTAAAACTGTTTTCTTTGTGTTATCAGATCCGAAGTGGCTATGCTTTCATAGGAAAACAACTTCATGTTTTAAATGAAAAACTTGATCGACTTTGGTATTGGAATGTTAAAATGAGCAGTAACTCTAGCACTTCAACTAAACTTTGGAAAATAGAACCTGCCTGTACAAAGGAAGAGTCTCTGGTACAGTATTACTGTGTTAAGTTAATTGTCATGCAGACTATAGAAAATAATTAACCTTTTTCAAAAACAGAATGCAAAGTTTGCAATGCAATTTTCTTGGTCTGGAATGGGAAGAAGTCGTCAACAAGTGAAACGAGCGTTTAAAAGCCACCAACTCTACACAATTTTTGAAGGAAAATTTGTCTGATCGAGGAGTTTCTTGTTCTGAATACTTTTAAAATGTAATTGCATTGTTATTGAGTTGCAAGGTAGTTTTATCATTTGCAGTTGAAATTATTGATTAGTGTTTTTAAGTAGTTCAAGTTATACTGAGTATTAACAAGTTTTCAGATATTTTTGTTATTACTTAATGTTTAAATCTATTTGAAATGGTATGTCAATTTCCAGGTTTTGTTTGAATCATTTTTTAGTGTAAAAATTTCCAATGTATTGTGCTTTTAATGCAATGAATGTTGCTCTTTTAATTGCTTTTATGATGTCTCTTTGAAAAACATTACTTTTTAGATGTTCTACACAACACTTGTTGCCATCAAGTTGCCAACAGAGAGGAAATAGCCAACGCAATAAAATGAGTGTTCAACAGAGTGGCTGATTGGGATGACGGGAGGCAGCAACGCCTGAAATCTACAGAACAAGCCTGATGGAACACCTAATGGTCGTTTCATTGTGCTTATTCGTTGGAATTTCTTACAATAACGTGGTATTTATTTTTGCATTTGAAAGATATTATGCCAAACATACGTCAGGGCTATGCATGGGTTTAGCATATGGCCAAAGTCTTTTGACGAGGGAAAACGAACATAATTTGCAGAAGGGCCCTACATAAATTTTTGCTTGGGGTTGGTAATGTATTATTTGTTAAATTTTTAAAGTACTCGCAAAACACTAGGGGGGCATGAATTTAAAACTGCCGAGGAGCTTATGAGTTTGATTAAATTATTTGACATTTCTCAGTTTCGTGTTACGAAAAAAAGTAAACTAACTTGGTACGTTACGATGGCGACGTTTTTTGGTCAAATAAAATCAACATTTTGTTTAGTCGTACCTGCAACTCACGTTTGTGTGACGAAATCACGTTTTTGGTAAAGGCGGTCCGATTATGTTTAAGTGGAATCGTCGTTTGCTTAACAAAACATTAAGCCAAGATGTTGCAGAAAACGTTAGTTCTGTGGATGTCAGCTTAGACTCCGAGGTATCGCATGATGAGCAGGAAGAATTAAAAAGTATTACTGTTGAAAAAAATGAAGAGTTATCATTAGCGACAGCAATTGCAGGATGGGTTCTTACTGAAATAAATGTACCAAAGTCAGCTGTTACTAACTTGCTAAAAAGCTTTGCACAAATTTGACGAATCACTGCCGCTTTCTTATTAAACATTGGTACCTAGTCCAAATTTAGTAACTCGCAGCATTGGCAAAGGCGAATATATACGCATGCCAAATTGGTTAACATCATTAAAGACAGTTTTGGTTAGTATGTACAAAAAAGAGCTGTATTTTCTTCTAGTGAACATAGATGGACTTCCATTGTTTAAAGGGTCTCCAGACTACAAGCTGTACCCAACATTAGTTTCTGTATTTAGTCTTCCAATGAGGCCATTGTTTGCAGGCATTTATTGCACCAATAAGTCCTGCAACAGGGAAATGCCTCCAGTTGATGAATTAAACTTTTTTTGCAAGACATGGAAATGTTAAAAACACAGAAGTTTATTCACAATGAGCTTTTTTTGAAATGGTTAATAATGGTGTGTATGTTTGCGATGCACCAGCCCGTGTAGCTCTCAAATGTGTTAAATATCATTCCGGCGACGCTAGTTGTGAAAGGTGTACTATCCATGGTGAGTATCACAGTAGGCATGTTTGTTTTACTGGAAGCAATGGAAAACTGCGATCAGACACTGATTTTATAAATCAAACTGACAAAAACCACCACAAAGGATACAGTATTTTAAGTGATTCTGTTAAAATGGTGACACACTTTCCACTCGATTACATGCACTTAGTGTGCCTTGGAGTTCTGAAGAGACTTCTATGTCGGCGGAAAGGTGTTACTAGGTAAAAATTTCTTGCTCTGATACTGATAGTTATAAAAAATCAAATTCTTTTTTTTGCAGACATGTTCAGGCGAAACTGGCTCCAGCATCAATTAAAACAATGTGTGAAGACGTATCCTCGTTAAGAAACACATACCCACTGAATTTAATCGAAAGTTAAGAGTTCTCTCTGATTTGGCTTATTGGAAAGCTTCTGAGTATCGATTATTTCTTTTACATGTAGGTTATGTTTTGAAACACTATATACGGATCTGTTCATAAGTTTAATGGTGAAAATAACGGCCCAAAAGGACGTAAAAAGCGACATGCTTTATTGTTCAAACGTTTCGGCAAATGCTCATGCCATCATCAGTGATATGAAGGCCACATCAGTTACACCCATTTATGTACACTTTAGTCGCATAGGTTGTGTTGTTTTTTAGCTTGCTACATTTGCCTGATGAATATTTACCTTTTGGATCACTTGATTTGTATAATTGCTTTTCTTTTGAAAGTTACTTGGGGGTATTTAAAGAGTTCTGTGAAGTCAGGGTTTAGGCCTTTGCAGCAAGTAGCTCACTATGCTTTTAATCAGAACAAAAACATTCTTGCCACATCTGATATTCTTAAACAACATTGCCCTGTATATGCTTCACCCCTAGTAATGATATTTTTGTGATATTTTTGTGTTTCAAACTGATGAGTACTTTGTTGTTAAATACTACATGTGCATATCACATATTTTTTAATTTCCCATAAACACAAGAATTGTGGGTATCCATAAAGTGTCAAAGTTGAAAGAAAATTTTAATATTTTAAGGGTGGACTGTAGCATTGTTAAATGTATGTTACTACCATTTAAAAAAAATCAAGTGGCGCTAGAACTGGAACATGCCATTTAATGTGTTGTGTCTAATATTTTTCAGGTTTAAGTAATAACCAAACAAAATGAAAAACTATCTATGTGTAAAGTTTACCAATGGCACAAATGATATTGTACCAAAACTGTGGATGCGAGGACAAAATGCCTGTATGTGGCCTTCCCCTACAAACCTAGGGAATATACAGATGATGGCAAAAAATGGCATAGAACCTCGGCCTGATTGGATGTCATGCCCTTGCGAAGTTTTGTGTCAGGCAAGTAAGTGTTTTTAAGCCGTCACCTTCAACAGATGAATCTGCCAATGAAAGTTTGGACGAGGACCAACTAAATCTATCATTCAGCTCTCCCCACTAGTTAGGACAGAGAGCAGTCCATAACCACTTAAAAGGTAAGGTTTTAAAACAAAGGTTAACATTGGCACTTGCCTTCAATTTTTCTTTTATTACTATATTGAAAGGTAAATCTATTCATAAAATTCTCTTTTTATTAGAACATTTGCTGTACCAGTTTCTCCAGTCCGTAAGAGAAAGTTCAGCAGAGAAATGATGACAAAATCACTAGTTTTAAAGTTTTCCTGGTCAGGTCTGGGGGAGAAGCGAAAGCGCACCAAAATATGTTTCAAAAACCATGACATACATCACTTGTTTATGAGTAAGTTGTTGTTTTTTGTAGTAGAACTGCCTGGACTAAAATGTTTTGTGCATGGAGTAGTACCAAATTGCAAAATGAAGGCAGCTGCTTTTCGGCAAGCCTGTCACTCAATGATGTCTTCTAAGGTGTGACATGTGTTAGTTGAACAAACTGGTAATTATTTTGTCCACCGTATCTTGGCACACGTTGCACACAGAAATTCAAAATATGAGGAGGTGTGGCCCAAGCTGCGAAGCAAGTGCAGTCCGGGGCTGGAGATTGGAATGGGGGGCGTGCACTACGTGCTGCTTCCCTACCAGTGTAGCTGCAGTGTTCCCAGTGCGGTGTCCAAAATTTGGTACATGCATTGGTTGAAATCCAACTGTTCTTACTAATACAAGATGAAACATAAATGTTTTGTGTTCTGTTTTTGCATATGTCAAGGTAAAGAGGTCTGTAATTTTGATATGTCTATGCATGGGACATGTTAGATTTATCTTAATTTTACCATCATTAAAGGCCGGAACATCCTAGGGTAATCGTGTTTAGGCTTGGGACATGTAAGGGTTATCTTAACTTTACCATCATAAGTCCGGAACATCCAAGGGTAATCGTGTTCGCGCAATGCGTAATACAAGTGTGGGCCATCAAAAGGCCGATGTCAAATTTCAAGGGTATAAACAAGTGTCTATCCTGATTTATCCCTGGATTATGACGACCGACCATGCATGACTAATCGATATATTATGAATAAATCAAACTTGGGGTGGTGATAAATTTCTGATTGGACTATTGGTAATATATTTTGTTAGCGTTACGCTCACCCATTTTAGATATGATTGTTATTTTTTCTTTGAAAACGCCACTTTGGGTGTTGTTAAGTTTTGAATAGAAAAGAACGTCATGTCAGTTAAATTTAATTGTTTAAGAAATATGTAAAGTGTGAGTTTGATGCGGTCGAATGGCAATCTACTTGTCTTTCTATGTGTTTAGAAATCCTCCAGTTCCTATGCCGGGGTGCGATATTGTGGGCTATCGTTTGGGTTTTCAAGGTAGCCACTATGTTTATTCATTATCTTTATTTACTATTTTTACCCCACGGTCTGTTTGGAGTTGACAAGGCCAGTCCTACACAGACAAACTGCCCAGAGATGGCTTTACCGTAAATCACCGTCAGATACTTTTAACGAAGAATCCCGAGATACGGTGACCGGCATATAGCGCTCCGCAGTCTTATTTAAAAGTTCTTGAATTTTAGGGTATGACAGCTCCTCGTTACTGCAGTTTGATGAGCTGAGTTTTGTCTTAAGGCCGGTTCACACATGACGCGGTTAGCGCGTAACTGCGGAGGTCGACGGATAGCGTTTTGCGGTTGGCATGTCACACAAGGTGCGGTTGTCCTTGGGCGGCAAAAAAACTGTGGTTACGGCGGCTGGCGGTAGAGTTGAAATGATTCAACTGTACGGCGCGAATGGCGGCTTAATTGCAAACGTGAATGAAACAGAACAAAATTTTTTTAGTAAATATTGATGGAAATGTTGTTTTTATATGCAACTTTTCACAGGATATGTGTAATTTGGATGCAAAGGATCATTCTTAACCAGTTTAATGTGTAAACCAATATTTTTTCACATATAGTTGTAGGTTGTAGCATAAAAAAAAACTGATAAAAAAAATGGAGAATTTTAATGAATGTCTTATCGACCTAGTTAAGGAATCACCTTATTTGTACGATTCAAAAAATCGTGATTACAAGGATGCTATCAAAAAAGAAAACACATGGCTGAAGATAAGTCAAACTCTTGGGCAGCCAGGTAACTGTATCTAATCACTTATGGTGTACATGATTACTATACTACACTAAACAATGACATATTAGTTGTATAGGTTTAAGTGTGAATAAACTATAAAGTGAGTTACTATTTATATCCAAATCAGTGGAAAAAATGCAGCTTGCTAAATATGCATTCTTGATTAGTTGAAGCTTGCACCAAACGTTGGAAAAGCCTTCGAGACAAGTTTGCAAAATTAAAAAAGGCAATGGATGAAACCACAAAAAGTGGAAGTGGTGCAAGAAATGCAAGGGTTTGGGAGCACTTTGAGAGCATGAGGTTTTTGGATGAGCACCTTCGCCACAGATTGTATGTTAGAAAGTTGATAGTTTTGATTTTAAAGGCAGTGTTTAGTGGCAGAATGTTCAAGGGAAAGAGTCAAGTCAAGTCAAATTTATTTGCATAGTCACTTCATCATCACAGTTCCATTGTTGAACGGATACATAAACAGCAAGGACACCGAAAAAAACGTAGGTTATCGAGTCAAGTGTCCTGTTATTTGAATTGTGATTGAATTCCGTTTTGGGTATGTCCTGCCGTAGGATCGCAACCGACCGCACGAGCCTGGCGGGGTACGTCCGGTTGCATAAGACGGTAGTTCAACCCGCAGGTTCAGCTGACCAAATGAAACCCGCCTAAACGGAAACACCAGCTCGGTTCCTCGGAACGTTTCCTGTGATCCCGTAGGCAGACCCGGGTGTCCCAAGGACAGTTCGTTGCGACGATGGGAATGTTGCAGTCGAGCATCTCCTCCTCTGCTTTTGTAAGATCGATGGCGAGATCTCAGATGTTGTTCGCTAGGGAAGGTGCTGCACTGTCTTCGACCCGGATGGCTGATCTGAAAAAACCGAATCCTACGGCAGTATTTCGTTCTTTTGTATGTGACCAAGTTATCTAGTTTAATGATATAATAGTATAGAATAAAAAATAAAAAGTAAAATCACACGAAGATAAAACTGAAACACACACACAAAAAAAAAACACACACAAAAAAAGTGAGAAATAGGGTAGTTATGACGTAGGAGAACAAGCTGTATTATATGTATTCTGGTATCAGCGAGGACACGGGAGTGAATTAATTGTTGAGGGGTCATATTGCCCTAATAAATGCAAACGAAGCTGTTTTTTAAAAGAGGATAAGCGTGACAGAGACTTAATATTGTGTGGTAAGTCTTCCCATACTTTTGGACCTTGGTGACAAATTGATCTTGTGCCAAACGCGGTGTTTACGCGTGGATGAAAGTAGTTCTGGTTTTCAACCCTTCGGGTGTTGTGATGGTGTACTGACGCAATAGGTGTCAACAGAGAGTTGTATGTGGAAGGTAGTGTACCAGTACGAAACGCATGCACCACTTTAGCTACCTCAAGTTTGTAAATGTCTTTAAATTTTAGAAGATCCAAGTCGTGATATAGTGGAGTAGCGCGACATCGGTAAGGGCTGCGAGTGATAGCTCGCAAAATTTTGTTATGTTTGATGTTAAGCGTTTTAAGTGATGCAGCGTATCCGCTCCCCCACGCCGCGACGGCATATTGCAGATAGGGGGTAAAAGAGTAGTAGATAATACGGAGAAACTGTTGACCAAAGTAGTCACGCAGCTTGAACATAATACCGCAGGCTTGTGCTAGTTTTCGTTCCACATGGGCTATTTGTTTCTCCCAATTTAGCTGATCGTCGATATAAACTCCAAGGTATTTTGTTTCTGTTGATCGCGCTGTATTTGCTGCGATCCTATGGAAATCGAAAACTTCTGCGTGTTTGAGCGCTTGGAAGGACAAAACAGTAAATACGTTGTTTTACTCGTATTAAGCGATAATTTGTTGTGGCGCATCCAGTTGTCAACATAAACGAGTTCTTCGTTTACGTTTGTCAGCGGATGATTCAGTGACTCTGATGACATGTAAACACGTGTTATCCGCAAAGAGTTTCGTTGTGAATTTGGATGCCGTTGGTAAATCGTTTATGCACAGCGAGAAGAGTAAAGGAACCAGTGACGAACCTTGAGGGCAGCCACAGGTAACGTTTAGCAGTTGTGATGTTACATTTGCTATGCGTGTGCATTGTTTACGGTGACTTAAGTAGCTACTGAACAGTTCTAGTGGGCTTCCCCGTATTCCATACTGATGCTCTAACTTCCATAACAAAACCCTGTGAACGACTGTGTCAAACGCTTTAGACAGGTCCAAGAAAATGGCACATGTGTATTGTTTTTGATCAAGCGCAGCTAACACTTTTTCATATATGTCGTAAATTACCAGGGAGGTGGACCATACTGGTGAGTTGTTAACACTCCATTTTTTTCAACGTAGGTATACAAACGTTGATACATAATTTTTTCAAATATCTTAGCAAAAGGGAATAGCAGTGAAATTGGTCTGTAGTTAGTGCATTCAACTTGTGAGTCGGATTTATGAATGGGTATTACTTCCGCAATTTTAAGTTCAGTGGGGTATTCCCCATTTTGTATACACCAGTTGAAAGTCTCTGGGAGCATAGGTGAAATAATGCTTTTAACCATTTTGATGTATTTAATAGGAATTTCGGGCACAGATTTCTGACTGTCAAGAGTGGATATATACATTTCCACCTCATCTGGGGTAGTGTCATAGAAGAAGAAGGATGATGGCTTTATGATAAAGGAACTATCAGGTGGTGGCATAACTGGCTGTGGAATGGATGATGCCATATTTGCTCCTATGTTAGCAAAGAACTGATTAAAATTGCTAGCAATTGAAACTGGGTCTGTACTGCATTGTGATATTCCATCTAGTTTTAATTCTGCAGGAGCTTTGTGTAAAGTTTGTTTTCGTGACAACAAACTATTAATAATTTTCCACATTCCACCAATATCATTTCTGTGATCTGTTAGTTCTTTTTCAATGTATTTATGTTTAGCTTCTCTCAGAATGTGGTTTAGCTTGTTACGATACTGTTTATATTGGTTATGTTTACTTGTACTTGAAAACCCTGACGTACATAAAGCATGATACATTTTATTTTTTGCTTTGATTGATTTATAGATACCCTTGCTTATCCAAGGTTTTTTAGCCAATTTTCTTCTTCTACTCACTGTGGTCATTGGTGCATGGCATTGCAGTATTTCGTTAAATACATGGTTAAATGAAGAAAATTGTTGTAATGTAGTTTCAGATAACAGTGGTATTTTTATGAGAGCATCTTTTATATAAGAAATAAAATCTTCACTGATAAATCGGGTCTCATTTCTTTTCAGGAATTTTTCTGTTTTATCACAGCAAGTTGAATGCAATAACACAAAAGTTGGCAGGTGGTCAGAAATGTCTGCAGTCAGTATTCCTGATTTGCAGGCAATATTTACATTGTTTGTGTAAATGTGGTCAATAATAGTTTGGCTGTGGTTTGTCAAATGAGTTGGTTGACATATTAAGGGTGAAAGATCATAAATTTGTAAAGACTCCAAAAAGTTTTGAATGCTTTTTACTTCTTTGTATTGCATGAGATCTATGTTAAAGTCACCACATTTATATACAGGATGGTTGGTATCACTGAGCTTATGCAATACTGATGATAGTGCATCCAGGAACACTTCAAATGAATGTTTGGGGTGTCTGTATATTGCTCCCAATATTACATTTTTTTGTTTCAATTTAAGTTGCAACCAAAGGCTTTCAGTATCTGGGGCAGTAAATTTAATATCAGATCTTATTTTATATAAAATGTGTGATTTATGTATACTCCTACTCCTCCTGCACTATGTGAAGTATCAGTATGATGGAAATTATACCCCACTATGCCAGTAGCAGTGGTTATGCCATTCAGGGTTAATCTAGTCTCAGATATCATAACAATGTCAGGGGATCTGACCATATCAGACAGGAATTGTTCTAAAGCAGGTTTGTTTTTTCTCAGACTTCGAATGTTTGTGTGCAATATATACATATCTTTGTTGCTAAGTTTCTTCAGGGCATGGTTTAAGGATGCACAATCATTTGATAACTCATATGGTGACTCACACGAAAGAGAAACGCCATAAATGTGTATGTGACAAAAGATTCAGTCATGGTGGAGGTTTAAGAAAACACGTGTACATTCATACTGAAGAGAAACCGTACAGATGTGATGTTTGTGACAAAAGGTTTGTGCAGAAGGGAAATTTGAAAATACATATGCTGATTCACACCAAAGAGAAGCCTCATCGATGTGATGTATGTGAAAAAAGATTTGCTCATAGTGTTGGTTTAAAATCACACATGTTGATTCACACCAACCAGAAATCATATCGATGTAATGTTTGTGAGAAAAGATTTAGACATTGTGGAAGTTTGAAGTCTCACATGTTGACCCATACAAAAACGAAACCACATCGATGTGATGTTTGTGACAAAACATTCAGCCGGAAAACCCATGCGACAGAACACTTTTTAATCCACACAAAAAATAAAAACATTTAAATTGATATGGGATATGAAAAAACACATGATGACGCACACTAAAGAGCAACACCATCGCTGTGATATATGCAAAAAAAGATTCTCCACAAGAGAAACTTTGAAACAACACGTGATGATTCACACAAGAGAAAAAAAATTTCATTGTGATGTTTGTATGAAAAGATTTCGCCGCAATGATACTTTAAATAGACACATGTTAACCCATACCAAAGAAAAATCTCATAGTTGTAATGTGTGTGACAAAAGATTTGCATTAAAAGGATTTTTAAAAACACATATGCTGACTCATACCAAAGAGAAACTGTTCTGTTGTGTATGGTGGCCGACGGCTGCCACTCAAAAAAATAAAATAACTTATAAAAAATTACGAAAAAAATAAAAATATTCCAAAATAAATAAAAATAATTGCAAAATTTTATTAAACAAAAAATATTTCAAAATAAAAAAAAAACGTTTGAAAAAAAGCAAAAAAAAAGTAAAAGCAAAAAACATTTTTTGTTCAACCCGTGGCCGAGAACTGCCATTGCCTTTGAAATACATTGTGGCAGTCATCGGCCGCGACCGTAAACTAGTGGCCGAGAACTGCCTTTGAAATGCATTGTGCCGGCCGATGGCTGCCGCCCAATTTGGCTGGTTTCTGACATTGAATGGCGGTTATTTGGGCGGGTTCTCAAAAACGTCGATTGTAATTTTACATGCAGTTGCGGTTTTTAGGCTAGTTTTGACATCTGGAGTGGCGATTTTGATAATTTGACCTGGCTACACTGCCTTTCATTGATGCCCCAAGCACATGGTTACTGTCTAATTCCAAGCCCACACAACGGACACACGTTCTTATAGCACACGATATACTACACTTTATGTTCTGGTGTATTGCAAAAACTAGCCAGAATGACTGGAAAACTGATGTTTAAGAAAACAAAATGCATCTGTACAATTCGAAACATCAATTTGCAGTGGATCCGGAATTACTGAGGCACATTTAAGTCTGAATTCCTCTGGCAAATAGTTTATTGAACCATCAAGAACTCCAGATATTTCTGCAGCCTTTTCAAGTTGTTCAGTCGACACAACCAAACATATATCATTAAAGTACATTATTGCTACTTGTTTTGGGAAGTAGAAATTGTTGTGTCAGTCAGTAAAAGATCTAAGTGATAAAGTAAAAACCATACAAAATGCAAGCAGTGCTTTTAGGAAGAACATGTCAATTACACGTATCACAAAACTTCTCACCACATTCCTTAGGTCTATATTTGTCTGGAAAGTTGTATATATGGTTGGGCACACCAGAAGGGACATTTTTCTGCACTCGAATTCGGTGAGTATTCCACACCACACCAACAAAAGTATCCAGTTGGTTTTGAATTATTGGCACCATCAAGTATGACAATAACATTCTGCAATAACAAGGAAAAAAGTTTTTAAACACAGCTTTGTTTTTCCCAGATAGTGTGCACCTGTGCTCAATGTTGTGTGGATCATAGTAATGTTCATCCTTCAGTTTGCATAATTGGATTTTGAAATACTTTTCTAATCTTTCATGGAGCTCTTTCCACCAACGTTCAATCTGTTCCCACAAGCATCATAAAAAAGTAAATTACATAAAGTTACCAGAAACTTACAGTGTCACTACAAACCTGGTTAGATGTGGAAGGGCCATAAATAATTGAGTCAGATGAGTCTGCAAATCACCATGATCTTGTCTCAAAAAAGCATGTATTGCAGCCATTTGTCCAGTCTCTGTACCTCGATCAATTCTTAAGTATCGACTAATCATTCTTGTCTCATAGCGATGTTCCAAATAAAATCTTGCAATCAGTTTTGGATTTTTATTATCTGACCAGACTTTAGCCCAAAGACGTTTTCTGCTGCAGCTATCAAGACAACCATAAATCGCAATTGGAAAGTTGCTGTTTTGATATCCCATTAGCTTGTCATGGCCGTCTTTTGAGTGAAACCAATTTGTTCCACAAGTAAAAAATGGAACCTTTTTCCTCTTTCTTTTAAAGCACGGAGCTCTTTACTTCATGCTATCTACATCAAGTTCATGCTTAGTTTTATACACCAAGTCTCTGGAGACATTAAGATTGTAGAACTGTCTAATTTTTTTGTGCATAGCCCGGTATCCCAAAAGTTGGCCTGACCCATTCAACTCCTTACTGACAGCAGATTTCACATCTTCAGGTGATGCTAAAGTACGTGTGTAATATATATTAAAATGCCCTAGTCGTCTGTCCAATGTACGAATACTCCAGGCATTGTGTGGAAACTCAACTTTTACGCAAACACAGCAAGCAAACACTGGCCTACTCTCCAGTTTGATATACCTTGAGCTAAAAAATCGTTATCTGCCGTTCAGACAAGGATGGCAAAATTATTATCATCAAATATTCTGATTATAACAAGATCATGAAGCGAGAACTTGCACAGTTTGTCGAGCTTGACATGACAGAGACTTGGGCAACACCTGGATAAAGTCCGCAAAACGTGTGACAAATATATGATGGTCCTTCCATGCTGAAGGCGCAATAACTGAAAAGCATCTCTATGGTACGGTAGGAATAAAATTTCAAAACAACCGCTATCACCACACGCACGGTTGTTTGTCGAAAGTGTTTTGCAACAACAACACAGCATATGCCTACCCGTTATTTAAGACGCATAAACTACAACCGGCCTTGCTTTCATCCATCGACGCTGCCGACATCCCAACCAGACTGCTTCAATCCGCTGGAAACATCACGACATCACGGGTAACGGGTAACGGCATTTCTAGAACTCTTACTCCAGCCCATGTCGATGAATATTGCCGTGACACCCGAGATTACCTCATGCAATTGGATCAGTGGAAAAGGGCGCATGATTCACAAATGTGTTCTAATCGACCTCTTTTCTTGGTTACAGCAGACGTCACAAAAATGTATGCAAATCTGCGCCGCGATATTGTCGCAGAAGCATTGCTGGACGCTAACGCTATCTGAAAACGCTTGCCAATCGCAGATGCAGCTTGTGATGTGCTGCCTAGAAAATGTGATAACTCAGTACCAACAAGCATTTTTTCAGCAGTCAGAAGGAATTGTCACAGGAGACAACCACTCTGTTTCAGTGGCAAACATTACAGCGCATTACATTATTAAACAAGAAGTGGGTGCTGTGGGTGAAACAGAATTATTTCGCCGATATATTGACGACATAGTATGGTTGTCATATGGGAAGACCCGCACGTTGGCCGTGGAACGCGCCATACGGGATAGGTTTGCTCTAAACAATTTTGAAATAACCTTTCGCCGCATCTCCACTATCCAAGATGGCGCATGCTTGGAGTTTCTTGATGTACTCCACATCATAGACTAGACTGCGCGGTGTGGTTTTTACACCACCAACTATGTAAAACCGACGGCAAAAGGGAGATTATTCCTCAACGGCACGTCCCACCATCCACCATGGATTTTTAGAGGCATTGTGTTTGGGGAGTGCATACGCCTCCGTCGACTTAATGAAATGCATGACTTATATAGGTCCAGCCTCTGCGACCTGGAGGCAAAATGTCGGCGCTCCTGCTTTCCGTTTAAAGTTTATTCCGCCATAATTACTGCAGCAGCCCAATGGAGGGAACGTTTTTAAAATTTTGGTATTCCCACCACACATAAGCTCAACTAAATAATTGTAACATGTAATTTCTAAATAAATTGTTTAACAGAAAAACCAAAAACCCTTCCACCGTTTCAACCAGAATGGGAACTTCCCATAGACAACATGGATAATAAAATGCAATAATGTAGTAAATTTGTTATTTACGTTTTTCACCTATATCACTGTGATCTGCATACATACACATTTTTTATCTTTAGGGTCTCAAAACTCTTAATAACAATTAAACTTCACAGACACCTTTCTTGAAGTTTAATTTTGAAGGTCTGTATGTCCTTGGACATAGCTCCACTGCTATCTGCTTAATCTTATAAGATACGCAGACAGTAAATAGACAGTAAGAAAGAGTTATGTCCAAAACCAAAGAATATGTTTTGTTTTACACTGACGAAATGGCCTAGTGCAGCTACCCGAAAAACTTTTCTCGTTAAAATAGTTCTTACATATATTTATTCCATCAATAGGACTCAAAACCCAAGAATTGCTATAACTTTCAAATTAAAACCCAAGAATCCAAGACGTCAAGTAAAAACCCAAGATCTTGGGGCAAAACCCAAGCTTTGGCAGCCCTGGATGAAACTATCCCTTAAACCAGTAGTTGTCAAACTGTGCGTCGCGACGCCCTGGTGCGTCGTTTCAATTTTTCAAGGGCGTCGCAGACTATTTCTGTTTCGTGCCTGAACTCAGTTTATCTTTATGAAAATGAGGTTAACTCATTACCTTTTTTTTGCTGGTGCGTGGCAAGACTAAACAAACTTTTCGACATTGTAGTCCTCATGCGCCCGACTTTAGGAAACGTGTAATTTAACTATAAAAATCAACCAAATCGTGGAGGTGCTGTCCACTAGCCAAGCCATAGGAGTATATTGTTTATGCCACCGTGCTATCGCATGTTTTGGTAACTGGACGTTTATTGTTCTGCATATTTATGCATGATACGCCTTCTAGGCGGTCTTTATTACTTGTCTTATTATTGCATATACGCCAATTAGGCGCTCTGTTTTTATTATCATTGCATGATACGCAAACTATAGCCGCTTTTCTACACATTGCAAAAGAACGAACAATCGAAGCTTGTCGTAGCTTCCGAGCATGGCTCGATACACGTACGTACTTTTTATCACATTCCCACGAGGAATGAATACTATTATACAATATTATACTTCATGAGAATGATTACTAACATCATTATACTCTTCAGTACCATCTCAATTTGAAAGGTTCAGTCTGAACATCGACTAGCTTGGGGTATACCTAAATTAAACCACAACTTGATTTCATGTTCTACTTTATCAAACATTTTCATTTCTTGTACAATTTTTATCGAATATAGTCAACCAGGCTACCGGTTCAATTGCGAAGTTTATTGCCTGACCAATTGTAAGACATAATAATGAATTCGATTCTCAGGCAATAAATGCGCTGCTCTGCCGTATTTACTATGTTCTATTGTTACTCATTAAAACGCAGAAACTTTCATGTATTGTCATTGTTATTTCGGTATACTGCTTGCTATTTTATTGTTTTAGAAGTAACCTGACTTTCAACTGCCATTGTGATTAAAAGCAAGGAACAGTCAAATTCACCATACTGACAGACACAGAATTTCAGAGATTAACAAAACGTTACGCTCAAAATGCGGATTGTAAATTCGATAATTAGTGTGGTGTAATAGCGAATGTTGTCTGTTCTTGAACGTATAAGTTGAAATGTTTTAATACCTAATGCGGACAATCCCGTTATGTGCTGTAACTTGCGTATCGTTTTGTAGTTGATACAGAAAATTCCAGAAATCAACAAATTTTCAATTGCGTAGTGTTTTCTGTTGTGTGTGAAATGTATTTTTTTTTTGTATGGCACTATAATGCCCAAAACCGCAATGACCATATATTGCCCATTGCTCAAAAATATGGCGTGGGGTATTTCGTAGCGATTGCGACATAATTTGTGCAAACTTTGCAATAGTTGTTTACCAAATATAGCTCGTTTTTCACTCGCTAGCTCAAAGCTTGCGAGGAAGTTAAAATGTGTAGCACCAAATCTCACTGTATTGACAAATCATGTTTGGACTTTGTAATAATTCCTGTCGCAGTTAATTAGGATGCAGATGCGTCTTTGTGATCTGGTGTTTAAGTGCTTTCCGTATGCTTTGTCCTTGCTGTGATTGGACGCTGCTTTGCGTGGGAATTGTGCAAGAGCCAATAACAAAAGCACATGTGTACGATTTAACGCTTTTTTCCGGGGTATTTACCGCATTCGTTTATTTCGATCTCTTTTCTTTCTGTTTGCCTTCTTGTGCGTTTCAGAAGTAATAAACAAACGAACCGAAGTGCAATACACCTGTGTGGAGTTTCCAGGACTCCGTCGTGACAAGCCCAGGAACTTGGGAGGTTATGGGCGTTGGTATACCTCTCTAATTTGTAGTGACATGGTTGTAACCTTGAGACTCATCAGCGAACATTAACATAAAAATCGAACACTACACATTTAACCGCGAAACAGTTTTGTTGTACGGCGAAAATCGGACGTCTTTCAGACAACGCTTTAATTTTTGTTTACAATTGTTTAAAATGCAAAAATATAACACACACAAAATACTGAAAAATTCTCCAGTGTAAGCATGACGAGGCATTACAATTTGTAATTAGGTGTTTCTGAGCCAACAAACTAGTTGGTCTTTTTTGCATCGTGGAGCAGAATATAAAAGTTTATAAACGGCTGCTACTTGCATTAACTTGTTGTTCAAGCTAAAGTGTCTAATGCGCCAGTAACCGTTTCAGCTTCAAACAAATACAAAAAAAATCGCCATTATGAGACGCACCATGAAGGCTTGCAATATGTCTGGTTTAGCCTGGAGAGTCCGGATTTAAAGCTCTGTCCCAGTGTTCAGCCCGGAATGCTTAAATGTCTTACGCGCTACATAGTTTGCGTTCTGGACGTTGTGTAGAATAGATGCTCCTCCAAAATCGTGAAGTTTCGGAAAATAGTCAGATGAAGAGGCGTGTATTATCGATATTTAGTAATTCAGAGCAGTTACTGAGCAAATGTACTTTAAACTTGGACTTACTTTTTATAATTGATACGATTAATTCGTGCAGTGCATTCCGGTATAAAAACACACACTTTATATAATTGTTCATTTGTCCGTCTTGCTTCAATGCAATTTAAAACAACCAAGAAACTTGTCATTTTGGCCCATTGTTTATTTTGAACTGATGGTTTTTCGTTTCCATTATGCCTCACTTCTTGATGAATCTACAGCGATTAATCAATTTCTATGATACGTTTTCGTCAAAGGCGCTTCCTGGTTTCGGAGAGTCGCGCGCCTTCATTGTTTCTCATTCCTGTTTTTGTTGCGACGATCAGGTTTATTGAGAGATTTGAGCAAGTTTTTTGACGTGCTTGTGGACCATGTGTAGAAGAGGCAAGCGGCTAAATGCGCCCAAATTTGTGAACACAAACTGCAAATTATGTCTATGCTTTGTAAAAGTCACTAAGAAGTCAATGTAAAACCTAGTATATAAGCCAGGGGAGTCCAACATGTGACACGCGTTTCGCAGCCTAAATTTTATTTTATTGCAGTTGTAAACATCTCTGTTTGTTTAGTTTTGCTTGAACTTAAGCTGGATAATTATTGGTTACATGTTTTCATTCATTGAGGTGCATTGTATTTTTTATATTTCTAGTGTCATTTAGCACAATCATCTTTTAATTGCAAATGGCAGCATTTATTTGCTTGGCTTAAAAGTGTTTCATCTCCTAACTATTGCTCTTTTATTCTATCATAAGTAACAAAGGAAAGACAACTGTTCGCGTACAATTACTATTCTTTTGATCTTGTCTGTGATGTGACAAACCGCTTTTGGATTATATTTACGCAATGAAATCCTGCTAGACCGGGTAAACCATCATTAGAATCTATTCTACAGGTTTGCGCAATCTTTAACGTATTATGTTACAAAATGTTCTATACGTTTCATTAAACCAAAAATACCTTCGCGTGCCGGATAAAGTACCACCGGCCCGCGGGCCATAGTTTAGTGACCCGTGGGTTAAACCATGCTGATTTGTTGTTGCTTAACAGAACTAGCAAGCACAAACGTATGTCTATTTCGAATTAGATGTGTATAGGTTGTAACAGTAGTTCTCAAACTGTGCATCGCGACGCCCTGGTACGTCGTTTGAATTGTACAAGGGCGTCGCAGAATATTCGTTTCGTGGCTTTTTGTTATTTGATGGTGCGTCGCAAGTCCAGAAAACTTTTTCAGCGGCTTCGCAACAAAAATAAGTTTGAGAACCCCTGGGTTATACGAACTCACATGCCTGCAAAAAACGTCGTATAACTCAGTGTAGACCTACGGATTACCCGCGAAACAGTTTTGTTGTACGGCAAAAACCGAACGATTCGTAGACAACGATATTTTTTGTTTCTAATTTATTAAAATGGGATAATAAAACAACACAAAATACTGTAAAATTCTCTAGTGTGAGCAACACGAGGGATTGTTATTTGTAATGAAGAGATTTTGCGTCAACAAACTAATCCGTCATTTTTGCGTCATGGAATAGAAGCTGAAAGTTTATGAATGGCTGTAACTTGCTTAAATTTGTTGTTCAAGCTACTGTGTCTAGTGCGCCAGAAACCATTTCGGCTGCAAAATAATACAACAAAATCGCCTTTATGAAACGCATCATGAATTTAATTATTTCCTATGATTGTGATCTAAAAACTAAAAGTCAAAGCCAACTTGAAAACAATGCTTACACAACAACCAACATTTCCGGTTATACGAACCCGTTAAGAAGAGAAGAATCTCGGCTATAAGTGTTGCTTTGTTGGCGATGTCCCTATTATTAAAAAAATATTTTCCTAAGCCTATGTTAAACAATACCCAATGCAATAATGAGTTTCGCATTAGTGTGTTTTTTCTCTACCTCCTGAAAACAGCATTCATTTTTCTGGAATAACAATAATCCCATTTATGACTGCGATGACACATAGTATCATATAGCAAACTTCGATTGTCTTTGAAGTTTGCATCCTGGATTTAATGACTCATTTTCCGCCAATCATTATTCGTTGTTTATCAAAGAATTGGGATTAAATTTTGTATACCATACTTGAAGTGACGACACATGTCGCCGTTCTTGTATTTCTTCGTGTCAAAAGTGTATGTAAGAAAGCTGTTACAACCAACCTTAGATCAAGTGTGTTATTGTTTTGCCAATGTCGATGTTTAAAAGTCAAATCTATTTAGTAATTTTGGGTTAGACGATGTGCGGTTAGGACAATCAGAGGGGTCCAAAACAAGCGTTTGGTGACGTCCATAAGGTTTGCAATATAGCAAAGGAGTAATCGAAAATAATAAGCTGGCAGTTTAAAAACAGAGACGAACCTAGTTTATCGCATAACCCATATTCAAAACATTAGAATGCGATTAACCGTATTTTGCAAATGATCGGAGGACTTTCCCAACAAGTGATACGCGCTCACAAAATAAGTGTACCTATCTGATTTTCCTCCACGCGATTTTTGACGATTCACCCTTTTTACTACTTTGCAATTACCTAAGTCACCCAATTAACCTGATTGGTATGTTAATAAAAATTTTGAGGGATGTTGATGACACATAAAATTTGTTTGAGTTTCGAATCGGAAATCAGTGCCAAGTAGAATAATGTTAAGCAACAACGTGCAGTAAATGTTTGCGCAATTGTAAACTTAACGAAACTATCTGTAATTTAAGAGTGTTAATCGAGAATTTGCCTCAGTTATGTGACTTGGTTATCTTTAATAATGTGCAGCTTATTATTAACACTTTCTTGTAAGCTTAGCGCACTAACTTGTAATTGAACCAAAGTAGAATTTGGTTGATGTCATATCACCGACAATTTACATGTGTTATGCTTGACAAGTGTGTGAAGGAAAGAAAAAAGTACATTTTTTGCTACACTTTTGTTCATGCTGGTGAGTCATTGCGAAAAGTAGAATGCTGCTCTTTGCAACAGTGAAATTTTTATTCTAACCTAAACTTAAATATAGTTTTAAAAACACAGAAACACGTATTAGAATATTAAAGTCAAATGCACACTTCGCTGCATTACAAAGCAGTTTCAGATGAATTATAGCATACCAATATTCTTGAGACAATAGGGATGAATTAAGTTCCATAATCGCACGCCTGCTTGAGTAATTTCTTGTTTTCAAAGAGTCACAAGTCTTTCACCATTGTTCAAAACTGCTGCATATATTTAAGCAGAAACTTTCGCAAAATCGATTTACAAGATGATTAAAAAAATTGGTAAATAAAAGTTAGTGTAATTGAGTTGCTGAAGTCGAAAATATATCAAAAATATAGTATCGTTGTTTTTAAATTTCACGTATGTTCGTTCCAAGTGATGTGCAGTTTTCTACCATATACTATATTTTCCGATTTACTGACATTTAAACAGCTGTTCGCTGTATAGTATATGTATATTCTAGTAGTGGTTTCTGTAATTATATAGGTTCTATATTGGTTTTATGGACGTCACTGTCTGTTTTCATAGAGCCATGCGTCATTCTTTCTTTCTTATTCTTGTAGCTTTACGGGCTCAAAGTATCAGGCAATCGAAGCCTGCTGATTTGTTGTTCCTTAAACAGAACTAGCAATGTCACATATTCAACGGTGTCAGTAATGTAATGTTCTGCCTTTTTCGCAAGCACAAACGTATGTCTATGTCGATTTAGATAAGTGCTTTTATTCTCTAGATTTAAGAAACAGTATGTAGTAGGCACTTGCCGTGGAGTGGGTTAATCATTTTTAACGACCCGCAACAAAACATTTTGATCACGCAGATATAACTGCTTTCCTCTGAGCCTTTTTTGGCTGCAATGATACATCGTATCTTATAGTTAACTTTAATTGTCTTTCAGGATTTGCATTCTGGCTGTATGAGTCATTTGTCGTCAATCATTGTTCGTTGTTGATGAAGAATTAGGATCAAAAGCGTAGGACAATATAAAACTGCAGTAGGTCGACGATTTGTCAGCGTTTTGCAAATTTTATTTAAACCGACGTCAAATTTCGATGTTTATGTATTTTATTGTGTCAAAAATTTGTAAGAATTTTATTTAACATCATTTAGACCAGCTGTATAGTCAAGTAGGGTAAAAAAAACAATTTTTTGAAACTTCGTTGCCAAACTTTTATTTTAGGCAACAAAAGGTCAGTTTTTCTTCCCAACAAAGCTGATGGTCAGCTACTTGCAATGGCCACTAGTGGCTCCAGCAGATCTATGTTTTGATTTGAGCTCATAGCGGATCGAACAGCGTGTAAACCCGTGGTTGTATTATGCTTGCTGTTGTAGGTAGATGTCCTATTGGGGTTTTGGCTTGTTATGTGATTCGTCATAGTTTACCACTACTTCTTCACTTTTGTGAAATAAAGCAAAAGTCGTACGTAGTTTTTGGAATATGTTCGCAATTATTTTCTGTTATTGACGCTTTCAAGCTTTTTTGTTGCATTTGCTAACTACAATGAAGACGACACTACAAGTTATAAAAATGCACGTGCGCTGATAAAATTTAGGCATATATTAGAAAGGGTCAAGCGACTTAAACATTGGGCGGTTCTATTAAGGTTGTTACATGTTGTGCTTACAGGTTGTGCCATATTATTACAGACCGCACCATAGGGGCGTACAACCATTTTATTGCCATGTTAGCTTACTTCCGACCACGGAGAAGCACTTAGCGTTTACCAGCTAAACGTCACAGGAAGTATGACGTCATCTAGAACAATGGTTACACAGTTTCGCTATGAATGCGTATGTCAAAAATATTCTTGTTAGTTTCGAAACAAAGCGTTCTAGAAAAGTATAGACGCGATTACTAGAAAGACTTGAGATTCTAAAGTCTTGTGTACAACAGTGTTTGGTTTTCTGTAGTTATTTTTCCTGTTTGGAGAAAAACGGAAGCAAGTGTATGATTTTTGGGCTTGATTTGAAATGTATGCATAATGTGTAGCACGAAATAAACAAAACTGTTACTTTATAGATTTGCTTTTTCTTACGTTGAGTTACTATGAACTCATCGCACAATTTAGGGGTTCCGCGTGTTGGTGGTGGTTTGCAAGCAGGGAAAGATCCCTATTCAGAAGTGGGAGCCCCACCAGCAAAACATAATCCTGTTCAAGGTTATGTGAATTACAATTTTGAGGTAGGAAAAATATACCCTCATCTAGCTAATTTTGTTTTTATCCAACTTTCGGAAAAAGATTTTTCGTAGAAAATTACTATATGATTATTAAGTTGCATAGTTTAGCTTAAACCACATGCTTCATAGGTCGGGAGAAAAGGAAAGGCCCCAGGTCAGTTCGGGGGCTGGGTACAACATTTTACCACTAGCAAGGATGGCAAAATCCTGTATGTATGTGACCTTTGGAACAAATGTGAGTAGCTAAGTTTAAAACTCCAAAGATTACGATAGTAACGAACTCTAATTCAACAGTTGTTAATTGTTGGTGTAAAAAAAGAATTAATTTAACAAAAGTGTATGATCTTGGTCTCGCATTCTCTCTTTTTTACAGAAGTTCCTTTCCGACCACTATGAAAGGATTTAACTTCCAAGCGCAAGGTGTCCAGGTTTTTAGGGACGGGAACTTATGTATTAATTGCGTTGGTTTTGACGGGACTTCGAGGATTGGGATTTTCTCTCCCGAAGGCCGAAAAATAAGCAGCTTCGGACCGGGTGTAATCGGTTCAACATCTTGTATCGCTGTAGACAATATGGACCGAATCGTTGCTATTGACAGGTAAGTTTGAAATGAAGAGCACATTCAATTAAGTTTGTACATTCGCTGAAAATTTTTCTTAGTATTCTTTAACTTTAGTTGTTAATGGTAACAGGCCAGTGAATAGAAGAAATATAAACTTAGCCATCTATAAGTCTGGATAACGAATATAAGAATGATTTGTAAAGAATGTTGAACTTATAACGTAACATTATTGCAGTTGTGGGAAGATAAGGTTGAACATTTGATTTTTCTGTCATGCAGACGCAAGATGCGGATTTCTACGTGTTCAAAAGATGGCAGACTCTTGGAAAGTTTTAATCCGGGCATCAAGGGCGATCTCCTGCGGATTTGCTGCAACAGTAAAGGCCACGTGGTGATGCCAAACCACCTTGAAAACCAGGTGGTAGTTTTTGACCCTTATGGGAACCCCATACACCTGATCCGCCCCCTAAGCGGTTGTGGGTACGAGATGAAGTACCCGGCCGGCGTCACGTGCGATTGTCATGACAACGTGTTTGTTTGTGATGTGGGGAATCACCGAGTTTTGCAGTTTAACTCTGATTGTGAGTTCAGCGCAGCGACATTAACCAAGCGTGACCACAAGCTATGGCGACCTCATGACGTCACTGCGACAAATTTGGGCGATTTAATTGTCAGCGAAGTTTCCGAAACTTTCGTAAAAATTTTCAATTTTTCGCCAAAAGTGTATTAGAATTTGCTTTCTGTAAAATCTCATTTTTGCTTTTGTTTGTTGTTAAACGAACTTATTTGAATTGTGTTTGTATGTTACCAGTTTAGTATGTATATATCGCTACGGAAATTATAAACCGAAACATTAAATTAAGACGTAAAAATCACCTAAAATCCCACAGTTGACTTCATGAAGGTAAAAGCGGTTAAATAATTTGTCTTCCTCATTTTTCTGTTATTATATAACACCTTAAACAGATTCGGGAGATCTACTTAAAGGTAAATAAACAAATGTCTATGTGGGGTCGACACCTCAAAAGAATCCACATGGGTATAACGAGCATATGGCCACAAACAAAGCAAACTATCATCGTCTAACAGAGTTTAAAATGTATTTCTTCATATGCTTTCGAGACTAAGTGTGGTCAGAAACGGGCAACTGAATTGCTTCCGATTGTGTAACTGCTACACAAACGCGATATATTGCGTGACTGAAGACCGAGTTCATGAAATCCGTATGCTATTTAGAACATGGCTGAAAATATTAATGCTTTTCATACTTACAGCTATACTAAAGCTTTACATCGCTGTCGTATTGGTATTTTAAACCATGTTAAGAATAATTGTAGGAGTTTTGAATTTCACGTTAATGTTTGATGAAGTTAAAATATTTTTTGGCAAAAAAATGACCACAAAGCCGGCACTTATTACGGCCACTTTTACAATAAAAGCACAGTTTTATTCCAAAGAACATACTGTATGAGGGTATTGTATGAAACAAGATACCACGGTTCATTTGACGGCCGCTGCTTTAATCCGCCCCACATTACGTGCTCTGGTTTCCAACAGGGAATTGAATTGCTTCCTGTCTGACAAGAACGCCTGCGTTCGCCGCACAACAATAGACTTATTCTGTGTGGAAAGGCAAGGAAAGGTTGGATGTAAGTTGCATGAAATTTAGACTTACGATACGACTTTTGCAAATGCTCACGCAACGATATGCGAAGTACCACTTGAATACTCGATGGAGCAGTTATTATGGAAGTGACTTAGTTGGTCTACGACAAGAATTAAATTTAAATTTCGTCAGAGCCGCTCCATGTATGTCGTAGGCAGTGTGAAACGTATGTGAAACAGTTATGGTTTTACTTGAAGATTGGTGTTGATTACATTTCGCAACCTATATTATGAAGATTAGAAAAAATATGAAGCAATTCCAGTTTTAAAATTTTTACGTAATGATTTCTACTTTCTACCCTTTTCGTGGCATACTTAAGTTGCGGCGCGCATTACGGTTTTCTTTGTTTAACATCGCTGAATACAAATTTGTTTCTTATCTGCAAACTATGAACATTTGGCCCAAATTTTTCAAACCTATAAATGTATTTCACTAGAGCTCTTGTGGTAATTTTGCAAAAAAAGCTGGCAGGTAACTCATGCCCTGCCGTAGTGCAGAATGATTTTTTCACATTTATACGAAAGAATTGGGACGCCCATACACACATATTTTTCATGCAACGTAGTTCGGCGTGTTTTTTAACCGGTGTGTCTTGATAGATTAACAAGTCTGTCGCAAAATTATTGTTATGAAGAATGCACCCACTACTGAATATTTCAAGGCTTAATGACAAACACGTGGACCTCATTTTATTTATTTAATTGTTACCAAAATTACCGACACCCATCACACCACATTTAAAAATATTTGTAAACTTTTTAGCAAGTGAAGTGTAATGTAAAAAATGGCTTTTTAAAGCGGAGCTAATGTAGTAAGCCACAATAAATAGTAAATAAAGTTGTGGTAACAATTGTCCTGTTGGCCTTTACGCTTGTTTTCAACTGCCTTCTTTCGTGTATGTCTTGAAATTAACAATGGATAAGCTTTTAATTGCCAGTCATTATCTATTGCTTTGCGGCAAAGAGCGATAAGTCTTATCAATTTCCTTGAACTATTGTCTCGGATTTTTGTAAGCAAGAGAAAAAATGGTGCAATGGTGATAACCAGTGAGCTTAAAACGCTTTTTGGTCAAATTTGTCATTGCTTTAACAGAAACACATACGAAATTCCTTGCATTTTGTGCAAATAATGAATTCAATTGGAAAAAAGCCAAATTACGCCATTTTTATTACGAGCTGATAAAGAAAAAGGAAGTTAATTGTACCCCAACAACCATTGAAGATTACAGTTGGAAACGCGCTTTATTCCTTCAACAAGGAATAAGGCACTTTTTCAACAACATGGACCGTCAGACTACATACTTAACCATACACAAAGCTTTCAAATGGGGTGATTTTGATCGCTCCAAAAATCGCTTAACATTGCGGGATGGCACAACCAAAATTAACCGTTGTAAATTCTGTAAAGATAGAAACGATAACATTGAACACCTTCTAACGAAGTGTCCTATTAGTAACTTAATCCTAGTCTACCTCGAAAAAATTCTGCGCAACGAACTCCAAATTCACCTCAACACTAACCCAAATCAAATCCTTTTAAATTACTACAATTCGGACATACCTCTTTGGCAAATTAAATTAATTACAATCTGGCGATCCAAAATTATTAAAGAAAAGCAAGTATTAGATTTGCTTAATAAATACCTTGATAATACTAATTCATTTGCAAACAAAATTGCTGCCAAAATCTTTACCAAATTCAAAACAGAAATACAAACTTTTGTCCAAAAATACGGCGAAAACTATACTGAAGTAAAATTCGGTCTAGACACGGACTACTTTCACGCAGCCACGTAAAGAACAGATTCACCGTTGTCTAATTATAACATGTCCGTTATACTTGCTGTTGTACATATTGTGTTACGAGTAGTATATGAAAATGTGCCATGTGTTGACTTTCTATGTTCTTTGCAACAATAACCTATTTTAAGAGTACTAATTCCCTTTGTTAAGAAATATCTGTTTAATTATCATGCCTTTGTTAAAATATCCCCCCTCTTTTACACCTGTGTAAACTTAACCAATACTTTTGAAATAATGATAAAATGTTCTACATCGTCCTGCCGCGCACTAAGTTTTTTTTCGTACTGTTTTAGTTAACTTGTGGGGATAAACATGCCCTTGTTTTATGGAGGCGACAAGATAATTTTATTATCGGCCGGTCGTCACATGTTGAGGCGGGGTCGGGGCCTCTACAAAAATAAGAAAAAAAAAAAAAAAAAAAAAAAAATTTGTGCAGAATTCTACAGTTTCAGCTTCTTTAAGAACATTTGTGGGTTTAAAGTCGTTTACTGCTGGAAAATGTCACTTCAGGAAAATCTGGAACGCCCGTTTTCGTGTGAAATTTGTGAGAAACGATTCAAGCAAAAGGAACATCTAAAACTTCACATTCGCACGCATACTTTTGAACAACCGTACGAATGTGACTTATGTGCGAAAAGGTTTAGCCAGTCAAGCGCCATGAAAAGTCACAAGCGATCTATGCATAATCAAGGACAGGAGTTTGTCTGTAGTTTCTGTCAAAAGGTTTTTAAATGGAAATTCAGTTACGAACAGCATTTAAATGGCCACACAGGAGAAAAACCGTACAGATGCAAGTTTTGTGACAAGCAATTTGCACGAGCAGGAACTTGTAAACTTCACGAAAAAAATCACGAAGGTTTGTTTTAAATGCTTTTTGGTTTACAAATTTATATTTTTATAGGTCGAGTAAAATATCTTTTGAATTGGACTGCATAAACTTCTTTTTATATTATTAACACAATAACCCTTATTTACTAATAGCAGATTTACAGTTTGTGAAGGAAACGATATCAAAACAAACAACTTATAATACTATCACTATGGTAACATTGCTTCTGCTCTAAATCATAATACAACCACGATATTTTTACAGATACGCTTCACAAGTGCATCGAGTGCGAAAACCAGTTTGACAGCAAGTCCAACCTAGTCAAGCATTTTAAGTCACAACATCCCGGGCTCTCCATGCATCAGCGCCACCAGTGCTCAGAATGCACTTTCTCTTCGGACCTCAAACACAATTTGATCGCCCATATGAGAGTCCACAATGACGAAAAACCTTTCCGATGTGACGTTTGTGAGAAAACTTTCCGCAGAGACCATCATCTTCAAAGTCACATGGTGGTGCACACTAAAAATAAACAGTTCAATTGCGGCGTCTGCACAAAGACCTTTGCTACAAAATCACAAGCGACGACCCACGAGGAAAAAGTTCATTGTAAGAAAAAACCTTACCAATGCAAAGTTTGTAAAGAGAGTTTCGGATATAGTCAAACTTTGCACAACCATACAGACTTGGACAACTAGATAATTCTAGTTGTCTAGTTGGGCAAATTAGAGCAAAATGGCGGTAATTCTAGTTCTAATCTAATTTAGAATTATCGATAAGCTCTAATTCTAATTTTAATCTAATTCACAGTTTTCCCAAAATCGCTAGTTTGTCCAACGGCACTTTTAGGCATGTGATCTGAGCATGCATTTTGTAACCAAAGCGCACAAAACCATGCAATTAACAAGACCAAACTACATCACTGAAACACGTTATTCAGTGAAATTTGACACTCAGCTCCGTTTAAACACGTTTTAGATGCACCGAATCGTATTGTTATAAATGTGCAAATCTACAAGTTCAAATTTGAAACAAACTAATGTTGGTTGTCTTAAATCTAATTCTAGTTTGAATTCTAGTTTAATTTCTAGATTTTGAGAAAATTCTAATTCTAATTCTAATCTAATTTGCAAAAAAGGAGATGCTCTAATTTTAATTCTAATCTAATTTGAAAAACCGAAAAAAAATCTAGTTGTCCAAGTCTGCAACCATATGCTGCTCCATACCGGCGAGTTGCCATTCGCTTGTAAGTATTGCGAGAAGAAATTTAGTCAGCGCGGAAACATGTTGCGTCACATGAAAGTTCACACAACAGCGCAACGTCATCTGTGCACCGAATGTCCTCTTAGCTTTCCAAGAACAGAACAGTTTCAAGAACACATGAAGACAGAACATGGAAAAAGAAAGCTGAAAAAACTTCACTGCCCTAAATGTACAAAGAACTTTATTTCAGCGTCCTGCCTCAATACACACAAGTGCAAGTCCTCTTAGCTTTCCTAGAATAGAACAGTTTCAAGAACACATGAAGACAGAACATGGAAAAAGAAAGCTAAAAAAACTTCACTGCCCTAAATGTACAAAGAACTTTATTTCAGCGTCCTGCCTCAATACACACAAGTGCAAGTCCTCTTAGCTTTCCTAGAATAGAACAGTTTCAAGAACACATGAAGACAGAACATGGAAAAAGAAAGCTAAAAAAACTTCACTGCCCTAAATGTACAAAGAACTTTATTTCAGCGTCCTGCCTCAATACACACAAGTGCAAAAGCATTGAAATTGTTGCAAAGTAATTTAGTCCGGATTGTCTTTAACAGGTGATTTGCTTACGTAATGCCGGGGTCCGCAAATACTTTTTGGTGCGACCCTAAAAAAATTACTCTAAATTCTCGCGACCCAAGCATCTGGTCTTGATCTGTACTTGGTTTTAATATAAAACAGTGCAGAAAGCGCAAGCCTGATTGCACAGGTGCGCTTAACTTGTTACTTTGTTGTATGCAACAGTTACGTAGTCTTATGTAACAATGCTACAATAATTAGGAGGTCGAAAAAAGTTAATTTCATTAATACTATAGATGCGATGCTTATATTCATGGGAAACTTAAAATATTTCGCGACCCAGACTGGAAGGTCTCGCGACCCAAATTTAGGTCGCGACCCACTGTTTGTGGACCCCTGACGTAATGTGTGTGTTTGTGCACAGAATTTGGTATATTAGTAACCCTAATTGTCAAACGTTTTTTTTATTCTGGTTCAACCTACATACTGTTGGAATCTGAGAAAATACCTACAAAATTGCTTATAATTTATTGCTCCGCAACTTGACGATATGAAGGGCCGTTTCCATACAAAGTTGTGTTTTAATTAGATTTCCTTCATAATGGAAAAAAATTCGTCAAATTTTTCAAAAGTAATGTAATGCAAATAAAAACATATAAGGTCCGCAACTGTTGTTAAATCATCGGTCGTTTACGCTTTTCCTTACTACATGAAGCATTTCAATTGTGGTGTTAATTAGATACGCAGCCAGGAAGGGATTGAATACCGCGCACAAGCAGTAACTGACGCAACGTATCATACACGAAACATTCCAACACTCTTGGTTTTGTATACCATCGGAAACTGGTAATTAAAAATTGGTTCACCTACTTATTATTTCAGTCTACCAGCAATCTAAAAAAGGGGTCTGTAAAAAGGGGCATTTTGAATACGCGAAGGCACATTTTCAATTTTTCCGCAATGTTTTATTTGTCACGCTTTGAGATTTAAATAAATGCATAAACGAACGTAATAACTGCGCGACCGGGTCAGTGAAAGCCAAACATTGGCCATCGAGTCACTTGACCGATTACTCCTGACTTAAGAATAAAAGATGGGAAAGGGACGAAGGGTTAAAAATGGACATGCAGAGTGTCGTTGAAGCAGCAAACAAAATGAAAACTACATTATACAATAAGGTGAACACAACATGACATATAGAACATAGATAGTACCAAGAACATAGCAATTGTTACAGAGTACGAAACCCGAAGTGTCATACAACGGTGTAAAACAAAATACACGAGTCGCTTTTTTCGAAACAATCTCGTATATAAGCCCCTTTTACATAGAAGGCAGGGTTGCATACAGTAAAAGCATAGATTCCATGAACCACAAAATACACACTGGTATGTACAAGAAAAGTGGCGACTAGTACGCCAGCTGAAACATACTAATCCTTTTGTTTGCGAAGTTTTGATTGTGGTAGACACATTTTCGCTGTGACTGCAATTACCTCTTTTTTTGTTGAAAGATTTTATGACATATTAATTTTATCTCGTTTAACTCATTGGAAGCCGCCTCAACACCGCCTGTTGAAAACCGCCATGTTTTTAACAAACATGCTCGTAGTACATTTTCAATGTAAAAAAAAACGATTGGTAATCCTTTAAAGTACGTCAATTTCCACACAGTACCGAAATTGTTTTGCAAGTGTTCCTAGCTTATTGTAAACGCCTGCAAATTAATCTGGACATTTAAAGTTTTCGTTTTTGAGCAAATGTACAATACCTTGTTTGTAACATGAAAAAATGCATGTTTTGGAAATACCAATGCATAAAAAAGTGGAAACAGAAACGCTTTAACACGACGAACGACATGTGCACAAATCTACATGTTAATTTGTATCGTGATTTGGATGAAAGTATTTACAATCGTTTTCATCGGGTTTCATAAATAGAAAACAAATATGGCCAGAAACTTCAAGTTGAATAATGTAACAGCTGCATATTGTGAAATACGCGTAAAAATCAGTTTATACGCCAACCTAATTATTTGTTTAAGAAACAAACTTTTAATTTTAGTATTTCTAGTAACCTTTTAATTGGCTGTGATTCTCTAGAAAATAAAACAAACTACATTAATAGTATTTCTACTGCGCATTTGAAATTGTTCTAGGTAATTCCTGAACAACCGTAGTTTAACAGTACCAGAATCTTCACTAAATTAAACCGCACACGTTACTGTGGAGATACAAACTGGTACATGGCTTGGATTCAATACATCCTCCAACAACGAAAGCAAAAACAGGAAGCCGTATTGTGATCGTAAATACAATTGTTGAGTCTTAATCCTCATAAACATGCTTGATCGTATGCTCGTCAGTTGAAAAGACCTTTCTCAGTGCACAAAGTGGCGATGTTTGTGCAACCTATGTGTGATTAACGGTTGGTGATTCTTGTCTTAATTAATTCTCCAAGATGACACGGTGTTTAGTGCAACCGCTTCGATAGCAAGGTTGGTGGTTCTCATCCCAGATTTACCTCTAAGATCGCACTCAGAAACTATGACCGCATTGCAATTGTGACAGTTAAGCTTTTTTTCAATACGTTAGTAGACTCATTTACATATTTAAAAACTAAACCGACGATTTGACCAAGTAGTTACATTGTCCAAACGAAGATAGAAAGGTTACCCCTTCGGAGTGGGAAAAATCCTTGCAGCTATACACACCATTTGCCAGTACTCTGAACCCATTGTATTGCAATCTATTCTGTACATAATTATAATGTTGAACAAGCATCAATTCACAGACTTAGTTTTACACAATAATTTCATTTTCATGTATACTTGATAAAAGTAAATGAAATTTTCCTCTGCTACTTAGATATGATTACATTTACATTGAAAGTAATACACCAACTATACTAGTAACTTATTAGAATTGGGAACCTTTATATATACCAGCAGAAGTGCAAAGGTTGTATAATTTGTACCAGACTCCAACAATACATAGAAAGCTGGTCAACTGAATACATAGAAAAAAGACATACAATTTCTTGACATAATTATACATGAAGTACTCTTTTTCGTGTATAATTATTCGGGGTGACACTAAAACGCTGAATGGGCGGGACGTCGCGGAAACCGCTCAATAGGGGGTAAATTGCTGACGGTTAGTGCTATTAGGGTTAGGTTGAGGTTTTATAAATAGTATATGAATCAAAAAATGACCCTGCCTAAAACTTATTTAACTATTCCCTGGCATTAGGCAAAAATGCTATGGCGGGACGTTTCGGGCGCGGATTGTAGTGTATTGTACCTAATAGCACTAACCGTCAGCAATTTAACATGATATTAGCGGTTTTCATGACGTTCCGCCATCTCCCGCGACGTCCCGCCCTCCATTCCGCCCATTCAGCGTTTTAGTGTCACCCATTATTCGCAACGTTAATAACGCGTCGTCTATCTACGTCTTTTGCAGTACATATTAAGGTTGAACATAATCTTCAACACTACCTGTACAAAATAGAATTTATTAAAAGAAAATTGAAATAACAATCAGCGAAAAATCAAACCACATTATTTGTCGGGAGACATTCCTATTTTCCGGGATTTTGCCTGCTTCAAATAGTCAGCGACTTTTAAAAAGCACACTCAGTTCCGTTACTGTATTTGTACATACGCCATAATTCAGTGATTCTCAACTTGAAGGCTAGAGACCACCTGTTTACATTTTCAGTTTATTGCAAAATTGCCATCACAAAAAACATTTCTAAACACTGATCTTGATCAGTGAGTTATTTTATATCCACAACAATAGCAATAAACTTTACCATGAAGCATTTTTTGTTTGCACCTGTTGAAAAAAAAAATACATTTCTGACATGAATATTTTTTGAAAATGCTTCACTCCTAATCAAATTGTCCAGCGTAAATACTTCGAAGCGAAAGCTTTTTTGTTGCAATGCTTTATCCCTCAAGTTAAAACTAAAATATAGAACATAATTCCAAGTTTGAACAATTACTGAAGGTGACATCAATATGTCTTCATAGTTGAGTAATTCTTAGACTAAGTTTGATTTTTATGACAAAAAAAATCTCCAAGAACTAATTTCTGTTTCCAATGAAATCAAGACAATGAAAACAAGCAGAACATTTTCCAAAATGCGCATATTTAGGATTTTACCAGGGGTGTCCAACCTTTTCGGCCAAAGGGCCACATGCGGTTTACGAATGATTGTGCGAGCAACTTGAGTGTTACTGCTAATTTGGAATCTTAGAAATAGCTGTCTTATAATTTCTAATTATAACCCGCACACCGAAATTCTGTTCTTAGAAATGTGTATTATCCTCGCTTACAGTTATAAGAACAATAAACACACCAAGCTATAGTTAAGTCAATAAAGTTTTTCCCACATGTCGACATTTCAATGTGAAGTTTGGCCCTGTTTTTCTCTTACAAGTTTGGCAATATTCGGTGAAATGTACGATGGAGCAATGCGCAGCGATGTTTCCATAGGGCTGTCAGAAATCACTGATCTTACAGGGGATTTAATGTCACATGTCGACCTTTCTTGGAAAGTTCTATTTGCGTTGCTTGCTTTTTGTTTCCTGTTGGGCATAATCTATATCACTACAGAGTGCGGAAGATGTTTTACTGCTAAATGCGTTTTGCGGGAGTCTCTGATACCAGATATCAATGAACCAAGAAACATTACTGACTGACTCTTGAAGTACAAGTCAAATTGTGACGTAACAATGCAGAAATTGTGATGCTTAATTTGTAACTTGAACAGTTGTGTATTACTACTCTATTAACAAAGAAACAAAGCAAACAATAAATGCCAATTTTTCGGAATAAAAATTCGCCATAAATTACGTAGGCGATTAAGTTGACAATATGAGTCATTTCAAAAAATACCACGCGGGTCACTCAATACCTTCCGGCGGGCCACGGGTTGGACACCCCTGGCTTATACCATGTAACGTGTTTCAAATTTTTGTATTAAAACAACCGCACGAAAATTAAATGCATTCTGTGTAAATATAAGCTATAATGATCAGTTTGGACCCCCCCGTCATAATGACGTCATTAGGGATTTCCCAAAAAAAATTGAGGGACCCCCCCCCTTTAAAAATTTCTGGATACGCCCCTGATCAACTGGGATTGATCTTTTGACTGGAATATCAGGTATCGGTCCAGAAGGACAGTTCTGATGAAATCAAGTTTAAATGTGAGACAAACGATTTACAGGTGGCGGGTAACAACATACGCAGCAAATAATTAATAGAAGAATATGATTCTTGGTAAGTTGCCACTTAGTTTGTGCAGCAATGTTAATAAAATATCATGGAAATACACAGGTTGACAATCATCTCATTTCAAAGAAATTCAAAAAGAGATCCGAAAAACTCTCATACCATTTTGCAGTCGTTGTCTTCCGTTTTTTTGCAGATATTTATTCTGCACCTAAGCCATATCTCCTGGTCCGAGTCTTTAACACCAAACCAGCTGAATCCCAAAAAAGAGAAACCAAACTTGCGAGAGTCGGTCACATTGTTTATAAAGCTGACAAGTGTTACCGAACTCTGCTCAAGATAATTTTTGCTAAACTGAAATATCCAATATGCGCTTCCTACACAACTGGTGGCAAATATTTACACACTCAAGTAATTTGGCATTATGTGAGACTCGCAAAAACTCTAGTAACGGGCTTTTGGTTTTAGCGAATTGCTATTTGACGCGTTTATCTGTGTATAAAGTGTTCGTATTAGGCAGGGTCTCAAACTTCTTTGATGGTTTGAACTTTTTATTAACTAATTTGAGGGGCGAACCATTGAAAGACGCCTGGTGTCAAGTGAGTTGCGGGGGCCAAGGCTTGTCGTCAACCCTTTGCGGTAACGGCAAAATCAACGATGCGTGTCGCGCCCAGTTTGTTTCTTGTTTTCGTTTATTGTTACAAATCAATAAACGAAAGATATTGTGAACCGGAAGTGCTTTTGCGATAAAGCTGTTGGAGCATTTTATCAAGTATGTTCATCCATCAATCGATAAAAAGGTTCTTCTAAGACAGTGGTTCTCAAACTTGTTTGACCGCGACCCAAATCTGAGTTTGATGAACATCTCACGACCCAAGCCTGAAACAATGTAGTTTTTCTGGTACACATGTAAAAGAAAAGACACAGACAACCAGTTACAGTACACAGTAATATGAAACAATGATTTATTACAAACAAATGATTTATTTGTGTAATGTGATTGATAAAACTGAAATTTGCTTCATAACATCTTCAATGCACGGCTCTATTTTTCATTCGGGAGACTACTTGATATTTTATATTCAGTGAAAGGTCTGTGATTCGACTTTTAAATGTGCTGTTTGATAACGAGACTGCAATTTTGAGACCACGTCGTCGCCACATATATAGGAGTCTGGCCATGTCACAATGGTTGCAGGCTTACTGTGCTTGATTCGTTCGACAACACTGCATAACACAACACACATTGTGGCTTTGCAGCACCATGATCATTGATAGAAGTGAATCCGAAATCTTAAAAAAATTTCCTTGTACGAATACTGACTCATCCTTAACGCTAATTGTTACATCTCCACGTTCAGTTATGCATGATAAACTTGTCCTATTTCCCGTCCTATGACGTTACAATCGCCATGTGCATAACAGTAAAGTTGGAAGGCTATTGTCTGTATGTTGCAATGATTGGTTTATTTTGAAGTACAACGTGGTCGAGTAATTAAGTAAATTCGTTTTTGTTTACTTAACGCACTAATATTTCGTTTGGGCAGAGTTGAATTACCAAAGCGCGACCCATGTTTGGGTCGCGACCCATAATTTGAGAACCACTGTTCTAAGAGCTACACACACAATTTAAAAGCATTGCAACATGCCTCAAGTTGTGGTGTTATTGTGTTGTCCATGCCTTCACACACCGGTCACGAAAAAACTTTTTTGTTATAACCCTACACAATTACCAAAACGGCAATTGTTTAATGAACTATATAAAATGTGTTTGTATACAGTTGTGCCAATATACTTTCAAATAAATTAACGTTAGTAGTACAGTCTTTTGTTTTACATTCGGCTTGAACAAATATGTTACTGTTGGGCCGCAATTATTTACCAAAAAAATTAGCTGGCAGAAAGTGATGCTGACTGTACGCGACTGCTTCGAAAGCTCGATAACAAACAGATGAATAGTAGATAAATGTACACATTGGTTTAAATCTTTATCCAATGGGCACCCATTATGGAGTTGCTACCAAAATTTTGCAAGCCTAAACAAGAGTTTTCAGATGATGAAAACAAGAGCAACTATGTTGCCACCATTTATCTGATGTTGAATAACCCAAGTTTCAAGATGGTGAAGCCAAACAGCACTGTCACTTTACAAAAAAAACAGAGGTGATTCTATTATAAGCAACCCACTCAAAAACACTGGCAGTTGTCAGGTCCTTGCAAAAGACAACAGAAAAGTGGTGGTCCTGGTTTAAAAAGATAAAAGACTGGTGAAAATATAAAAATATAAGCACGAAGATGTTCCGATTGAAAGAAGAACAAAACGAGGTCACAGAGAAAAAGAAACCATTTGGAAACCCGTTTGCATCGTTGAATACAACTAGTATATGTCAGGCGTTGACCATGTAGATCAAATGATTTCTTATTACCCCTGTACCAGAAAAATACTGAAATGGACAAAAAAAGTTATGTTCTGTTTGATGGAAATTTCTGTCCACAATGCCCTGATTTTGTTGAAGGCGAAAAACTGTCATCTCGCATGACATTACGCGACTTCCAATTGAAATTAGTTTTACAACTGAGCAAAAAGGTTCACCTTCAGAAGACAAATTTAATTCTGATAGCTCGAACGACCGCATGCTTCTTTCAAGCAACCGCGACATTATCCAAGGCAACGTCTTGTTGGTGGTTTCAAGCGCCAGGCAGGCCAAGTTAGGTTGCGAAGAGATCTCTTTACTTCTATTCTTTGTTGTTTAATTTACAAAGTCTTCTAGTATTTGCAGAGATTTTGTGACAACAAAAATGCGTGCAATAGTTCATGTACCTATCCTATTCTTACGTTGGTGTTTGTCCTGCAAAATAGTAATAAAAGAGATGGTTCAGACTAATCCGCACAATCCGTTTAATTGCATCACAATTGAAAATAAATATTTCTTGAAAACATCCTAACCAAAACAAAGCGAAACCTAATAAAACGATTCATATATTAATTTTTTCAAAACAGCGTTTGATTTCTTGCTTTCCAAAGCTTTAATTTACAGTTGAAGAGATACGATGTAATGTCATGTCACATTCACCCAAGGTTGGACCTTTGGAAAAGCGCCCAATCGGTGGTTTTCAGTAACCAAATATTTTTATAACTGCAGAAAAAAACTTTCATATTGGACAAAGGGTACATGGGCTTAAAGCATGCGGGTCCTTTTCATACCCAATTTAGCACGCTGGTATAAGCCATCATGTATTATTATCCCATTTTAATTTGACGTTCGTTTGCCCACGCAGTGTTGTCCACTTATACTAAATTATCTTGTATAGTGACATAATAAAGCATTTTTAATTGTAATGGTTAAAATGTAACACAAATTAAGTTCCAAACGGTTTGACTTTTCATTGCTTATAAATGTTTCTAATTTATTGTTGCCTATCAACATTTACTTTTTTGTTGTTCAAAGGCCTTTGCGACCCCCGACCACCACGGGAGTCGTAGAGGAATTATAGGCCACTACACAAGCTATTTTGGGCTTCTATTTGGTCCTTTTTTGACCAAAGTTGGAAGCCTGAACACTGCCACAATAAGTAAACTACAGACAGTGCACTACTTCCCCCTACAGGTAAGCGCAGCTGATGACAACCCATAAGCCGCTTGGCAGGCTAGTGTAGCCGTCAGATTACTGCGCTTAGTCTTCTGCATAACGAACCTTTGCATTTATTAAACACATACCATCACAAACATATCACAATGTGGTTGGCGAGCACATCCTGTCAGTGTTTTAAATGACAGACTTTAAATCATAAGTGTTTCTCATCTACTACAAAAAAACACACAAAAAAAGTATAGATGAGCCCTCTTCCAAAAAAGATTTACGGAGATGGGAAGAGAAGTGGAAAAACAACAAAGTTTTGACAAGTTCACCTCATTAACGAAGTGTTGCAGGCAAGAACTTTTTAGAAGCACCGAAAATACAGAAAAATATGACAAAACAATTTCTACCTGAAAAAAATCAACATTCTAGTTTTGTATGTGGTGAGATCCAATGTACACAATGTAATGAAGAGTGTGCATATATTGAAGACCAAACTGTGACAACTGTGTAGCACATAAGAAAAAAGGCAATTTATTTATGCTCCAGTAAAACAAAAAATAGTGTATTTTTTACCTGATATGTGCATTATACTGTTTTGAAAATTTTTTAAAGGTTTGGTTACCATAGTTTGCAGCAGGCATGACAAATCACCTGAATTTGTTAAACTTGGAGCATTTCACATTTAATGAGACAAATGGGAGGTTTCTGGCCAAGGTTAGTTTTGTTCACGGAAGGTTTGCGAAAAAACGGTCTTTACCTTTTGTCGTGTGACCAAGAACAAAGTCCGAATGCTGATTTCACGGAACAGGACTTCACTGTCCGTGAACAGATTTGCGGATTTTCCAAAGTTAAATAGTCCAGTTGCGCTTTTCAACAATCCTATACTAGTGGGTATTATTACACAGCCATATGAGATAACTTCTGAAAATGTGATTTTGCTAATGAGAGGTTTACGATTCTCCAGAAACAAACTTAGAACCAATGATTTCAACCAATGCTTTCGAACAACCAGCATTATCGTAAAAACGCAAGCATTGGCAAATGAGAGCTTTTCGACCAGATGTCGCATTCCCAGCTAACACAAAACGTTATGGCAACTTTCACAACGTTGTTTAAAGGTTGTCATATGGTTTGTAAGCGTTTTTTTGTCAAAGTAAATGTTGCGTTATGGTTGCATGGTATAACGTTAGCTTTGAACGTAACTCAAACGGTATTGTTACGGTTTAGTAAACACGACTTTGAAAAAACGTTTTGCTGTGGTTGTAATATAACGTGTTAGTAACCTCATCGTTCATACGTAACGCCATAAACGTTCTTGTTACTTTTTTGGACAAAATAATAAAAACGTTTTGTATTTACGTTATTATGTGGTTGCAGTTATCTGTTTTAAAAACGTTATTTTAGTTACGTATTAAACCGTACGTTTCTGTAACATAACCAAATAACGAGATAAAAACGTTTTGTATTTACGTTTTTAAGTAGTAGCATTTATCTGTTTTAAAAACGTTTTTTTCAGTTACGTATTAAACCGTACGTTTCTGTAACATAACCAAATAACGATATAAAAACGTTTTGTATTTACGTTTTTAAGTAGTAGCATTTATCTGTTTTGAAAACGTTTTTTTCAGTTACGTATTAAACCGTACGTTTCTGTAACATAACTAAATAACAAGATAAAAACGTTTTGTATTTACGTTTTTAAGTAGTAGCATTTATCTGTTTTAAAAACGTTTTTTTCAGTTACGTATTAAACCGTACGTTTCTGTAACATAACTAAATAACAAGATAAAAACGTGTTGTATATAAACTGTTGGTAAAACGTCATGAAAATAATGTATCAAAGCGAACATACTTGTAACCTTTCTAAGTTACGAATACACAAAACGAAATGTTTTGACAATATTCACAACGTTGTTTAAAGGTCACCAAATGATTTTTTTGTGTGTTGATGAAAATGTTACACCAAGGTTCGGTGGTGGGCTATTAAGTTAACCGAAAAAGTCATAAAATGATTGATAAAAAACGTTCTAAAAACAACGTTTTGGTGTGGTTGTAATCCGAGGTGTGGGTAACGTCATGGGATATACGGTACGATATAAATGTTTTTGTTGGATTTTTTTGGACGATATAAATATTTTTGTCTAAAACGTTTTAACTAACTGTTTTTGTGTTGTTACATATAGTGGTTTTAAAAACGCTTATTAAGATACGAATGAAATCAAACGTTCCTATCATCTTACCACACAACGACAAGCGTAAAGAAACGAATCAAATCCAACGTTCTTGCAACCGTACCACTCAACAGAACAAACACGTGCCTCTTAAACGCTTTTTTTGTGGCTACAATTGATTGGTTGTAGAATTAATTAACGTAATTTAGTCATGAATCAAATACATCGCTAACCTTAAACCGGTATTTGCCGAAAAAAAGTTTTAGCATTCATGTTTTTATAATGCTAAACACATTACTCAAAAATCAATGACACAATTAATAAAGAGAAAAAAGGTATGCGTAAACAAACTTTAAAACGTATGCATTGCGGTGCGGCTATAAATAGTAACCACAAAATAATGATGCAACCGCTTATGAATTGGGAACCACCAAGCTAAAATCAGGGGCGGCATGGTTCATGGCTGTAAGTGCGGCCGAACGTGCGTGCAGTCTTGTCGTGTGCGAGTGTGTTACAAGTTTAAGCTGTGCATCAAAGTATTTCCGAAAAGGTAATAAATGGTACAGTATAGAAATTAAAACAGAGTCAGTGATTAACTACTATGATTTGCAATACTCAGAAAGTCATATCTATTAACAGTTTGCGGGAGCTAGCTTTTTGTTGAAAAAGTGTTATGTTTCAATTAGTTTTGCAGAATGCTAAACAATGTTTGTTTTAAATGACCCAAAGTAAATTTTGTTTAATGTAAGAGAAAATTTTCAATTTGTAATAGCATGGAAACCCTAATGTAGAGTTGTATTCTAGGCCTTTTTTTTTTATCAGCAAAATTGTATTTTTATATTTTTCATTAAATTTTGTTTTGCAGATGTCGTTTGCCATAGTGGAATTTATAAAGGAGCAAAGTGTCGAACTTGTACATTTAACTTGGATAAAAAAAAGCGAATCTGTAAGTATCTTTTATTATTTTTGTCTTTTTGGTATTCTGATGGTAAATCAGTCATGTTTATACTTTCCAGACAACACAGTGTTTCTGGCCCAAACTAAATGCTAGACAGAAGGCAAAGAAAGGTGAAATTCCAGATCCTAAAACATGGGATACTTTTGAAATACGGATTTTCTCAACTACAGGTAAATTGTGCTTTTATGACAATGAACAGTTTTTTACTGCTACTTTATGCTTTAGATGATTTTGAAATTGCACTGAAACGGGTAGCCAGGGCAGAATTAACCTCGAATGTGGAAAGTGATGATGAAGTGCCAGATGTTCGTTTAAGAAAAAAAGTGTGTGGATACTCTCCACCAGGTAACATTCTGCACTAATGTAGTACAAACCATACCTGTTTTCTAAAACATTTTCTTTCCAGTTGATAGATACAAACACATAGAAGCAAACAAGGAAAAAAACTTGAGTACATCTTCAAATATAAGTTCAAACAAAGACCAACAAAGCAAATCCAGCGAAAGTGCTCTTCACAACATAAATGGTATGCATGTGCACGTTTACTTGGGTGGATCCTTGTCAGATTATTGTAATTTTTTTGCAGCAAAATTAAACATGTTATTGGAATTACAAACAAACCTCACAAACATAGTTAAACAAAGCATACCCAAAAATGATGATGGTAAAGTCCTGGAATTTGACATGCTGGAAAGGCCGCTTGAATCCATACTGGAATTGAAGGATTTGGATAACAAACTTCATGACAAGGAGTTATGCAAATCACTGGTATAGTACATGTGTCTTGTTTACATATAAACTGCCCTGAATGCAAATCAATTTATCACATAGGTCAAATATTTAACCAATATTGGAGGGACCAGTGTTGGAGACAATGTGCGGCGTATGATGAAGGCTGTTGGTTCGTATGGTTTATGGTCACAGTATAGCTATAAAGGAAGAAAAGGAAAGGAGGCTTTTTGTGGAACTGTTATGTGTAAAGTTATTTTAAGTAAGTATTTTGCCGGCGAAAAAATGTGAAACTGTTTGCAAAACTGAAAATATGCATTTGTGATTTTTAGAAAGTGCACTACGTTCTAACAAAGATCTCAAAGCCAGTGCAGTTGAGGTGGAGATAAAAGAATTTTTGAAGCATGCACCATACAAGCCTGGCGGAATTAACTATAAGGTACACAGATATTTTTTTATTTTTCACCCTTGATTTAAACTGCTCGAGTGAGTTACATTAAACTTTCACAGCTGATAGATACAGTTTGTAAATCAATTAGTTGCTTTCAATTTGCCCACTCCCCCCTTTAGTTCCCTTGCCATCACCAAAATGTAGCTTTATACACTAACGTTGTATGTTGTGCAATATGTGCTAATATACCCTTCTAGTTTATCAACACAATTACTAGTTATTGATTTTGTAAGCTTAAACCATTTTTGTGTTTTAGAATAGACAGGCTGACATGAACATCTCAAGTTCAAGTTCTTCTGGCACACCCACTGTCCTTCTTTTTTCGTCAGACGAAGAAAATGATGTTTAATTTCAAATCGATGCAGCCTTGATTTCGTTTGTTTGTATTAAAATACTTTTAAAAAAAATGGTGTGCGTACAACGTTGCAGTAATCGTTATAGAAACGTCAATGGGAGTCCACACAATGTCGTTCGCACAACTCATTTGAATAACGTGAGGAAAACGATACAAGTAACGTTAAGACAACCTAAACTTAAACCGCCAGTTGACGTGACAATCTTCGTTTTAACAACCGTTAAATTAACGTAACAAAAACGGCAAACTGAAACGTTTTGTAATCGTTGTTTTAAACGTTATTATAGCGAAAAAACGTACGTTTGTTTAAACGTAATTAAAACGAAAATGGGAGTCCACACTTTATGGTTTTTATAACGTCACAGCAAACGTTTTTGGTAGTTTTAAAAAGCCATTACGCAACGTTGCCACGACGTTAAATTGTTTGCTGGGTTGGTGTTGATTTGGAAAATATACAAATAAATGTAGTGTTTGGATTTTCAGAATGTACTTTACCGGTATGTAGAGTCTAGTAACGGTTTATATAAGCCAGTGGTCCGCGAAGTAAAGGGCTGACTAGGATCAATGCTCCATTTTTGCAATAATGATGGACAGCCAAATGAATCTTTTCTAACTACTATGACCGTATATGCAAAATTCGAAAACTGGTTGATTTGATCATGCCTAAGTTTGCAACCAGAGACAAGGAACTCTCGTTGGATGAAATAACCTTCAAAAGCCGCTCGAACAAACCACGCAAATTGTGCTACAAGGCATGTTGTGGCTGAAGCAAAACCAGGCTATGTATTGCAATGGAGTGTGTATGCATGAAAACGTGAAGAGGAAGATGATGCTGCTGCCAGCAAAACGCACTACATTGTAAGGAAACTCTGTGCACCATCACCACGTACACAGAAACAACTAGTATTAAAATTTTACTAATAGTTGCGTCAGAAACATGCCGGACTTTATGGAACTGTTAATTACAACTGAAAGGGAATGCTAGAAAATTTTAAACAACCCAAGATTTCGCTCAAAAGATCCACCATACATGGAAGAGAATTAAATGATGGTTTGTGCTTTGGTCTGACAGCAAGCGCCTAATTCTGTTGTCAAATATTTATAGGTTAGGGTTCTAGGCCAGAGGTGGGCAACCTTTTTTACTGTAGGTCCAATTATAAATGTCAAAATTGGATCGAGGGCCGCATTCGTGCCACATTTTGCCAGATCGCAGAAAACTAGCATCGGGCGCATTAATCAGCTCAAAAATATGTTATAATTGGACCAGTTTGCCAGAACTTTTGAAATCCAAGCGTCTCTGCGGGCCGCACAAGCTTTAATAAAGGGCCGCAGGTTGCCCACCCCTGTTCTAGGCAGGGCAGTGGTGGGATTCAGCCGGTTCGCAACGGTTCTGTTACTGGTTACTGTCAATAGACTTTTTGTAACAGAACCGGCTCAAAAATACGACTTTTGTGATGTAACCGGCTGGCAAAAAATTGAATCCCACTACTGCCTAAGGGCACTTAAAAAGAAATCAGATCAAAAGCTTTACAAACACAAAACTTAACAGTGTAAAAGCCAGATTGTGTTGTGGCATTACAAACCAATCAGGAAAATGGTACATGACAACTATTATGGTCACTACTACTGCAGTGGCCCTGCCAGCTCTTTCAAAATCAGCCTGAAATTTTTGAAGACTGTGCGGTTACAATGCTATCAAGATACACATTTACCGGAACACGACCAGTAGAAATATCTGTGGAGAGACTACAAAGGCTGATTCCCCAGGAATTTTACCATGAACTGGGAAGGGTGGTTTTGCCCAAACTGTGTGGTATGCCGCTTAAATTTCAGAAAAGTGCCAAGAGGAAGTAGCCACATACAAATGTGTGCGATGTGACGTTCCACTTTGTGTGGTTTCCTGTTTCAGTTTTATTGTAAAATTATGTTTTTTGCTACATATGCATGTTGCTGTTTCTATCTTTGACTATATGTATTCCATTGTTTTTATTATTATTAACTTTTTTGTTCTCATTGGTGCAATTTAAATCCACACATTCTTTTTCATGGCAATAAAATATATCACGGTTTTGTACAAGAGTTAAATTAATGTTTATTTTGACAACAAAAATTTTAGCATATATTAAAAACATATTTTGTTTACCCAATCAAGTCAGCTTCCCGCGTGTCAACATGTGTTTTTTCAAAGTTTCACCTTGATAAAATCTTTTTCCACAAACATTACATCGATAAGGTTTTTCATTGCTGTGAATCACTATGTGTGTTTTCAAAACTCCACTTCGGCAAATTTCACAAACATTACATTGATATGGGGCGGCATTACGAACACATCTGGCTAAGTTTAGCGAGCTCGGTATTGACGCACGACCTCGTTAACCCGAGATTTGGTATTACGAACCCCCGTCTCGCTAACCGGAACTCGCTAAACTCCTCGCCAACTAACGAGGACCTCAGACCACTCGCTAATGCTAAATTGTTGTTGACAAAGTCACACAGTCACGTCGGAAATCAATTGCGGCTACGTATTTTGTTGGTAAAAGTTTGTACAAACGAAGAAAAATCGCAAATGTCGGTTTTAATTTAATTTTAAAAGGCGTTTGCGAAGAATAACTGTATTGGATTGATGCCATCAATTCACGAGGATTTACACATTTTCCAGTTAAAACTTCCGGTAAAAGTATCTGATGCTGGAAGAACAAGGCCTTATTATATACTTCCGTGTGCGCAATACAGTTTAAGAAATCTAATTTGGGCAAACACAACATTTAAGCTATTGTACTAACCGTCAGTGTGGTAGTGACTTAAAGTTGTTTCAACACTTTAGCTATAAGATGCACATGTCAAGATAGGTTGAATACTTGTCCGTTTTGTAATGTGTCTCAAATCTCTGCCTGCAAACACTTCCATTAAGGAACCTCTATAATAAATGTAATGATCTGCATGACAATATTGCCAGATACTGAAGTGATTCCATTCTGATAACATGAATATTCAAACGGCATGTACTTGTGTTTCTTAGAAACAAAAAGTGACAGTGTAGCATTACATGAAAAAAATTGCAATGAAAGAATCGAGAAAACAAATAAAACACAAAAACTTTGAACAAATTGACAATTGGTGAGTAATAGACAGAAACACAAATGCACATAATACAAACACCATGTACAGTATTAACACTGAATAAAAATGTAATTGTTGAGTGCCTTAAGCTGATTGTACTGTTTTCAGCTTTACAGCAGTCAAACTTGACCTGCAATTTTGGTCACAATGCTCCAATTTCGACTTATTTTGTGTGTGTCCAGCAATTCTCTTTCTGCATCATGGTTTTGGTCTGTCTTTTTGTAATGAAGGCACTGGTTCTTATTTTGTTTCAAATCTGTAATTGAAAAATGAATAAGTAATATTGGGATGGTTAATTGAAGATGCAAACCATAAAACCTTATAAAATGAGTTGTACAAAACATGTGTTTAGATATAATAAAGTTGTCATTGTTTCAAACATCAATGAAAATCACCTTAATTTGTCGCCAGTTAGAAATTGTAAATCATTTTATAAAGTGCAAACTTACGTTAATCACAGATCTTACCGTATTGTTATGAAGCTCTAGCGTTTTCTTTTCATAAAAATTATACCAAATGATGTTTTGTACTTTTTCTAGGATATGAAACTTCCATTTCAACTGTTGTCCACGTTTCAATAAATTATTGCAATGTTTCTTGATGTTCTTATGCTATTTTATCAAATAAACAAATTTCAAACTGTCCGTAAAGTAGGAATCCAAACATTTTGAGGTTATATTGCAAATTTGCAATAAAAACAGCATAAATGACAGGCGAAAATTGTTCGTTGCAAGGTGTCGCATAGCGCGGCGTGACGATTTTGCTGAGTCAGACGTCTTTTTTCTTGCGATTTTGACGCATTCTGTCGTACCGTAATTTTCCAAGTATAGTGCGCCCCCGTGCATAATACGCACCCTAAAAATAGCATGTCGATGCTGGAAAAAAGCCTGTACCCATGTATAATACGCACCCAAATTTTTACTCTTAAATCCGTAAACGCAAAATTATTTCAGAAAAAAGATCATCTTTTGACACAACCGGATGTTATTCTGCCGGTCAGTATCACTGCGCATGCGCTCGCAAACTCGATAGCGAAAAATGTTTAAGATTTGTGTAGGGTACATCGTGACAGCAAACGAGATCTTACTGCTGGTCGCGTTCAAGCGGAACCGATCTATCTTAATACTTGCAGAGAACATTTTTATTTTTAAAACACAAATGAAGTTTAATATGTATCAGATTAAAATACCTAAAAATCAGAATAATTAAATTTAAACTGATACACAAAATTTTAGTTCGATCCGTTGCATATCGGCAATGATATCACCCCATTTACATTTACGCAAATGGTATCACCCCATTTAAGTGTGTTAGGCAGGATGACTAAATGTGATGCGCGATTGACAACAAACAAGAAGAAAGGTCTGATTTCAAGTTTTATTTCGAGGCAGATTTTCTTCAAAAATTGTTGTACCCATGCATAATGCGCACCCTAGATTTTAGGACAATAAATTAATTAAATTTTGCGCATTATACACGGAAAATTACGGTATTTGCGTCTGGCTTTGGCGAGGACACTTCGTAATACCAAATACGTTACCGAGTTCCTCGCTCGTTAAGTCCTCGCTAAAGATTTTTTTACCGAGCTCGGTAAGTTAGCGAGCGAGGAAGTGTTCATAATGCCGCCCATGGTTTCTCTTTAATGTGAATTAACTTGTGTGTTTTTAAATCTCCACTTTGTTTAAATTGTTTTTCACAAACATCACATCGATGGGGTTTGTCTTTAGTGTGAATCAACGTGTGTGTTTTCAAACCTCCACTTCGGCTAAATCGTTTTTTCACAAACATTACATTGATATGGTTTCTCTTTAGTGTGAATAAACTTGTGTGTTTTTAAATCTTTACCCCGCTCAAATATTTTTTCACAAACATCTTATCGATGTGGTTTCTTATCGGAGTGTGTGTTTTCAAAACTCTTGTTTGGGTAAATTGTTTTCACAAACATCACATCGATGGGGGGGGGGGGTTCTTTGGTGTGTGTCAACATGTGCCCTTTTACAAACATCACATTGGTACGGTTTCTCACTAGTGTGTATCATCGGTGTGTTTTCAAATTTCCACCTGGGCTAAATCTTTTCTCACAAATATTCCATTAGTGTCAATTTTTTCTATACAAAAGGTTGTTCCCGAGTCCAAACCCTGGGTTTTCACCTCCCTTCAATTTAGTTAATAAATCTTTTTATTCACCGTTATTACGGTTGTTTTGTCGTTGACCTGTTTAAAACAAAGAAGTAGTACTTGCTATACTGCATGTATTCAGTTGATGCTACTGAAACTGAGGACAAATGCCACCACATTATCATGCTTTCCTCTATTTACCCAAGATCAAATATAAAAAATATGTTCCATGCCATTTGTTGTAAATCTCTCGCAGTCTACTTTGCTGAAACAACTTGACCCGACATTTTAGCAAAACACTCTAAAACCCACAGTGACAGCGGAACTAAATGTTGAACTAAAAACAGGGCCAGAAACACACCGTTCTTTCTGAAACTACACATAACCGGCTTGGTGGTCGGTTTTTACCAAACTGCCACCTCCACCATCCATCTACAGCAGGGGTCGGCAACCTTTTAGGCGACGCGTGCCAATATACTTGTTATTTTTATTTGTTAATGACACCGGGTGCCAACGTTATTCGAAATAATAGTGGTGCGTGCCAGCAGATATCAATAATAAAGAGAAAGCAGGGCGTTTTGTGCAAGAAAGGCTAAATTTTAAGACAATGCTATGATAAATACTGAAAACACGCAAATCGGTTGGCGTGCCAGGGGTTGCCGACCCCTGACCTACAGCTTGTGACATCAAGATCATGTCGCTTATCACCTGCGTTGAACCGTAAGAGTCTCATTGAAAAATATAGAAAGCTTGTCATGTCGTTGAGATAATGTCATGTCGCCCTACAGTCCGTTACTCTATGTTAGGGCTGGTTTGTTATGTTGCAAAGCCTTACTTATTACCTTGTTCCCCATCTTACAAAATCAGTACACAACTTCAGATTATAGTGCATTGGGAATAGCTCCGCTGTGTTTGACGCTACAATCCCTAGTGCGCATTAAAGCGTGTAAAATTAGCAAAGCGAGGATATGGGTAGTTGTCGTCACAGTTAGGTAGACACAAGCAATGTGAGAAAAAAGGAATGTGAGCTTCTGGTTTGCAAACCAAATACTTCGGGCATTTATTATATTGTGTTTGTGTAAGCTTGGACTAAAATGGTATAAACAATCATTGACCTGATTAAGTTGTAATCGCGTCAGTTTTTACAATACAAGCATATTTATCATTGCCACATTGTACAGCACATTATTTAATTATTACGTTTTACAAAGGAGGCAAACCACGGTTAAGTAACACAGTAAAGGTAAATTTGTAAATTATCATTCATCAACAATGTTTTTCCAATTGCAAGATGGTCAAGAAATGACGTATGTAAAGGCTAATGACTTGGTTCAATTGAACTACTTCGTTACGCTAACATTAACATATCAGCACTAACAGGACAACGCACCAACATGAAACCTGTGCCTTTTTTTCTTTTGACCACAATTGTTGACGGGTCAATGCACACGTGTTGGCATTGCGTTGATGTCAAATCGTTCGCGTACTAACAAAGCCAATAGCGTACAATTAGAGTCATTTCCATCTCATCTATAATAATGAGAAAGGTACATGCATGCTGTGATTCATAAGTCATGTCGAAGTACATTCTGATAAAATTTGATTGAACACATTACTTTTAGTTTGTCATTATGTACTAAATCAAAAACACACCTCACATATTTAATACTGTCCCTTTTTCTGGCTGATGTTCACATCAGCTTATGTCGAGGTGTTTATCAGTTTCACCAATGCAGTGATCACATTTCAAATTGCTTTTATTAAAGTTGTCTTGTTGTCTACTCTACATCATACAGTGGAAACCTGGCGCTCAACGAGCTGCGTTTTTTCTTTCGGTTACAGGTCAATGCACTCCTGTTTACTGATGCGTTGTTGGGCGACTTAAGAAGTTTCCAGTGCTTTTACTTGTACTTTAAAATATTCATGTTACGTTTGTGCGCTGGATGTGCCAAATGCTATGCGCGCAGCCAGGGCCGGATTAAGCTTTTTATGGGCCTGGGGCTCTATGATAGTCAGAGGCCTATTTTTTATTCTATTCGTTGTACTAAAAACTAACCACAATTGAAACGAAAAACAAATATTAATACATAAACAAAGTATATATTTACTTTGTATGCACACATTCAAATGACGCATTTTCTGGATTTAGACAATGCAAAGCTCTTAATAATGTCATCGGTGTCTATTTTTTGCAAAATGTCGTTTTCGATGCAGAGTATAGCTAAGGAATTCAACCTTTTCTGACTCATAGACGAACGCAAATGATTTTTTACTCTTTTTAGCGCTGAAAATGAGCGCTCGCCAGAGCAATTAGAAATCATCAGACAAAGATAAAGCTTGAAAACAACCGATACATTAGGAAATGCATGCGCGAATTCATTTTCATTTATGAACTTAAACATCTGAATTTCTTTGCATTCACTGTTGAAATGGTGTTGTTTTATCAGTGTAGAAAAATGAATCATCTCCTGAGGCAATGACTCCTCCAGATCATCTGGATAATATTGAAGTAACGATTTCGCACTTGCTTCAATTTTGCAGTTAGACATGGTGTTCAATTCTATCAGAAACGAAAACTTTCTTTGGAGACCGTCGTAAGCTTCTAGTCGGGTTTTCATAGACGAAAGAATTTGGTCAATGATCGGCAGATATGAGTCTACTTTGAATCTGCTCGATGGATCAAGTGATGTGTCTTCAGATTCACCTTCGCTATCCAACCCTACTTTTCTTCTTTTCTTTCTTGAAATTTCTTCAGTGTAATGATGACAGCCACTTAATGCTTGACCTCTTCCTTCAAATGTTTGAAATTGGGGTCTGAGAAGTTGAATAAAGTTCTGTAGACCCTGAAGCAAATTTGTTGCCTTATTCAAAGTCATTTTGCTGTCCTGCAGAGCCTGACTCGTCTTATGGAACCGTTCCATTATGCACGACCATACCACGACTAAAATACCAGTTTCAAGCTTTTTCATCGATGAAACAAAACCCCTGGCTGTTTCTTTAGTTTGATATGTTTCATCATTGTCATCAGATATTGCCGTCAAGACTTGAAGAACCGCTTGGTAACCTTTTCTTAGTGCATGTAGCGCATCATATCGCGCCTCCCAACGTGTATCAGACAAAGGCTTAATTGTTGGACATTTAAGTGGTTTCAGTGCATCAACAAGAAGATTCCACTTGTGTGTTGAAGCTGAAAAGAATACATAGAGTCCTTGAACAAACATGAAAAAACGAACCGCGGATTGGCAACACTCAGCAGCACATTTTCCCACAAGATTCAAGGAATGTGCTACGCAAGGAATATATTCTGCTTGGTGGTTGCGTTCTTTTATTATAGCTTGCATACCTTTATATTTTCCGCTCATGTTAGCAGCGTTGTCATAAGATTGTCCTCGGAGATCTTTCAAACTGATCCCATTGTATTCTATAAACTCCAAAAGTATATCAGCCAATTGGCGACCAGTGTGTCCACGGGTAGGCATAAATTTGACAAATCGTTCCACGGGACCATCAGGTAAAACATACCGAAAAATTATTGTTAACTGGTCAACATTTGCAATGTCAGGTGTTGAGTCCACGGACACTGAATAATACTTTGCTTGTTTTATTTCGGAAATAATAATATTTAATACTTTTGTTGCAATTGCGTCAATGAATTCCTCACATACAGTCGATGAGAAATACGAAACGTGTCCCTTGCCTTTGTTCACTCTCTTTTGAATATGCTCAGCAAGGAAAGTATCGTATTCTGCCAACAACTCCAAAATTCCAAGGAAGTTACCGTTTTGTGGAGAACCAACCCTCTCACTACTTCCGCGGAAGGCTAGCCCTCTGGATGATAGGAATTTTATCACGCTTAAAACTCGAGCTAATACTTTGCACCAATATTTTCTGTCAGATTCTTTTTGCTCTTCCAAATCTTTGCAAATGCTACCTTTTTTTGCTCTTCGAAAGAAATATGTTGAAAGATAACTTAAGTGTTTGTTAGAAGATTCGTGCCTGGCCAGGTCGCGTGGTGCATGTTTCCAGTCGCCATAACCAACTGATGCCAGCGGCAGCATGATTTTCTCAGAATCAGACGCAAAAAGTTTGCAAAAAAAGCAGTAAAGTTTCTTGGTTGAAGGCGAATAGCACAACCATTCGCGTTTCACTATTTCGCCGTTCAATTGTTCTCGCCAAAATAGCGATTTAGAACAACGCCGTTTAAATTTATCGCCAGTAATACATGTCTCTGAAGTTGAAAAATCTGCATGAAGATGTTGAAATTCTAAACTTCCTATTTGGCAGCAGTAATCTCTCAGCTGGTCAGAAATTCCTCCCCAGCATCTAACATCCATGTCGTGTTGAATAGTTTCTTTTACCCCATGTGTTTCATCCTCAGCAACATTAGATGATTTGGTTTTTAAATTTGGTTCCGATGAAACAATATTTATATGTGGCTCCGCAATACAGTCACTCGAAGTCGAAGTAGATGGTCGCAAAGCAGTTGCATTAGGCCTACTGGACGTCGTTTCTGCAATGTTGCTTTTCGGTTCGCTTACAACATCAAAAAAATCAGTCACTTTTTTTGAACCTGCTACAACTTTTTTCAATTTAGCTTCTGCTTCTCTTCTAGATTTCTCCTTTTCCCAACCGCTTTTATACTTCTTCATTTTTATTTTTAAATTAATTTAGCCAAGCTAAAAACAAAACAACTAAAAACAATATGTTGCTATACTCTAGGCGTAGCTAGATTTAGATGACCCTATAGTGGTCTTTCACTACTGCCTGCATGCGCAATATAGTTATGTGCGTTATTGCGAAATAAACTTGACTTGACTTGACTTGGCTACTAACAATCCTGCCTAACAGCCGAGAAAAAGCGATTGTTGCGTCATAGTGACCAGGTTGGGTTTTACAGTGCATGGACAGTGTTTTCAATAATAGCTGGGAGATTTGTATTAGCCTAGGCCCTAGGCTACCTTAGTTGTTTCATTGACTTAGTGCAGTGGTGGGCCTATATTTGGGTGTGGACCTGGGGCTGCAGCCCCATCAGCCCCCGCCTTAATCCGGCCCTGCGCGCAGCTTACGCAGGTGTATTAGAGTGCTCGGTTTGTAGAATAGTGTTAAACAAAACAAATATGTATTCGTCCACTCTAGGAATTGTGTTGTAGTCACCCACGTGTTTAGGGTTCTACCGTAATAGAAAAAATAACGTGCAGACTTCTAAGGACTTTGGTCTGCAGCAACTATATTGCAAAATAATCGGTTTGTGAAACATGTTCTTTCTACTAGATGTACTTTGCCGTGTGGCGTTGGTGCAGCTGCGACTACTGTCGGAAGCAATTCAGTTTTCCGTTTGTGACCACACGCAGTGTCGAAAGTGAAGATATATGTTTCTTTCTTTTAGATTTAGACGTTGATAGTTCTGCTTTCTTTCAACCTTTTGATGTATGCTGTACCAAGGGAATATTTTCGAGGTGTTAAATCAGTGTAGCATTATTAAGGCAATTGTTAAAACATTCGATTATTCAACTAAAAGCTTCGCTAAGAATAGATTTTCTGAGTTTGCGAACAGTGTTATATGATTGCAGGTACGGGAGATTTCGGTTATTTCTATGTAATCTTCTGCAAAATCCAGACGAATTACTGGTAAGCGTAGAACTGGTTTAAAATGATGGTAAATAAATAGACTATCAGCGAACAGACAAAGTAACTCGCTTCATCCTCAATTGTCACATAGTTTTTCTTGTTGCACTTGTCTAAAGCCTTGTATGCCAACTGTAGCTAGGAAGGAAGTGTTTAACATATTTTCAAAGTTTGCCCCAAAGTTTACAATTACAGGACATATCGACTTAAGATATTGCCGGTTTCTATAGTAGTCATCAACTTCACTTAACATCACAGGTTAAAATATACTGATTGAGGGTTCTAATTGATAATAATGAAACAAGTTTAGTTTGCTTTTGCAATTTTGCGCAGATGACTGTTGGCTGTGGATTTTGGACTGCTATATGTTACAATTGTTATCAACTGATTTTAACGCCCAAATCTGTTGTGGTGCGTTTTGACAAAGAAATGTTTTCAGAGAGAAGTACAACATAAAAAACATTTTGTCGTTTTCACAGAAAAACAAAAATGAATAATGGCGACCCAGGAATTAATTTTGAAGCAAACCGATCTGCAATGTGCAGATGCTTGTGATCAGCTGAAATTAGCTGAGAGATCCAAACGTCAACAACTGTCTAAAATAAATGAAAGCACTGTTTCTGAGAAAGGTGCCTTCAAACGAAAACGATTGACTCCCTCCGATAAAACAATCTTTCAATGTGATGTATGTGAAAAGAAGTTCAACCGCAGCACAGGCTTAAAAAGACACATGCTGACCCACACAAAAGAGAAACCCCATCGATGTTATGTTTGTCACAAAACGTTCAGTCTTCGCTCAGATTTAAAAAGACACATAGCAATTCACTCCCCCACGAAACATTATCGATGTGATGTGTGTGAGAAAACGTTCAGTCAAGGTGGAAATTTAAAAAGGCACAAGTTGACTCACACTAATGAAAAACAACATCGATGTGATGTATGTGAAAAAATGTTTAGCCAGGACCAATATTTGAAAAAACACCTGAAAACTCACACAAAAGAAAAACCACACCAATGCTGTGTATGTGAGAAAAGATTTGGTGCAAGAGGAGATTTAACAATGCACATGACGACCCACACGAGAGAGAAACCCTATCGATGTGGCATATGTGAGAAACCATTTAGCCATCGAGGACATTTGAAAAGACACATGTTGATACACACGAGAAGTAGACACTATTAAGTTACAAGTCTTTTTGGGCAAGTGTTGCAGCATCACACAGTTGGTTTCCCTGCCTCGCTTTGTAAATTTAAAACAAAACGGTTCTTGTGCCATCTTGTTCAGCTAATATAACGACACCGCGCACGTTATGAAGATAATCGAGTAAAATGAGATTTCAGGAATTGGGTGTGCAAACCAAAAAATCGTTGTTTTTTGGTAGGGGGAGAGTTTGGTTCTAATTTAAGACAAGAAAGCTATTGCCAATCAAAATAAACAAACTTAATCTATTATAACTAGTATCCCGTTTGCATGGCTGTCGACCTGATCGGACTTGTTGCTAATTGTGGTCCGATCGGACCAGCAACATACGTTAGTTTTGGCGAAAACAATAATCACATGCAATAACTTCATTCCAAAATTCGTTTTAAAGGTATTCATAATAACCATGCCTTTGCAAAACTGTTTGAAAGCGTGTAATAAAAAAGAGGACAACAGGCAACAACTATCGAAACCAACAAAAATTTATGGTTCCTTTCGACGAGGTCAAATAAAATTGCTGAGTCATGCTGTTATGCGTTCTATCAGACGAATTGAGCAAAAATGCCGGATCGGACCCACAGCCATGGAAACAGGATATAGGTCAGTGTTTACAGCACTGCACGCTTCTTCTCCCGAATTTCAAATAGACATCAACCGAGTTGAATAAAATAAGTTTTGATTCGCCCCGTTTATTCAACCGTCTTGCGATTACCCGGGTTTCTCCGGTGTCAGCATTTTAGCACCAAAAATCTCAAACGAGGATGAAACGAATGTTTCAGTGTAACGTTCTTGTTAGTGATGCACCGAACCCGTCTAAAAAGGTTCGGGCCGATACCGAATATTCGACCATCAGGCCGAATAACTTAGGCCGAATTAGGCCGAACCTATACTCCCTGTTTTGAGGATGTTCTCAACTGAACCTTGTGTTGTTGATGCATGTGAACTCAATTTTGACAAACCAAAATCACTTTCACTATGCGAAAGCTTTACTAAACTTTAATATTTTGCAGACAAAGTGGCTCGTATTTTATAGATACAACAATTAGTTAATTCATGACGTTTCGTATTGATGAAAATGATAGTTTGGGCATTAATTCCATACTCGGAATTTTTAAAAAAGTTCTTGCCGAAACCGAAACTTTGGAAAACAGCGTATTCGGCCGAAATGTTTCAGCCAAACGAAACTTTGGTGCATTCAGCTGCTGACGCCCAAAGGCCTGGGTGCGTGTCTCAAGTCAAGTGGCTAAAAACAACCACTAATCTTTAAAAAACGGGTTTATCCAGATTGGCTGATCTGTAGTTTCATATATTTCAATATTATGCCTGTAAGCTTTTCTCCTTTTTTCGTCGCGTTTGTATTTCGTTAGTTTCATGTAAAGTTTCTGTTGTAGACCTTGTGAACTAAGCTAGCTAAACATCTGTTTAGTTTTTTGCTATTTTATTTTGTGTGAATCAAACCCTCGTTGTGTGCAGTTTTTAGAGACTGACGGTGTCTGCATAGGCGAAATATATATCTTGATTTTAACAACTTCGTGTTTACTGATTTTGATTCAGAAACATTTGCTTCTTAATTTTCATTTACTCAGACAGTTTTGACTCTCGTGGACATAAACATGCCAACTAGTAAAGAGACAGATCCTGTGCATAGCATTTATATTTTAGGAAGTTTCCTAACTCTTACGATTCATCATTAAGACAGTCACTTAAAACAGCACATGTATCGTGGTTTGCAGACATTGCAGGTAGCGAGTAGTAATGAAGCAAACGGGTTTTCGTAGAACAGTGAAAAGTTTCAACATGATGAAACAAACAAACGAATGTTTGTTGCGTGCATTTTGACGCTAGTCTTTATGACACTGTCTAGGCCAGTGCTCTTCAACCGGAGGGCACGGTGCACCAAAATATACATGGGGTACACCAGTACGAAATGGTATACAAGGATACATTACAAATTTTTAATGAACCATTAATATTTGACTTTTAGGATATCCCAATGTCGAGTTTGATAGGGTCTGTGTTACATTCGGATAATGCCAGGGTATTGAAAGTTGTTTTTTCGTAGATGTTTCATAGAAGTACGCGAACATATGCTTGGAGTTAATTGACATGATGATATATGCATAATGATTTTTCATATCGCTTTTTACCTCAGTTTTCCTTTTAAGTAAACAGGGTGCATGATTTCGTAACAACAACTTCAAAGGTTCACCAAACCAAAAAGTTTGAAGAGCACTGGTCTAGGCTGGGTGTCGGGCTGTTTCAGTAACAAAATCTCCATTTGGGGAATGATTTGCCGTGTTTAATGTCACCACAAAAAAAAGATTGTAAACAGGACGTTGATCAAGCTGAAAGTCAGTTTAATGCAACATTTCGCTGTTGGCAGGAAAAAAAATAATTTCTTGTATAACAACATGTACAAAATTTATGCACTCAAGAAGTACAAGTCAAGTGATTTTGCAAAAGTTGATTGCACCACGGTTAGCGCAAAGGAGCAGGTCTAGGTATCAAATGACTCCAACATGGAATGACCAGTAAAAATTGCTGTTGACACAGCGTAATCTTTAGTGTTTTCCATTGTTTTGATTGCCTAAAGAGAAACCAATTACAGTTCCGACAGTATGTTATGCCAGGGCCGAAAAGACTAATTAATAATCAAACTCTTGGAAATACCGAGGTGCTGATAATCGAGTTCGCAAACAATTCCGTCGGACTAAGGTCCTGGTAAAGATCAGCGAATTCATTACGCAATAAATAGCTATGTAACAGCGTAAGCTCTGGCCAACGAACCATTATTGGTTGTTGTCCCAAATTAGTGCTGGGAAGGTGTGATCGTTACAGGCCCGTAAAGAGTGGCCTTAAAGTTTTACTTTAGATTCAACTGCACTGAAGTGGAAGTTCCAATTGCTAGAGCTAAGGATTTACAACAAAAATTCAAAACTTTATGCGTCCATTGAGTCGTTGTTTTATTGATCAAATGAACAAAATACAAATACCTGAAATAAATGGAAATAACTACTTTTAATGCCTTATGCAACACAGTTCTATCGTTGTAACATTTTTCTATTGTGTTTTTTTATTCTTGAAAGCGTGTGGCTTTATGGGACGTTCATGCAATGGCACCTTGCCATTAAAATACTTTTTTCAGAAATTACTTCCAAGCGGTTGTTCATTGGTTCATTGGAAAGTTAAAATCAGTTTGTATTATGTTTTTTAACATTAGTTAGTATCGTTATTATAAGTTAACATCAGTTAGTATCAGCTTAACAGGCAACGTGGTTCAGTCTGGTTACTAAGCTTTGTTAGTGTCTACTCGGTGGTTTGATTAGTGTTTAACTTGACTAAATACACCAACATTTCTCCATTTTCTGACTCGCCAACCTCATCATCCTTTGAAACAACCCTTACGTTGTTCATCTTTTGACCGACCATTGCATCACGTCTGCACCTAACTCATACGATCTTAGACATGTCAAAAAGACGGGAATACGGGACGACGGAAATCGAGGTCCAAAAGACGGGGTTACGGGACAGACGGAAAAAGTGCCAAACTAAAAGACGGGACCGGGTGAAAGTTCACACATAGTTTTTATAGCGTAAGACGGGACTACGGAAAAGCGTTTGTTAGACATGACGAAATGACGGGACTGGGTAAAAGTTCACATAGACGGGGGACTGGGTGAAAGTTCACAGTCAGTTCTTATAGCGCTAGACGGGACTACGGAAAGGCGTTTGTTAAACATGACTGAAAGACGGGACTGGGCGATAGTTCACTTGTAGCGTCAGACGGGACTACGGGAAGGCGTTTGTTAAACATGACTAAAAGACGGGACTGGGTGAAAGTTCACATATAGCTCTTGTAGCGTTAGACGGGACTACAGAAAAGCGTTTGTTCGACATGACTAAAAGACGGGACTGGGAGAAAGTTCACACGCAGTTCTTATAGTGTTAGACGGGTCTACCGAAAAGCGTTTGTTAGACATGACTAGTATACAGGACTGGGTGAAAGTTCATACGCAGTTCTTATAGTGTTAGACGGGACTACGGAAAAGCATTTGTTCGAAATGACTAACAGACGGGACTGGGTGAAAGTTTACATATAGTTTTTATAGCGTTAGACGGGACTACGGAAAAACGTTTGTTAGACATGACAAAAAGACGGGACTGGGTGAAAGTTCACAGTCAGTTCTTATAGCGCTAGACGGGACTACGAATAGGCGTTTGTCAAACATGACTGAAAGACGGGACTGGGTGAAAGTTCACATATAGCTCTTGTAGCGTTAGACGGGACCACGGAAAAGCGTTTGTTAGACATGACTAAAAGACGGGACTGGGTGAAAGTTCACATATAGCTCTTGTAGCGTTAGACGGGACTACAGAAAAGCGTTTGTTCGACATGACTAAAAGACGGGACTGGGTGAAAGTTCATATATAGCTCTTGCAGCGTCGTTAGACGGGACTACAGAAAAGCGTTTGTTCGACATGACTAAAAGACGGGACTGGGTGAAAGTTCACATATAGTTCTCATAGCGTTAGACGGGACTACGGAGAAGCATTTGTTCGACATGACAAAAATACAGGGCTGGGTGAAAGTTCACACGCAGTTCTTATAGCGTTAGACGGGACTGGATGAAAGTTCACATACAGTTTTTATAGCGTTAGAAGGGACTACGGAAAAGCGTTTGTTAGACATGACTAAAAGACGGGACTGGGTGAAAGTCCACATATAGTTTTTATTGCGTTAGACGGGACTACGGAAAATAGAGCTGTATCAAACACAATTGAAACTCCAGTTTCTTCTGATGAAAATACCTGAAATTAAAAAAAAGAATACGAATAAGTAAACCTACATGTAGGCCATCTCCAAAAAGAGTATGTTTTTAATCATGTACTAAAAAGCCTGTCTATTTATGACATGATGAAACTTGGCAGTGCTGTGCAGTCTTCCTCTACTAATATAATGATCTCCCAATACCAAATTGATGAGATGATGTGGGGCAGTGAAACCAGCGTTGACTTCAAAATAGAGGAAGAGAAGTTTGGAGAGGGTGGTTTCCGCAGAGCATTCAAGGCAAGATCTTCATCTAAAGATTTTCCCGGTGTTTGGGTGGTTAAGCGATATCTCCCGGAAACTTTGGAGCTGATTTCCACCAAGGCATTTATTGAAAGCCATCAGTGTAATAAATATTGTCAGTTGACAGGGTTAGAAAGTTTGTAAGGGGTTTTTATTGTTACACTTACAATTGTATATTTCATTCAAGTTTCATTTTCAATTTAAGATAATAGTGCCTGCATTGGTTTAAGTTATCACTGTATTGTTTCATTTGCCTGTTTTTTTGCAGATTTTTGTTATCTATGCTGAAAAGTGTTATAGTATTACAACCAAATTCCTTTTACACTCCATGGTACTGATGCTAACCACATGTGTTTCCTTGCCATATCCGAATACCTCGTGTCTTCATATATCACACCATGTCATTGTGTTACTTTGAAAACATGTTCACTTCCAATTCTTAGAAATAAAATATACAAAACAATACAGGCTGGTCATGAACTAAGTCTTCATCTTCGCCAATGCTTTGCTTTAAAAACAAAAATGCATCAGTACAGTTACAATTTTCGATCAATTTCGGATCTCCAATTTTGGATTGCATCAAAGTCCTTATGTTTTCATTTAAGTAGTCCCTTGGAGCCTCCAGTACACCGGACAACTCAGCCACTTGCTCCAATTGTGCTTCTGTCACTGTATGTCCTAAATACCATAATTCAATTTTCATAACAGCCATACAACATAGTTCCAACATGTTCCTGTAAATGATATTATAAACTATTTTTTTACCATAACAGTCCGTTTATTTTAAACATATAGGTTAGTTCAAAATTGGTTTTAAAATAATGTTCAAATAATCTACCTGATTTGCTGTAGATTTTCCATAAATCACTGAGTCTGCTGGTTGTTCAAAATCCTGGTATAAACTGTTAAGAAATGTGTGCATAGTTGTCATTACACCAGTCTCAGATCCTCTATCCAATCTTATTTTTGCAGCAATTGTACGGCACTGATAGAGATTTTCAAGATACCACTGACCAACAAGTTTAGGGTCACAGTTGTCTGTCCATAGCTTCAACCACAATAATTTTCTGCTGGCAGTGTCTATACATCCATAAACAGCGAGTGGAAAAGTGTGCCTTTGGTATCCCATTAGTTTACAATGCCCATTTAGAGAGTGAACCCAATTTGGTCCTTTGCTGGTAAAGTGTCCTTTAGGGACAAGTTTGCGCTTTCCAACCTGGCATAATTCAAGACCTTCCGGATCTAAGTCAGTAAGCACAGCATATACCAATTTCCTGGGAACTTTTAAATGATGTTGTTGTCTTATTTCTGATGCATGGCACGATACCCCAAATATTTACCTGGACCCTCAAGTCCTTTTCCTACTACAGACTTAACATCTGATTATGTAACACTCTTGTCAGTGTAGGATATGTTAAAATACTTTAAGCGCCTACACAAGGTTCTTAAGCTCCAGGAATATTCAGAAAACTCTGTTTCAACAAAATCTAAAATTTCAGTTCTTTTCATTGACTGTTCCACATACAAGTTCAGTTTCTGGAACAGTTGTTCGTCGTCTTTCCAATCAGCCACATATGTTTGCGGAGACACATGCAATATATCGTTATTGTTTTATTTTTAGATATTCAGTATGTTTTATAATCAACAACAAACGTAGGCGTACACTTCCCAAATACTGCAGATTCTTATACACAAACATATACTTCACTCATACCTAACTGTTCACCCGTGAAAACGTTACTCAGCCGTGACCAAAATATGACGTCACATTTGGCACTGGCACTCATGGGCCACGGCGGAAAAACGCACTTTCATTTTCACTCGCAATTTTTCGCAACTGGCACTTGGCACGCCTCGGCCACGGCGAAAAAACGATGTTTGTTTTCAATCCCCTTTTCATTTTGATTTGCGTTTTCATTTTGATTTGTATTTTAAATTGCGTTTTCATTTTCATTTGTGTATTCATTTGCGTTTTCATTTTGATTTGCGTTTTCGTTTTCATTTTTATTTGCGTTTTTGATTTTGAAACCCCTTTTTAATTTTTTTTGTGTTGGCACTCATGGGCCACCATACACCTCTGTGTTCAATTTCTACGAATCCATATTTTAGATATCCTGTGTCATACGTTCGCTTCGACATTTTTCGAAATCAAATTGGTAAATGGTTTGTAACGCACTTTCTACAGTAGACTACAACTCTCAAGCACACTAATTCAACTACAGGCGCATTATCTCTACGCTTGCTATTGTTACCACGAAATAATTAGAACAAAGACATATCCTTACTGGTGGCACCTTAAATGGGTTAGTTGGAGCAAACATAGAAGTGACACGTAACCCGTTGGATTCAGTAACAGACATTTTGTTATCACTTGTGATTTGTGTGCAAAAATACGGAAATCGCAAAAAAACAAAAGGTGTTCGCATACCACCTGTAGTGCCGTCGCGTACCACCGGTTGGGAAACCCTGGGCTATAACGTCATAATCGTTGTGTTAGTTTACTTATTTCAAGTTGTCCGTATTGTTGCATTTGGACGACAGTAAGGGTTGTTTTGAATACTTCCGTGACCTAGGCCAACAATTCGTAGATAATTCGATTAGCGGCGTGGAGGCGGTTTTGCAATACAGTATTAAAAAATTGAAAGGTTATACTGTAAACGAGGATAATACAAATTTCCAAGATTATAATTTTGGTGTGAGGATTTTAATTAGAAATTATAAGACAGCTATTTCTAAGATTCCAAATTGGCAGTAGCACTCAAGTGGCCCGCGCAATCATTCGTAAACCGCATCCCTTTGGCCAAAAAGGTTGGACACCCCTGGTCTTGATTATCATTTTTTGTCTTCTGCTGTGAATTCCACAAACATTGATTACACAGTCAAATCCCCAACGCACAAACACGAAATTTAGGACACACAAATACGCTATGCGTTGAAATAACATATGGTTTTGGGCAATTTCATAAGTTCGTGATGTTGAATGTAACGTATTCGCATGTCAACCACTACAAAACCACTCGCACTCAAATCTTCCCCTATTTCTTCGCATAGCTCCTCACATTTTTGATACAGTTTGGAATGTTTTTGTCTGAAGTGGTCTGCCGCTTGCTGTCAATGGTGTGTATACAACCTTGAACGTTACATTACCCATTACCGACGATAAATTTACTACGGCTTTCTGCGGACATTTTGCATTTATAGATGTCTTTTTTTCACGTACGATTACAAACTGACTTAAGCGCTTGACATTAACATAATGATCCAAATTCTAACATTACAGACAAGACAAAAACATCACCATTGCGCGCGAACAATTGCGTTTTAGTTAGTTGTCATGCAATGAAGCCTAGAGAATGTCGATTCTCAATTTCACTCTGATTTAAACTTATTTAGTTGCACCAACTGACGCTAAATTAGAATTACTTCCAGCTTTTTGCGGTCCCCGCAAACGTTAGCTAACTCTGATCTGTGTAGGCTTCTCTTTAGTTACTCCTCTAACTATCCTTGATACAATATCACGGGTCGCCAACCTTTGCCACTCTAAAAACTATTCGGACCTATTTCAAACTGTCACAGAAAAACAACAACACTGGGAGCCGCCCCTTCAAAGACCTTTTTAAATCTGAAATGCAATTGTAAAAACGTTTTTATATCTCACGACATTCGACTTTTTGTTGTTAGTTAATTCCTTATTAGGCATATTAGGTACACAGTTAAAGCAAATGAAACTCCCCCTGTGTTTAATTTCTTGAGACGCGGATTTTTATTTCCGTATTTAAGTTAAATAATTAATTTAACGCGAATTGTTAAACAACTAGTAACAAACAGGTAGTGTTACGCGCGCACACACACTGCAAAACGAAACAGTAACCTTGTGCGTTAAACTGCGCGCCGCTAGTTTACCTCTTCACGTTTCATGGTATAGACGAATTTTTTTTCGTTAGTACATTAATTTCATAGCATATCTATATATTTTTTCTTAAATTCTTGACTTTTGGGTACATTTTAACGTTTCTCCCTGACGCAGATTTAAACACTAAATTCAGGGAAAATCCTGACGTATGGCAACTCTATAGTAGAATACCTCTGTTTAAGAGGGTAACGCCAGTGGAAATTATATTTTTTGGTATTTGGCCGTTTTGAGAGCTCAATTTAAAGGGCAGGGGACCCAGCGGCCGACCTTCAAAGCTGCAAAACGTATCCTGGTCGCACAATTTGCTAAAAGGGACATGCTTTTTTTCTCGACAGTTTGTGGGGTAATAGGCTCTGACAAAGGGCAAGCATCAAACCATGTACAAGATGCGAGCAAGGTTGAAAAAGTGAAAAGGAAATCGATAGTTAGCGATGATGTCAAGGTGTTTAAAAAATATCCGCTAAAAAAAGAGGGTAATGAAGGTTTTAGCAGAAAAGGGCCGAAACAGATGAAGCAGCAAGAAAGTGTTTGATTTTTTCAACAACCCCTAAACCTGCATTTGGAAAACATGGTCAAGTAAATAAATCAAACCAGTGTGTGTGATTTATTGGCAAATCAGATTTCGCCTTATCAACAACCCCCTTGGCGAGAAATTAGGTTTTAAGAACAGCATTTAGCAGCAAAAAATCTTTCCATCGAAACCTATTGATTGTCTGACCTTTCAGGTGGGAATTGGGATTATTTTAATTCTGCGGCAAAGCCCGTAATGGAAAATGCCGGCACTCAAACGCCATCAATGAGAGCTCTCAGACAAAAAATTCAGGCAAAAGGCTTAAACCTAAAAGCCCCATCTCAACCGAAAGGGAAATCGAAAATGAACACAAACGATTTCGGCTCGATCACTGAGGACAGTAAAAACTTTGCTACAAAAAAGACGAAAAAGAGGTCGATTCTCTGAGGAGGTCCATGCCATAATCGATGAAGAAAAATAGGTTGACCCTCCACTAGAGGAAGAAAAAAAACAAGTCGAGTGTCCGCCTGAGGAAGAAGAAAAACAGGTCGACTGTCCACCTGAGGAAAGTGAGTTTCATAAAATCGCGACCCATCACACCAGCAAAGCAAAGCAAAAGTAAGCGACGTTGTTTTAAGTTTTGTTGTATACAGTGAAAGCATTTGCCAACATGCACAGCCATCAGCAGCAGGAGTTTGATGACAGTCAAAAACAGCAGTTTGATAAGCAAGGTAATGCCATACAAAGTATCACATCATCTTCTGTGAAAAACATAAGCACTTGTGGGATTTAAGTCCTAAATACAAATACTTTTCAACACTAACTTAAAAACGTTTTAATTCCCAGTACACATACATACATCTCACAGTCAATTTACGTGTATTTATAGGTTATTACACACCGGAAGAGATGCGTCCTATTAAACTACAAATCGTATCTGCAAAAATCGTCATACAAATGCCTAAAATAAGATTTATCGACATTTTTCCACTCTCTCCCCATTGCCCGGAATGCCATTACGCTTCAATTTGCTTCAACCGTGACGGCCAGTAGCGCAAAGTGTTTATAGAGATCAGTGGTGCCCATCTGTCCTTGAATCTGAAATTCTAAAAATATTTTAGAGGATACACCACAAAGTAGGGAGTACTGCTTATTAGCAATGCCTATCTGTCCTTGAATCTGAAAGTAGTATTTAATGTGTTTTTTAATTAAAGGCTGTCATTCACAAATTCCAGATATGAGAAGTTAACATCTTCAGTAATAATTTCATTTCTTCCACTATATGGACAACCAATCTTTGCATCTGGTGTCAAGGTAAGGCTGTTGGTTGGCAATAAACAGACCCACTGGACTCTAAAACAAAGTAAGTGCCTTTTTTCATACATTTTGCCATGACATATTGCTTCTGTGGGCAGTACAAACTTAGAGTCACGTAGTTTTGCATATTTCTTTCAGTTTCCAAAATAATATCCCCAAATTTTGATGCTGTTATCTGAAACTTTCGTTGGTTAACATTGCACTCACTTTGTTCAATTGTGTTTCATTCATTTTTTTTAATTTGTAGAAAACAAGGTTTACAAGCCGCCACTATACAATACATGTAATAAATAAAGTTAGTAATTACTTGTCAATTGTTTTGCAAGGTGGTGAAACGTTTGAAGCTGATCTGTACAACTTTTCTTAACAGATAGCACTCCTGTGATGTGAAATTTGGAAACGAGATGTTTGCATGTAGCAACAGGCTTCCTGCTGCATATTCACATTCTACAATTCCTTCACAGTTTTCGAGTTTCATTTTAACATTATATAAAACTTTTTTTTTCATTTTGTACAAATGTACAATGCCACTTAAATAAAACTCAGATAAACAATTTAGACTGCTACATGGTTCAGTGCAGTTACAATCCATTAATAGGCGTACCTTTACATAGCCTTTACATCACTGTTGGAAATTTGGTCGCATGCGGAAAAAAAACTTTCGCTTGTTCCTCAGTTTTGTGTGGTATTTGGTCCAAGCTGGTTATTTAAATAAACCCTACTTTGGGTCACTGTAACTCAGAGATATCATAGGCCTGAAGTCTGTGTATATCAATAATCTGCAATACTCAGTTTTTTATTATGGATCATAAAACTACAACTATTGATTTCCTGATGAAATTTTGAAATTTAAGAACTTCTAAAAGACTTCTCATTCGATGACGACCTTGAATTGTCACCTTTCTTAGCACAGAGCAGCACGAGCAACATCACCGTTTCTAGGGTTTTGCCACAGAACGTGTTGCTCACCACAGACACATTTAATTCAAACTTATCAGAAAAATAAGAATCCCAATTGGCTTGTAACACAATACACAAAAGTTTGTTGTCAATCGAAAACGTTTGTTAAAGATACTGATATGGCTACCGCATCTAAATATATGTTGCAAATTATTAACACCATTATAGAACCTCCTAAAGAGCAAGTTTGTTCAATAGGTTGTATCAATGCTCTCGAAAATGAAACTATTGAATATCTGGGTGGTTTTGTTGTAAAAAAGGCACTTACAAAATTCAATAATCATAAAAATATTGTTGAACTATTATGCCGTGACTCTCCCCAAGGAACCTTAATACCATTGATGGAATTTGTACCTGGCTCAAGTTCTTTAAAATGCCCTTCGGAGTTATTACTATACTTGCTTCAAAAAATATATCTCAATTTAACAAAAGAAGGTAGCAAGAACCCAACTGTTATTGATTTTAGTTATGTACTTAATTCAAGTTATGACGATCCTACATTTTTAAATCTTAAAGATCAACTAACTGAAATCTGCAAAGATGAAACTGTTGTAGAAACTGTACTAACATACATTGTAAAATTGTTTATACGTGTACTTTCACATGCATTTGCCAAAAATATGTTTTCAAAAATCTTCACAAAATCAAACAAACAATCTTCAGGGTTGCGTGGAGATCTAAAAAAAATGTGAATAATTTTAAATTTTGCAGCTGTATTGATTGTTTGATACCCCTGTATATTATATATTCCCCGCTTCTGTAGTGGTTCGTCACACGCTGATGTCCATGCATTGTTAGTTCCACTTGCTGTTGTGTTTCCCCCTTTCAAATTTTTAATTATTTTTCTCTGAGTGATATGTTGAATGCCATATGCCACTTGTGAAATATCAGGATTTTGTGCCCTAATTCCAAGTTGCCGATGCAATCAAAATCGTTTACTGTGTTTCAGACTAAATGGTGTGGCTATATTGATGTTAAATCATTACGGATACTCACAAGATTGCCAAAAAATGCCTCTAAAATGTCTTGTGTAAAAGATTGGAGACATATATTGCAATATTTTGTCATTCAACAAGTCATTGGCCAATCATATTAGAAGTAGTGAAAATCAGTCCATCCAAAGTAGGGCGAGCAAGTAATCGCATATTTTCACGAATATGTTTTTTTTTTCGACATCCATCTGTTAAATTTTTAAATTGTTAGAAATGAGCAAACACAATTTGATTGACCAATATACCTTCCATGCTTTGAGGGTGGCAATAAACCGGTGCCTTCGAAAACAGCAGGTCCGCTTGGTGCGCTAAGTGCACTTAGTCCGCTAGGTACTTCGCTAGGTATACTACAGGTAACTCGTTGTAATGCAACAAAGCCCGTAAATAGTGCAGGTAACCTTTTTTGAAGCGAGGAAGCTTGTAGTTACTGCGACGTAACGTAATAATGCTGAAGGTACTGTTTTTAATGATTGGGTTAAGATTAGGGTTTTAAGTTTGGGGTATGTGTTAGGACTATCGTAACCAGAGTTGCAAGCGGGCCCAAAATTTGAGCCCGTCTTTCTGACTGAGCGCTGGAGCATTGAGTCGCAAGTAATTTCTTTGCAACTTTAGCAAGGGTTGGAAACTGCCCTTGGTGTGACCGCCAGAAATTTAGAGGGTTGTTGTCGCTTCCGGTGCTGACACAATCTTTATAGGCTTGAAGTTCCTGTTAAAAGATTGCAAACATGTAAGTGGTTGGTTAAATTACAATGTTGTACCCTGCTTGACTACAAGCATGTCCATTATGAAATTATTTGTAAAAAGAACACATTTTGCTACAAAACAAACGGTATTGATTTACCATACCTGACATAGAGTATCATTGTCATAGCGGTTTACTGTTGAACTGCTGGAGTTGGCACTGTTTGTGGATCCGTCTCGAAACTCGCTGAACAGGTCTTCTGAACTTTCCAGTTTCGCTTTTTTTACTGACAGAACTGATTCTGGAGTTTCATTAACATTTGTAGCGACCTCCTCCATATGCTGCAAAATCCATTTATCTACATCTGCCAACAATCTTATTTTAAAAGTTAGGTCTTCGTCGTTACCAATTGGAAGAAATTCAAAACGTTTATAGCAAGGGTCAAGAAATGTGCCAAGCCAGTGATGAGCTTTTAATGATGTTGAAAAAAATGACTTGTTTAAGAGCAGGAGAAATTCTTTCTTTAAAGTTGCGATCACGGAATTGTCGCTCACATTTGGCTTTGCTAGATCAGCTGCTTTGTAGTATGTCAAAACAGCGTAATTGATTGTTGGCTTCGAATTAAACTGTAAGACTTGAAATAGTTTTCTGAACGGTTTCATAAAGTTTAAAATTTCTGCATTTAGGTTTCGATTTACTGATGCTACAAGTAGAGCACGATTTCTGTGCGGTTCTGAAAGAATTCTAACCAGGGTGTCGTAGCTCTCATAAATAGAATGAGCTCTATCGATAAGCCCTTTCCATCTTCTGGTTGTAGATCCTTTTTTAATCGACACGGGTAGTTGTTCTTGTACTCCCGCAGCCTGATTGCAGTACTTAGCCAGAGCTGATGCATTGGTATCGTATTTAAGCAATTCCGGTTCTAAAGTACATGCTCGAGTCCACATGGACGTAAAGCAAGTGTGCAGCCTATGTGCCATGCAGTCAAGTCGTGCAGCAGTATGTAGAAGACCGACACGGAACGCTGCAACCACATTAGCGCCATGATCTGTAGTGACAGTTACTTTAGAAGCATCAATACCATATTCGCTCAATATATTTTGAATGACTCTGGCAATATTATCTGCAGTATCACGTTCAGTTCCAAAATGACGAATGGCCAAACACTGGTGATTAATTTGAAACGATTGGTCAACCCAAAACGCATGCACATCTAGATGTGACTTATTGGTGTAATCAGATGTCCATAAATCCAGAGTTACAGCCACAGATTCTGCCTCTAGGGGTTCAACCAAATTTTGTTTCAAAGTATCCTTTACTTCCAACGCCTTTTCTTTACAAAACAAAGAGATTGTGGTTCTGCCATACAACACATCTTTTACATCATAAAGTCCATGTTTACCAGCAATGTTCACAAACGTTTATAACAAAGTGAAAAGGCCATCATTTTCCAAAGAATGGAAGCTATGATATCCCCGAACGCAAAATTTTAATTCAGCATTTTCCCTTATACGACAACCCTTATATTTTCCCAAAATTCAGAACGACCAGGAGCCGGCAAGAAGCGAAATCTTTCTGGATGACTTTGCATTTCACTGCTTAATTGCTTGTACATTTTCAAGTATACTTTACTGACTTTGATCAACTAAGACACTGATAACTGCTTTCTGCTGGGACCCAAATCACAAATGAAAATGAGAAAGAAAACAAACACAATGAACAATAGTGGACAATGGGGTTAACAATACGTTTTAAAGTAGGGTGGGCATTAGGTCAAAGCCAGACTTTTTTTTTGAAAATGGAGGACACGTAACGCAAAGTCAGGCCCGTTTTCTCACAAAAACCCAAGCCCGAAAAGCCCGGCCCGACTTGCAACTCTGTTTCTGCATGACATGGACAGTGAGTATGCTGATGTTGTGTACTTCTCTGCAATACGTTGGCTTAGTAGAGCTGCCACTCTAAAGAGGTTCTGGAATCTACGAGAGGAGATTAAATTTTTCATGGAAAGCAAACGTCAGAATGTGGCGTTTTCGAGTGATGACAACTGGTTGAATGATTTAGCCTTCCTCACAGATATAACACAGCATCTCTCTGACCTGAACTTGAAATTACAAAGAAAAAGTCAGCTTGTGCATAAGCTGTTTGAGCATATTAGTGCTTTCGAGAATATATAAAAACTTTTCCAATTTCAGTTGAGTCCAATTTCCAGGAAACGAGAATTTCCTGATCTGAAATTGTTTGCTCAACCTTTTGATTTCCTAGTGGAAGTCAGTCCTGACGATTACCAAATGGAACTCATTGAACTGCAGGCTGACATGGACACAAAGAGAAAATATTCTGAAAAAAGTTTGGTAGACTTTTACAAACTATACATGTGTGAAAAGTTTCCCAATTTGTCCCGACATGCAAGACGAATGACTTCCCTTTTTGGTAGCACCTATTGCTGTGAGCAATTTTTCTCTAAAATGAAGCTCACCAAAACAAGATGTAGAAGTCAGCTGACTGATGAAAATTTAGTTAGTCAGTTAAGGGTAGCTACCACTTCTGTCAAAGCCCGCATTAACAAGCTGTGTAAGGACTCACAACTTCAAGTGTCCCACTAAAATTGTGTGTCATAAGAATATTCAAATTTATTGCTGTAACGTACTTACACGATTGCAAGCCCTATACAGCAATGTTAGATACTGTTGAATAATAAAACTTCGTTTTTTGGCTACAGAGCAGGGTTGCCAGATCCCAGTGATCAAATAAAGCCAAGATGAGAAAAAACAAAAAGCCAAATAAGTTTACTACCGTATTTGCTCGATTGTAAGCCGCGGCTTATATTGTTTTTTAGCTGCCGTTTGTGCGGCTTATAATCGAGGGCGGCTTACAATCAAGATCGGCTTATATTTTAATTTTATACCGAAATCATTTCTACACTTGAACTTTTCAACGTATTTTGGGTTCAACACATGAATGCGCGTACAGATTATACGTCGATATACGATCTGTCGGGTACAGTTATCAACGTAACTACAGATATGGGCAAATAGTCATACCATATAACTACAGAAAGATGTATTAGGAAACAATCGTATCTAAAATTCCAGCGTGCGACTTACAATCGAGGGGTGCATTACTCCCTTCTAAAACTGCTCTGTGTCTTGGGGTATCCCATTTTCTTTACATTGTTTTTGGTCTTTCCAATTACTTAAGGGCAATTTTCGGTACTGCTCTTCAATAATAGTCTGATATTCCCCAGCCAAGTGCAAAAAAGGATAATTTTGAAAATATTGGTCTTGAAACTTGGTTTAACACTATTGCAGGGCTGTAATTGATCAGATCCTTAAATAAATTTCTTGCTTCAGGAAGTCGCTTCTTAACTTGATCGTGGGCTTCCTCCAGCATGGAGGTTACTAAAGTTACTAAAGAAATGGTTACTAAAGAATGGTTTATAAAGAAATAACCAATAAGAATATTATAAATAATAACATAATTATTTATTTCACACTTCCTAAATTAGGGATTATTATTTAAGCAATTAAATTCAATTTTCATTGAAAAAGCCAATTTTCATTAAAAAGGCCAAACAAAATTTTGTAAGCCAAACAGTAATAAAAAAAGCCAGTTTCGAAGAATCTGGCGTCAAAAAAGCCAATATGGCAACCCTGCTACAGAGTGCACCTATTTGTCAACAGCTGTTATAGTCACACAAATAGCTTTACGCGATGGAGTGTTTGTTGACGTGTAAAAGCCAACATGAAAGAAAATTAAAACGCAAAATAAAACAAAGCGCAGGCGTGGGGAAATAATATCGACATGATATTACAATGCAAGCCGCACCAATAGTGGGGTAAAAAACGTGTAAATACGGTATAGGAAAAAAATTGAGTGGCCCGCGCTTGATGTCCGAAATTGTTTATATGGCCCACCGACGAAAAAGGTTGCACACCCCTGCCATAAACCAACACGATTTGAAATAAGAAAGCTCGCCACTGCTCAGTGTCTTAATCAATTGCCTTTAAAATATACCAATGTAAAAAACTTTGTTGTATCAATTGGATATAAAACATACATTACAGTTAAATTATTGATTTTGTAAAAACAAATTCTCAAAAAAAGTTGGTGAAGGAAGCACCTAGGCCACTCCAGGAATACTGTAGCGCTAAAGATTTTCTCACGAAAATTTTAATAAATTTTTCAAACACCTAAATGTGTCGTAATAACCGGCACCTTTTGTATGAACTGGTACAAAACTCTGAAACGTGTGGATTACTCACTAATCACAACTCTACTGAAAACATATTATTGAAATGTCACAGTTTTGTCAGTTACTGGCATTGTTTTCATAGCTGCTGCATTCTACAGCTGCAATGGGCAAAGTTACTCTTTGATTCGGACATTCCATTAGTTGATCAATTTTGTTCAACAAGCGTTGTGCTGATGTTGCAAGACAAGCAATTGCTTTATCCATATCTCGAAGTTGATAGTTGTAGTTGTGGGTACAAAGGTGTAGTAAATGGCCTTCGTAACCTGCTTAGCAACACCGTGCTTATGTTGGCAAACTTGCGAATAGCGTATAGATCGTGATAAAGATCAGCCTCGTCTGGATCTCTGATGATTAGTTGATTGAAGCTATACGTTGTAGTGATATAACTTCTGTTGGTATTGAATGAACTTATTTGCACGGCAATGTCTCTAGGCAAAACACCTTCAATGAACTCTTCTCTAGGAGGGAGTTCGAAATAGTCTACTAGATCAAAGAATCTAGCGCACCAGTCTCTGTATACGTTTCTGTAGAAAACCAGCGGACGGCGCGGTGGCACGCCAAGTGGTATTAAGTGGGGCAGGTAAAGACTACCTGTACTTTCGTCCTCACTTTCAGACTGTACCTCGTCAATCAATTTCATGAGTCTCGATAAACAAGGGTTTTGTACCTCAAATTTGTTTATTCTTATTCACATAGACTTATTCAAATAGAATGCTTATTCAAATAGAATGTTTGGGAAACAAAACAGGTCGTTAGAAATTAATAGTAATAACGTTTACATATAAATTCAAGTTTAACTAGCAACCAACACATTATTTCAACGCAAGTAATTAAACAGTAAGCCAAAGAGTTAACTGCGGTAGGACTAAAACTGCTATGAGCCATTACATTAGCGGTACGTTTTATAAATTCATAGCACGTGACATTAACTGTACAACTATGCTTTTGCCGTTGGCGCTTGCACATTTTCTCACACACAAAACAGCGCCAAATTTACCGCACAATACCAAAACATACGATTAAAGCGGGTAAACACCAGATAGCAAGGTCGAACAACCTCCTAATTTAACTGTAACAGGGAATATTATCAACTCGAGCATTTTAGCAAGTAAAACCAGCTAATTCGGTAAATAACTATTGCAAGGTTTGCACAAATTATGACGTAATCGCTACAAAATACCCCACGCCATGTTTTTAGGCAATGGGCAATATATGGTCATTGCGTTTTTGTGGACATTAAAATGACACACAGAATATTTACAATATAAAAAGGATGCAATTGACAATTTGTTGATTTCTGAAAATTTCTGGATCAATTTCACAACAATAAACACCTAACAGCACAGATATAACAATTCCAGTAGTGAAAATTTGAAACAGTATGAACATATACATTCAAAAACAAACAACATTCAATTTACACCACACCAATTATCAAAATTGATTATCGCATTTCGAGTGTAACGTTTTTGTGTTTCTGGAGTTTGGTTGTCTCCAGTCTGCAGACATCTGAATTGCTGAAATTCTGTGTCTGTCAGTATGGTGAATTTGAATGTTCTTTGTTCTTGATCACAATAGTAGTGGAAAGTTCTTTCGCTTCTGAAACAAGAATAAAACAAGCAGTACATCGAAATAACAATGATACATTAAGTTCTACAATCAATTTTTTTTTTTTTTTTTACATGGACAGTTTTTTTGTACGTGATACAAATAAATACAACAATTATACATTGCAAAGTCGCAGTTGTGAGCGGCACATTCATTGCCAAAATTGTTATTATATACAACTTTCATTTGTAAATTTGGATAGGCAATGAACGATGGCAATTGAAATTATAGCCTTGGCTGTTTTAGGAAATGACGAAAAAAAAACAAACAATAACACGTTCAATGTTTATGATCAATATTGGCATGTCATGCGGTGTGGGATTTCACCCTATTCACGTTTGTGTGTTATTTTCTGCAGTTGACGAAGTACGCAATATTGGGCTATTGTTCTCTGCGTCATCTTGATGACGAGTAGGTGTTTGAGGGTTTCTCGTGACAAAACGAGTGTGAATTGTTGCCCATTGGCGTCTTACTGTTGGGAAGATTGTGGGCGCAATGCGAGTCGTTAGATTTTTCAAAGTGATTACCGTCAAAATTACACCCCAGCCGAGCGTAACTATGATTATAACTGATACTAAGGTTTGTAATGGAGCTTAACATTATAAGGACACTATTTTTCAGTATCGCTGACGAAAATTGAGCAGGGTCGCTGTCAGCCGATGCAATTTCTGTTTGCATTTCTTGAGCATTCATAAATAAATTAATGCGAGTATTGAGTAGTTGTGCACTGCTTAAAGTTGCGAGAATGGCATATAAGTTTCTGTCATTTGTGTGGTCATAACCCACAATTTCTGAGGCCTCTGTGTAATCATGTGTAATAAACGATTCATTGATAAGTAATAAGTTAGGTGACAGATGATGGACTTTCGGAGACGAGTGAACAAAAGTGTAGTTAATAAACAAGTAATACATTTCTTGAATTCTAAAAAGGAAAACTCGATTAGGACGATACGTTTCTAGGAATGTCACATCACGAAATAGATTGTTCTCTTCCTATAATTGATAAACACGCCCATCTGATACTTCAGAGGAGTAATTAGTTCCTACTTTTTTGAAAAGTGGACGCGTGGCGTAAAGTTTGCCATATCGAAGAGATCTAATTAACCGGACCTTGTGCTGGGAGCAACCAAGCTCAGTAATGGTGTCGGCACGTAAAATTCCGGCTCGCCTGTGACCTGTCAGAATACTAAGTGTTTGGGAAGGATTAATAGCGCTATTTCCCGCTAGTATTACAGCAAGGAAGTTTTGTATTCTGCATTGAAGGAAATTTATTTCATCTGTCTGATGTTGGAACGCACTCTCTGCGTTGTCTTGTAATTCATTTAAATAAGCTAAAAATCGTGCAGGCACATCGCTCGGGTCTAAAGGTTTTGCTAAGTGACGTCTGGTAGCAATCTCGCAATCATGTGTTTCTACAATAAGGTCTCCTAAACCACAAATACTATCTTCTTTTATGCATTGTGTACTAATAGGACAATTCTCCCAATGGTGGGTTGAAATAGCAAGATAAGGGATTTGTAAACGAAAAGGCTTTATGAGCATTAGCGTATTTGTGACATATTTGATTTGAGGACAGTCTATTCGTTTTGGCGTATTCCAAACGAACAGGCGATTATGAACCAAGCAAGATCCTTGGTGTATAGAACAATGATCTAATGATTGGAACGGGCTTATTAGTTTTCGCTGTACATGATCATAAAGAATATTTACACGGGTCAAGACAGGTACAACCCCATGCATCACCTAGTCTGTGCGATGCCACAACTGGACATACAGCACAGATGAAACTGGCTCACAATGGCCAAGCAACTGCTTGGGAACCACAGTGAAGTCGGCTCAGTGTCACAGTATCAATGTAAAAGGTGATGCATGGGGTTGTACCCTATGCTCCCAACAAACTGGAGTGCCGTTGAATGGCTACACTAGCCAATTCGGCCGATCTCTCGTCACCAGCTGCACTGATGAGACCTTATAGGTCGAAACAGTGTGCACTGTCTCTAGTAGTACAATGTTTTAGTTTGTGTTCCTGGTGTCGTTGGCAGGGTTTTGGTGGGGCAATATCATATTCTGCAATTGTTTGTTCAAGAGAACAAATGCGCATGTCAAATGTCATGTAAGTGGCGGTTGGCTGTACACAAAACATAATTACAACAAGTATCAACAAATAGTGGTATCTATTTACATTAGTTTCCGTTAAGCACGTAATCTTGCAGGTGTCTGGGCGTTCTGCGCGTGCGTTGCGGGCGGGCACTGTGGACGAAGGGTCGTTGTGGGCGCCAGAGTTGAGGGCTGGAATTTCCATGACTGGAAGGCGGGTCTGTTACAGAAATGGGCATGTCATTATGGATCTCATGTCGTGTTGGTTCTGGTGTGACCTGTGCAAGATGCACTGGTTCTGTCACTAGAGGATCGGAGATTAATCGTGCGGGTTTCAAACGGTCAATGGCCACAATGTATGATTTGCCATATCTATCTATTTCAAACCACTTAGGTTTGCGAGTTATGACCTTGAAAGGGCCGTCGTAAGTAGGTTGCAAAGGTTTCCTTACAGCGTCATGTCTTACAAAGATATGTGTGCTGTCTTTGAGATGGGGATCTCGATATAGGTCTTTTGATTGTTAGGCAACCGCGTTTGCTGATATCTAAATCGTTGGAGGAAAGTGCGTTGCGCTTCTATGAATTCAGAAGGCGTAACTGTGGTTGGAAAGGCCTGGAAAAATTCGCCTGGTAGACGTAGTTTTGTTCCGTAGACCATTTCAGCACACGTCGTGCCAAGGTCTTCCTTGTAATTGCAACGTAAACCTAGCATGACCATAGGTAAATAGAAAAACAACTGCTCATCATGTAAAAGGGTTTTGAGGCTTTTTTTAATTGTTTGATTCACTCGCTCACAGAATCCATTACCAGAGGCATAATAAGCTGTAGTGGTTATGTGTCTAATTCATAAAAATTGCATTGCGTCTTTCCACGCTTTGCCACAGAACTGGGCAGCTCTATCTGTACTTAAGACTTCCGGTACGCCGAAGTTACTTATCCAGTTATGCATGAGTGCATTTAAAAGGGTCGTGGTTCTGATGTTGCTTAATGGGATCGCTACCGGAAATCTCGTGAACCTGTCTATTATTACAAATATGTAAGAACAACCTGCGGATGCTGGGAGCAGTCCAATGACGTCAGCATTTATGTTTTTAAATTTATCTGACACAACAGGATATCTAACAAATGGAGTTACGGTGTGTCTTACAACTTTTTTGTACGTTGACAAATAATGCATGTCTTACACCAAGTTGTGACGTCACGACGTAGAGACGGCCACACGTATTTGGAAGAAATTAGTCTCAGCGTTGCTTTTACACCGCAGTGGGTAAGGTTGTGGGCATTGTCAAAAATCAATTTCCTGAAACCTGTGGGTCCTAAAGGCCTGTTTGTTCCAGGTATGGAAGTATCACACAGTCAAGTCAGGTGAGCCTGGTACCGGTTTATTGACCAGGTTAAGGGAATGATCTGATTTGCAGAAGTCTTGCAGGGTTTGGTCACGCCTTTGGGCAATAGCTATTTGTTGCCAGTCAATTTCTGCTGCGTGTCTGAACATGGAGTTTATGTTAGGGCGTGACATTGTGTCAGCTACGACATTTGAAGCACCAGGTAGGTAACGTAAGTCAGTGGTATATTCAGATATGAACGCTAGGGCTCTGGATTGTCTGGCGTTTTTACGCGGTTTGTCTGCATTAAATGCATCAACAATTGCTTTGTGGTTCTGTATGCACGGTGAACTTTCGACCCTCAAGAAAATATCGGAAATGCTTTATTGCGAATAGAATCGCCGTGAGTTCTCTATCAAACGCCGAATATTTCGTTTGCGTTTTGTTGAACAATCTTGAGAAAAATCCTAGTGGCTGAGTTTCGTCTCCTATCGTTTGTTGGAGTACACCTCCAGCGGAATTATCACTCGCATCTGTAACTAAGCTTAGTTCCCCTTTTGGGTGAGGGTAAGCGAGGGCCGTGTAATTAGCAAGGGCTTGTTTGACGCTCTCGAACGCTTCCTGTAATGTGCCATTCCAAGTTATTTTTTTATTGCGGGGATCTTTTCCATTTGAGCAGTTCATAGAGCGGTTTTAGCTTACGTGACAACAATGGTACACTTGGTGCAAAAAATTGAACCATGCCAATAAAGCGTCCTTAATTGAACCATGCCAATAAAGCGTAAAATTTTTGATTGCCACAATTTTATCTGGCGTCACCAAGTGGCCTAAGAATTTGACTTGTTTGCGGCCAAAGCGACACTTGTCAATGTTCAAATGTAACCCATATTCATTAAGTTTTCGGAAGACTTTGTTTAAATGCTCCATATGCTCAGTTTCGTTGCGACTGTATACGATTATGTCATCTAAATACGCATAGCAGAATTGCAATGAACCTAGGGCAAGGTCAATAAGGCGTTGAAACACCTGTGCGGAAGTTGATAATCCGAAAGGGGACCGCGTGTAACAAAAAGTGCCAAGGGGTGTTCGAATGGCAGTTTTCTTTTGGTTCTCTGGGCGAATTGGGACATGATGAAAAGCGGATTTAAGGTCAAGGGTCGAAAAAATGGTAGAGCCATGTAATAATTCATAGGCCGTTCGTAGTGACGGAAGTGCGTGATTATCTTTCTTTAATTGTTTGTTGAGATCCCTAAAATCGCCGCAGAGCCTTCGGTCATTTGAATTTGGCTTCTTAACTATTTGTAATGGACTCGCGTATTCGGAATTACATCTTTTAATCAAACCTGAATTCAACATTTCTTGAATTTGTGTTTTCATTTGCTTGTAAAGTTCAGGATGAACTCTGCGTGCCCTACAGGTTGGGGGACGACCTGTTGTCGGTAGATGTTGTTCTACCGAATGTCGTACAGGTGCACGATAATCAGGCGTTTTAGTCAATTCAGGATAATTAGCCAAAAGTTGCAAGTGCTTTTGTTCGTTTAAAATAGGCATTTGTGACCCGCTGTCAGGTTTTATGATTAGGTCAACTTTTACGCCTGTTTTGCTACATTGTAGGGTTTTGGAATGTGGTTGAAGGTTAAGTTGTTCTTCTTGCAGGAAATCAAATCCTAAAAGCGGAAAGTCTATGTTGCAAATGTAAAACAGAGAGTTTTCATAGGGCCGAAACCGATATTAATTTCGATTTCTTTTGTTCCATAACATTTTACTGGGGTGCCACTGGCAGTTGCGAAAAGCTGTTGTGACTCATTATTCTTTTCATTTGGAGGGACAGGCATAAAACTTTTTGGGGCTCCTGAATCTATTAGGAATGTTTGATTGTTTATCGTGTCAAAAACGTGAGGTAAATTTTCATTTCCTTGACTTATGTTTGACAAATTGGACATGTGGGTATGCATGTCTATTCCGACCGACTTAATTGCATTTAATATTTGGGTTTCTTCAAATTTGCAGGGTTGTGTGCATTTGTATGCATCTTTCCCATATCTATCATGATAGTAACAAAAATTAGGATTTTTGTGACGGTATCCAGAGAAGTTTGCACGGTTTTGAAACCGTGGAGTGAAGCGTTGGCTATTTTGAGGTTGGAAGTATCGGTGCTGGGAATAAGAATTGGCGGGCGCTTGATGCCTAAATTGCCGCGGACCGTTGGCAAAACCTCTTGGGAAATTGCTTCATTGTTCGAATCCCTGGGCGAGTTTACTTTATCAGGGTTAAAATATTTGTCTGAAAATTTTCCCAAATCTTTTAGGGTTTCAAAATTTTGAGCCTTAATGATATTTTGGACATCTGGTGGCATTAGCGAGGTGAAATGTTCTTCCAACAAATCACGCGTAACTGCGTCATTTTGGGGATTGTATTTGCACGTTGCTATTAAACGTTGCATTAAAGCAGAAGGTCTTTCATCGGGCGACATGAACGTAATAGATTTTAAATGTTTTAACCAGTTTAATTTCGAACCCCCATGTACCGAATCAATTATTTCTTGTTTAAGCGTACTGTAGGGTTCTGTTAATGAAGCGGTTGCTTCAGTTAAAGCATTTCTGTAATTGGCTGATTGCGTTGGGGTTAAGTTAGAAACAAACAATTGAAATTTAGTTGCTTCATCTCCGATTTGATTAGATTCATAAAATTTGTCCAAAAACGCAAAATATTCCTTTATGTCATGTTGGTTAGGCCAAATGGGCGGAATTTTCATTAAAGAGATGCGTAATTTGTCATTTTCACTTCGATTTGCAACGGCATTATCGCTTTGCGACGTTTGTATAGAGGATTCGCCGTTATTTGGGGTAGTCATGGTAGTCTCATGCGGGGTCTGTAACGCGACAGTACGTTGTTTGGGCTTTTCTTTATCTTTAGTTTTCGTTTTACTGCGCGTACCCTGACTTACAGCGGATTTAATTTTATCTGGTAAACTGGGAGGATTCCCACAAGTTGCTTGGCGAATTGTTTTAGACAGTTTGACCGTTATTGATCATACATATTCAACAAAATACATGCAAGCAGTAATAAAATAACAGCCAAGAATATAACTTCAAATTCTGCTCACCTTTCGTGGGGCAGCTGAAATCATGAACTATAGACAGATCTATAGATTTCTTCAATCCTAGTAGTCTCCTCAGTTTCTGCAGTTTCTTCGGTTGCTGCAATCTCCTCAGGTTCCACAGTGTCGTCGGGTTCAAAGATTATTGTCTGGATGGTGAAAATGTGCACACCTCCACCCCTCTCAGCTGGGATTTCACTTGCGTGATAGACGTGAAGTAAATCAACAGGCTCAGAGCGAATGGTGAGATCTTGTGTCCAAACCTCGGGCAGCACCATAGTTTGTAGTGATCGAATGTTTATGTTAATGTTCGTTGATGAGTCTCAAGGGTACCGTCCTTAATCTCCCAAGCTCCTGGGCTTGCAAGTAATTGAACAGTAAGCTAAAGAGTTAACTGCAGTAAGACTAAAACTGTTATGAGCCATTACATCAGCGGTACGTTTTATAAATTCATAGCACGTGACATTAACTGTACAACTATGCCTTTGCCATTGGCGCTTGCACATTTTCTCACACACAAAAAGCGCCAAATTTACCGCACAATACAAAACATACGATTAAAGCGGGTAAACACCAGATAGCAAGGTCGAACAACCTCCTAATTTAACTGTAACAGGGAATATTATCAACTCGAGCATTTTAGCAAGTAAAACCAGCTAATTTGGTAAACAACTATTGCAAGGTTTGCACAAATTATGACGTAATCGCTACAAAACTAACTCGTTCGTTGGTGGGTGATGTTTAACCCGCTAATATCGGAATATCAATCATCGTCGATTGGATTCCAGTGATTATCGGAATTTAATATTTACTTATCGTTATTTTGGTTTTTGTCTGTCGGGATTTTGACATTCGGACTGTATGGCACGTGACTTAGCAAAATATTTTTGAAGGAAAATAAAAAGTTCAATGCAATACGTAACAATATTTTTCTTAAACATGTAATCACTTTTGAAAGCAAAAAAACATAATGCGAAGAGTGGTTTTACAAACTCCCAATACTTTCCTGTGGTCAGCGCTTCAAACAACGCAAAGAGCCATCACAGGTTTTAAACCTTGTGCGTTCATGAAGCTGTACGTTCAAAACTTGTGCATTAAACACTTCTCGCCTGAAATTAAAATCACATGATCATTGACGTCTTTGTTGAATTGCTGAACAAGAATTACGAAATATCAATTAATACAAAATTATGTTTTCACGAAAATTGTTGTTTCAAACAACAAGCCCAAGCAATATCACCTCTTCTTAACATATACAAAGAGTAGTTTTTATTTATTCATATTTTTTTGCTCGTAAAAAAGTTTAAGACTACATTTAATAGAAAATGGGACCTGCAGCAATCGTCCCTTTGGGTTTTTTTGTCGCGTTACCATAAAGTAATTGTAAACTAACACACGCCTCATATGACACCGCGGCATTATTGTCTTGATATAAACCTAAAAAATCTATATAACACCCTGAATTCTTCAATGAATTATTACTACCCCGCTCTGAAGCAAAGACAAACCTCTGTGTCATGAAATATGTTTTCTGCTTGCATGGCTGACAATCAATAACTATATGCATTACTACACTGTTGCCCACACGAGTGAGATGGGTGTCCAGCACTTGTACTTGCAATTTTGTGGACTGGGCATCTGATTTTCGTTTAGTTACTGGTGAGTGCACAGCCGTCGCAACTTCTGTCAAAATGTTACCTGCTTTTTTAAGCACTATATTCATGTAGACCCATATTTTATAACCTATTTTGACTAAAAAGCTTTAAAACATCTCATAAATGTTGCATTATATTGGTGTCCTTCATGTTTAAATGAAGTATTTTTGAATGTAAAAATAGAACCCAAATATCATAAGCATCAACCAATCGAGACCCCAAAATATTCGTTTACAAAAATGAATTTGACCTATGTGCTACCCGTACCCTCCTTGTATATCTTTACAATAAACCGGTGCTTGATGCTCATGGGAATCGGACACAGTATACAAATTCCGCATTCAAAATGTACGTTGTATCATTTTTTTAGATTTACAGACAGTCATACTATACCATTGTTACTAGAAACATGTCATTGCTGAATGTTAGAAGAGTGAATCAAAATAATACATATCTTAAAAAATCCACCGAAGAATATTCGATAAGAGCTGGTCAAGTCATCGCTTTGAGAAATATTCGGAACAGAGTTTCTAGGTCAACTATGCTAAAAGGCAAATGCCCGTCTGGTGCGACGCTTTTGTTCAGCAACACTGTGCGTGGTGGCGGTCAAAGTCCCTTCATCTTGGCTCGAGCGTTATCGTAAGGAATGGCATATATCTGCAATGTGAGCAAACAAGAGACGTCTTCAACTCTTCTGGAACAATTTCTTGCTAATCTTGCGTTTGTTTTTCAAAAGGACCTTAAAATTATTTTTAAAAGAATTTTAAATTCTTCTCTTTAATTTCTCCACGATTGCAACAAAATTATTTTGATTTTATTACAAGTAAGTACGCTTAGCTTACATGAAAATGTTAATTATGTTACCGAATTACTTCGGCAGGTCTGATAATATATATTCTAAACCTGCTTACGCAATTCGTAACCGGTCCAGAACCCTGCAATAACGAATCACCATACACCGCACACTGGTTTAGCTTATGGACGCGGACTTACATTCAAAACAATTTAAAAAGAACGTTCGCCGCAAGAAAAATCAACAAGCAGCAATATTTCGCTGCAATAATATGCTAAACATTATTAGCCAAGTCATATAACCCAGGCAAATGGTCGATTGACCCTTGTCAATTTCAGATACTAGCATCAAGTTTGCAGTAACGTTTAAATTTACTGCAGGTTGTTTTGAACATTCTACTTGGACCTGGTTTTTCAATTTGAAACTCAAACTAATTTTATGTGCAATCAACATCCTTCAAAATTACTACTAACACACCAACCGGTTAATTGGATTACTCAGTAAAATGGAAAGCAGTTAAAAAGCGTGATTCGTACAAAATTGCATAAAGAAAATCACATAGATCATGGGTCACCAAACTAGGGCCCGCGGGCCGGATCCGGCCCGCGAAGTCATTTCATCCGGCCCGCGACCACATTTTGAACTAAAGTGTTCCCTGAGGTTTTTTGTAACAATTCAAACAGGAATGATAAATAGTTCTGTTGTTGCGAGCAATACAACAGTGTTAGAACCCACGTTATAGCTATCCAGTTTGTCAAATTCGCGCTATAGCTTTCCAGGTGGTAAAAGTCTGGCAATTTGTAAAATTCCAAGACGGGGCCGTGTGGTTATAGCGCCATCGGGCTTACCAACTAAATTGGACTTACCAACCCTGTATCTTTAAAACATATTCAATTAACTTAGAAAATAACAGACTGCTCGACGGCGGCCTTCTGAACATATTGCATTGACGCTTTGTCGGCGCACTAAAAATGAAACAAACAAACTAATATTCGAAATTTAACAAAAATCGAATAAAATCCCGGGATTTCTCGGGATTGAGGTTGTTTTTGTTCCGGAATCCCGGATAAGCCACGGTGGCAAATTTGAGAAACCCTTGCCAGGACGCTTGCTGCATGCACGACTTTGTAAGCTTACGAATTCCTCTCGAGCTTAATGCAGCAGATCCTTTTCAATCAATCAAAGTTCCCTTTTTTATAACTTCACGTTTTTGTGCAACTTTCAATTGCGTCTTATTGCTCATGCCATGAAATTCCTGTTTGGAAGTTTCCATGTGGGTAGTTTATTGTAGTCAAGCAAAGAACGTGCTTTGAGATATAGCTGGAGCAATATATTCTATAGTCCATTGTAATTTCAACTTCCTTGTGCGCGTCAATAGACTTCATCTGTCGACTGTTGGTTGCGCACGCTAAGGGGAATATTATATATCCGTCTTTATATCTTACTGGTTTCGATAGGAATTTCCCTTCTTACTACTTCCGTGAATACAATTTATCAAGCTATAAATATACCATAAGAACCCTGGGCTTTGTGATATGCTGGCTAGAGTAGTAGGTACAAGGTAAATGTTTAGTGATTGATTTTCAATTTTTTTTAGCAGTGGTTCTCTTACTTGGGTTCTATAGCTTCTATAGTAGGGCAAAACATAAAAAAGTTTGAGTACCACTGTGCTAGAAAAAGAGCTTGGTTGTTTAGCATATTCGCACTGTCTAAAAATGACAGACAGTAAACCGCGGGTTATCCGGACCAGTTTGAACCAAAAAATTGTCCGAAATAGGCGAAGACTCCAATTCACTTATAGGCAAAGATCCGAATTAATCGATCCGATTTTACCGAGCATTGCTGTATAAGTTATCAACTCTTTCTATGCTATTCGCAAAAACGAAGTTTTTACGGCACCTGAAAGTGTTAAACAGCGGTTAGAAATAAAGACCACTGATTATGTCTTCAAAATACTTCAAAATGAGTTCTTTCAAACAAAAATTGAACTAAAACTAATTCAGTCACACAAAATACACTAACTATTACTACTTCAGTGAAACAAAGTATGCCAAGTAACACTCAATTCAGTCAAACAAAAGACAGTTACTGTAACACATTATTCGGTTCATCAAAATACACTAACTAATACTAATTCTGTGAAACAAAATACAATAACTAATATTAATACTGTCATACAAAATTCTAGTAACTGATGCTAATTCTGTCAACTAAAATACAATAACTAACACTAATTCAGTTGACGAAAAAATAAAAAAATACAGTTATTAATTCCAATTCAGTTAACCAAAATACAGTTACTACTACTAATTCAGTCAAACAAATACAGTAACTAATACTAATTTTGTCAAACAAAAAACGCTGAGTAATACTAATTCATTCAAGCAAAATACGCTAAGTAATACTTAATTCAGTCAAATAAAAGACAGTAACTGTAACACTAATTTAGTTTATTTCAAACAATTATTTTGTTGTGAAAGCCAGTGTCGCGGTGAAAGTCTGTATGTATTCGAAAATAAATGTATTGATGCTTTGCAAGAATTTACAATTTAATGTGTATATTTGTATACATGAAAAAAAATTGTATGGCCTTCGCTTGATGTTTAAAATTGGTTATATGGCCCACCGACGGAAAATATTGCACACCCCTGTTTTAAACGTCTTTTTCCTAGATTGGTGACCGTTTTAGTGCAATTGTGTCCCTATGTTTTCTTTCACCAAGCGAAACAAGTTCAACTCAAAAGCAATGGTAAAAAACGCATTAGATACAGGCGGATGTATCTGAGTTGAACGCTATACATTAACCGTTCGGGTAATTCCTCTAATAGTAATCAGTAGAACCGCTGGGCTAGCGAACAATGCAGCAGTTTTTTGTTATTTCTATCATCTCGCGTCAGCCGTAAACAAATGAAAATTAAGTCAGGAAGCAAACTCTCTATGACGTCACAAATGAATAGTTTTCGCGCTTTCGTTTTTTTTGTCTGTGAAAAATCGGTTTATTCAAAGGTTGGTACATTCAAGTATATTTATAACCGCGTACAGTTATGATCTATAGTCATTTGGGGAATATGTTGGGCTGGTGTGCGCATTAGAAATATTTAGAGTTTTTGCTTTCCGTTGTCATGATTTAAAAACAGCTTGATGCTTTAGTGAACACGGTACCAGAGTTTTAAACTCCTGAAATTGAAGCCCGAGATCTTGGGTGGGTAAGGTGACTTGGTCCACAGTGGATCTTCCGCGTCTAAAACCAGCCTGCTCCTGAATCGATTCGCATTCGTTCAAGCTGACATGTGCAGCATACTAGGCAGGCAACGGTGCTTGTTATTCTAATTTCAGTGGGTTCTCCCCTGAGCCACGCACAGTTGGTAGAGCGCAAGTCCCAGAAAGACCCCTGTCGTGGGTTTGAATCCCACCTCAGGGTATATTTTTCTAGCCTACGTCCTGTCTTAAAAAGCGGCTGATTCGGCATAATGCCTTCAATACGCTTGGCATCCTATAATTCCATTTCACAACATTTGAACCCAAAGGCTCTAGTAGGGTTAGTTTAAAAACGACAACAGTTATAAACTAGAGATGTACCGAGTCGTCTTCAATTGAGTTCGACCAAAACAGTATTTTGGTTTTATTTCTGTCGCTTCCGGATTACGTTACACGTAGAACACAGTCGCTCGTACCTTAGAAAAGGCATAGCAGCTCGGTTGGAGGGCGCTATGACTTTGTAATGTTGCACATTTTCCATAAATTAAGTTCTATAACTGAACGGGAAAAGGTTTATTGTTAAACTAAGCTTTTGCCTCACTATGAACAAGATGTTTTTAATTCTATTTGAATAAGAAGTAGCGAGTGGTTTTCTCTGGCAAATTTTTAGGGATGTAAAATTGTTGAAATTTATTGCTGTTAAGTCGCCTACTCAAGAATACAAAGAAAGAAGAGACACTCTATGTGGCTGTTAATCAGTCAGCTGTCATTGGGATGCAAAGATCAGACAATTTGTAATGAACATTATGGTTTAGCGTTGTACCCGCCCTTTACAAGTCGTCATGGATTCAGCCTATTTACACGCGTTTAATATGAAAACGTAATTTGTTCTACCTCTCAAACAGCTATACAACAAAATCGGTGTGTTTTATTAAAATTATAGTTCTACCGGGATATAGTTGACTCGGCCATGATTGCCAGCAATTCCTTTATGTCGGAGTGGCAAAAACGACAATGTTTTGAAATTCATAATTGTTGACGCGATTTTAGTTTTGGCGCAGTTTGAAAGATTGCATGGTACTTTGAGATTAACAGTAAAATAGGTTTACGCCTTAAATTTGTATTCTTGAGACATTTGGTTTCGGCTGATCTGCATCGAATTTTTCGGCAAAACAGAATCTTCCTAAAATTGGCCAATTTGGCCGCACAAACTCGTCAAACCGAATATTTTTCATTAATTATGTGTTATTTTGAGCAGTTTAAGTGACATTGCGTGGTGATTAATGTAACTGAAACATCATCAAGAATAACATCACTTTTAGCAGAAGGGTGAGTGACTTATTAAACATGATGACAGCAATAATTAGTAATGTTATGGAAATCGGTGATTTGAGTGACTAGTGAACAGATAACTTGTTCACAACATCTGCTAATGTTTGATTGTTTCTTTAGAAATCGCTTCATGATGTTTGTTGCTGCAATAATGATATTGTTTATTGCTCCTGTTCCGTGCATTTCTCAGGATCGAAGTAGGTTTACATAAAATCAACTTAGTCTGCAGAACAACTTTAACTTGATTCGTTCAAACAAATGATTCATCGGTAACAAATGTATTTCAAAACTTGGTTCTGTGTGGATCAATGCGCATATACTAAGATATTTCATATCATACCATGGAAAATTTTATGTTAATATATTTATATTTCATAACATACCCAAATTTTGCCAAAAACCGATAGGTAGCGCAAAGAGCTGAATTGTTAAAATCGCCGTTTAATGTTGGCAGGAACTTAATTTGTTAAATTGTTAAAATTTAGTGTTGGCAGGAACTTGGCCGAACGGTCTGGCGCGCCTGACCCATATACAGACATAAACACTGATCGGGATTCGTCCCCGGGAGAGTCCTGGGTTCGAAACCCGTGGAAAAAAAAAAGCAAGTTTAGTGTTAGAAACTAATTCAGTAGGTTTTAAGTCAAAAAAAAGAATATATTTTAATTGTTTAATACAAAACCCCATCCCAAAACAAACAGCCCTAACATTTAGTATTTTAGCAAAATATGTGTTTACATAGACGCAAGTGCTCTTTGTGCCACCTACAGTGTTAAGCAAATTATCGGCTCACGTGAGATATGGGGTCAGTGCATTTTTCTTGTCACGCACACGATTTGTTTACTTTACCACGAAATAACTATTTTTTTGCAACGTGACACTTTATATGAAAACAGTTTTGATAGTTTACATGGAATTTTAAACTAGTCAATCAAATGCATACTTGCTAGTACTATTTGCACGTTTTATTTTTGCAAAAAAATTAGAAAACTGGTTTGTAATACGTTTACTGATTATTACTGTGATGTAACACAACGTCAACAATCCTCGATAATGTTTGTGTTTGTTGCAGGGTTCAAGTGCACAGATGGTCGGAGAATTATATCTGCCGGGTGGTTTTGCCGTGGATATTGGGCATGCTCTGACAGGAGTGATGAAAAACAAGTCACATTTTCCACCTACCCTGAAAACTTAACATCAACCTACATCAGGTAAACGTTACATTTTCTAGTTTTGTTTTCAAAATAGGAGTGACATAACAACAAAAGCTGTATGTCCTGTTTATAATGTCAATTATGTTCAAATCTATTGATTGTCTTCAAATTTCGAGTTTTACTAAAGTTTTACTAAAACAGTGCGTCGATAACATGGAAAGTAACCCAACAAAAACAGTTTTACATGATATCAGAAAACTAAACTTTGTTCGTTAATCATAACTAAATCTTATTATTATCTTCACATCCTATGTTTTTGAATAATTACTCTCAGAAGCTGCGATAATTCTTGGAACACCAATCCTACACGACAGTTATAATGAAAGTTAATAATGATGAATATATTTGTATGCCATGTTCAGATTCATCTATATTCATGTCACGGATTTCGTTAATCATCATATTTAATAATTGGATATTTGTTACATTAAATTCATAATATATTCTGTTTACAGCTGCGAAAACACGCTTAACATTGCGAGTAATGTGTGCGCACTACAAAGACAAGAGTATTGCAAGGGTGACATTCCATGTCGGAATAAAACACTTTGTGGCGGCATATTCTGTCCCTCCCTCTTCCGATGTCCGAATTCAACTTGTTGGAAGCGTTCGACTGTGTGTGATGGCGATCCCTGCAATGACTGTCCTGCGTTTCAGCACTGGAATAACGGATACGGCTTCAAATGTGTCAAGAACAATCGAATGTGCTTACTTCCGCAAATGTTCGTGTGGGACGGAGTAAAAGATTGCGACAATGGTTATGATTTATGTTTCACTCCCGAAAATGGCGATTCCAGGTAAACCCCAAATTCCGTTTGACACTATTTTGTTTGATTGTTTAATGTAACTGGGGAATTAAGGAACCGTACAGCGATTTAATTTGTTACGTAAAAGGAAGTCATCAGTTATTAGCTTAAAAGTAAGCGTAAAACTCGGAAAAGTTGTGTCTAACCTTTATTTCGGTTCTGTTTCTTTGTACCGTTGGCTCAATAGGTAAAGTAGAATGATTAACGATTAAACAAAACAAGTAGGTAATCACAACAGGCAAAATAGTAATGAATGCGGTGCAATTAACGAATCACGTAATTGTAGAATGCGGGTACGCGATTCAACCTTAGGGGAAGTACACGAAGCTTAACCACAACAATTTCTACGAAAATCGAGAAAAAAAAACTATATACGAGACGCTTAAAGAGCTTGATTGCAAATTTTACGTTTGGCATAAAGAGATAGAAACGAAACAAATTTTACCATTGGTATAATTTGGATCCTTTATACGCCACTATTACCTAAGCGCATAGGTCTTATCATAAGCAAATTGCGCATGTCATTTGTCTATACCGGTTCTGTAAATTCACACGCAAACATCTCTGTAATATATATTGGTCATCTTTTGAAATGTATAACTATTACTGCGTTTGTAGAGACTTTCGGCAATCTTCGTTTGCCTCATTCAACAATCAATTGTGCTTTCAATGCGAAAATGACTCAATGATCATTGCAAGATCAAGTGTGTGTAATGGCGTTCAAGACTGTCCTGATATGAGCGATGAATGTAGTTGTAATGAAGAAGTTCCAGCAATGTGTAAAAACCTCAAACTTCTATCAAAGCATAAGGGGTAGGTTTGTTTATTTGTTGTTTAAAAACTTTTGTAGCAAAGATACGATTTCTTTAGTTCAAGTAAACGATGTGATTGTTTCGACACTGATGGAGTTTGTCACAATATACTGGATCCAACCAACACGTCCTGTGCATTGTCAAAAAGTGATGTTTGTAATGCATATGCACCATGTGATGGAAATTACCCCTGTGAGCATCTCTGTCCCTCCCACTTTTGGTGTTCGGAATCAGTTTGCTGGAAGCGCTCATCAGTGTGTGATGGCGATGTATGCAACAAATGCCCTTCGTTGCCCCGAGCAAACGGACACGGCTTCAAGTGTGTCAGAAACGGCAAAACGTGTACGTTGCCCCAGCGGTTTCTGTTTGATACCGTCCAGGATTGCGACGATTCAGCTGATTTCTGCTTCACTTCGGTTGACGAGAGACTAAACGAAGATCCCAGGTATGTATAAATGAGAGCAGCTCTCAGCAATTCAATCAGAATTTTTAACTGTTCCCATTCAATTGCAGAGATATTCGCGGTTTCCCGTCGGTCACCTTTAATCACAGTTTGTGCTTCCAGTGCATAAACGATCCCATGATTATTTTAAGGTCAAGTGTATGTAACGACGTCATCGATTGTCCTGATAAGAGCGATGAGTGTCTTTGTGAAATGACCCAAGTGAAGAATTGTGGAAAGTTTTCAATGTACGTGTGAACACAGTTTTTTTTAATTGCCATATCACGGTCATTCTTTAAATACGTTTGTTTATTACGTGGATATAGTAAATAATTTTGTGGTAAATAAAGTGAATATGTTTAGTGGTAATGAGAGTGTGGAGGCCGATTGCTCAACTCCAACAACAACCGACACCATTCTTATACCCAGTTGGAGGTGTTATACACCTTATGGAAACGTAAGCATATAAGTGTTACGAAATTATTTTGGTAACCTCGAAATTTAGAGAAACTTGTTTGGGTGCGAGATCTTTAACGCTAAAGATCTCTCCGATTGTATTCTTACACTCGAGGCTACCTCCTAATTCGTAAAACGGTCCAAGACCCTGCACTAACGGCTCAGCGCTAAAACCAATTGTTACAACGGTGACTTCGTTACTGGCCAAAAACAATATGTATTATAATTAATAAGACCTTTGAAAGGTACTGTTCGGTCACGTTACGTCACAGCAATAATCACGTTGCTTTATAGCATAACACAATAGCAGCACAACAGCACCAAAACAATCTTGCACACTTCACCGGGGCCAGGAGAAAACTGTCTCACCAAACACGAGGAAAAACGACGACACATGCCTCTAGGAATGTGGCCAATCACAACGCGCCATGGGAAATCACTGAAACGGGGATGCGTTGGAAATGTTACCGGTGTAAAAGTCCAAATAAAGATATTAAAGTGAAAAGGGGTGATAATGAAACACAATAAAACAAAAGTGGAAAAAAGAAGTAAAAGGAATAACGTGGAAATAAATATGACTAAACAAAACAAACAAACATTATAAAACAAAACAACTAATGTATTAATAGGTAAATAAACTTACAGTGAAAAGCAAGTACAATAATAAAATAATAAATAAGCAAATACCAAACTAAGTGAACATAGTGAATAAAATAAACTAAGTGAACACCGGTTCATGTTACACTCCCCGCCTGCATTAATCCTACTACCGGAGGACGCTTTCTTTAACTCTGGTAAAATTCCGTCTGTTTACGCATTCTCTTTGGTCTAGTTTCCAATACTTCGCTCATAATCTGCACTTCCGCGGACAAACCAGACCCATTGTCGCGTAAGGGTCGTTTGAAGCCGCGTTTTCCTGAATCGTGTTCGGTGCTCGGAACCATCACCTGGGCAACAACAGTTGGTAACGGCTTGTCGGTACCCCGTGCTTCTTCACGTGAAGCGACATCTTCCTCATGGCGTTTCCCAGCAATTTCATCTCCACCGTTGTTGTCATCAAAGTGCATTACTTGGGTTTGGCCGGTTTGATCAACAATTTTGTGGTTGAAAGGTCCTTGTTTCTCTACTATCTGAAAAGGACCTTTATAGGGCATGTGGAACTTTCTACATTCGTCCGAAGCCACAACCGGGGTTTCCAACAAGACTGGATAGTTAACATTAAGGAGTCACCGCTTTGCTTACTGTTATATTGCTTCTCCATCTGCTTGCGCTGACACTGGAGGGTCTCGCGTGCCACTTCCCTGGCAAGTGTCAGCCGATCTCGAAAATAACAAATCGCACCCAACAAGGACATATTGGTAACCAGTCCTCGTCAACGGAAAAGGATCCATAACGGGTATCTCAATCCGTTCTAAAGGGCGAGTCTCTTGAGAAGACAGTGCCGGATTAACCATTAGGCAATGTAGGCACGTGCCTACAGGCCCGTCAAAAATCCAGGACACTTTGATTGATTTGGCAACACTGATAATTCTAATTTTTAGTTGGCAACCCTGATTTTTGGGCCACTTGTAAAATGTGCCTACAGGCCAGCAGACCCTTAATCCGGCACTGTGAGAAGGTACTAAAGGTGCGCGCAGTTTTGTACTTGGCTTCTTATTCAATGCACATTCGACACAATGGCGACAAAACTGCTCGACATCGTCACGCCATGTTGCCAAATAAAATCTTTCTGACACTTTACTGAATGTTTTCGCTATGTCAAGGTGGCCACCTCCATGAGATTAAACGTGTAACGCAGCTAGAACAGTAGGGCGCATAGCAAAGGGTACCAACATACGTTCTGTTCGGCAGTCGAGTGTAACCGAGTCCTCATCTCGGAGGTACAATATGCCGTTCCTACTAAACACATTGCCGAAACGCGACCAATATTGTCGAATCGTTGGAGATATTCGTTTCACGGTTTTAAACTGGATAGGCCTGAAACCCCTATCCAGCCAACTAGAAACTACCGTCAGGTCGACATCAATACCTTGAGCTTCTCTAATTTCTTCGAGGCTACAGCCGAGAACAACGCGAAAATTCACATTACACACTTCTGATACACCTTCCGCCTGCCGCACGGGATACGGAAAGTCCGGGTCACTTTTGGGTTCAAGTCTGCTTATAGCGTCCGCGTTACCATGTTTACTCCGGGCCTATTTGATACTGGTCAAAAATAATATGTATTATAATTAATAAGACCTTTGAAAGGTACTGTTCGGTCACGTTACGTCACAGCAATAATCACGTTGCGTTATAGCATAACACAATAGCAGCACAACAGCACCAAAACAATCGCGCACACTTCACCGGGGCCAGGAGAAAACTGCCTCACCAAACACGAGGAGAAACGACGCCACATGCCTCTAGGAATGTGGCCAATCACAACGCGCCACGGGAAATCACTGAAGCGGGGATGCGTTCGAAATGTTACCGGTGTAAAAGTCCAAATAAAGATATTAAAGTGAAAAGGGGTGATAATGGAACACAAGAAAACAAGAGTGGAAAAACAAGAAGTGAAAGTAATAACGTGAAAATAAATATGGCTAAACAAAACAAACAAACATTATGAAACAAAACAACTAATATATTAATAGGTAAATAAAATTACAGTGAAAAGCAAGTGCAATAATGAAATAATAATAAATAAGCAAATACCAAACTAAGTGAACACCGGTTCACGTTACATAAGCTGTGTACATTGTTTTATGCTATGATGCTAGATGCTAACCTTTCTACTTGAATGCAGTACATGATTGTTGGAGAATCAGTAATTGCATAGGAGGATAAGATAATGTAGGTTATAAAAAGAAATGGTGTTGTATAAACTTTTTTGCTAATTTTTTAGTGGACAAAATTATGGTAGTGGGTCTTCAGTAATTAAACAAACTAATGAAAAACAATAATATAAAACATAATATAGTTAACATTAAAAGTATTTTTTTTCGATTTTGCACTTATTCTGGCCTGGATTCAAATCTGTCCGCCAGAGAAACATAATGTGTGGGGACAAGTTAGTTGGTACTCGCCACGGAATGTAAATAATCGCACAATAACAACACATAACTACCAGGAATGATGCTTCAGAGTTTTTATCTCGCTGTAAATAGAATTTATTATTGCCACAAGATAAAAAATATCACGATGCTGATAGAAAATTTGCAAATGTTAATTCGAATAATTTGTCCTGATCTATTTGCTGATTCCGTACCAAATATTTAAATCAAGCAAATTACATTTCACACTGGTGGCAAGGGTATATATTCCACACTGATACGATGGTAAGAAACTGCCGCCACATAAAAATCTCCTTCTCATTTAAACGTCGAATTGCTATTTGTTTGTATCTTTATGGTGGCCGATAAGCACCACTATTCATAATCGACATACTTACTGCTATAACTTTATTAAACATTTACTTTGCTTCTTAAATTGATTTTAAATATATGGACTTTTTTCGTTTGTTGCATTCGATAAAATTTTGTTTAATCATTTGTGATTAAAATTAGTATGCTTTGTAAATGCTTTTTATTATTGTGTGGGTTTTGGGGAATTTTGGATCACGACAGAGTTGTGAGTCGAGCCAAGCTTTTACCAGTATTTTGAAACGGATGTGCGGACAACTGGGTGTTTTCCCCAACTTAATGCGAGCACACTAGACCAGTGGTTCCCAACCTTTTTTGTCGCTACCCAAATACTTCTCAAAATTTTGTTTTGTGGTTTCTCGCGACCCATGGATATAATTTTTTACTATTTGGGTTGTATTTTTGTTTGTAAATCAGAAAAGCTTTTCGAGATTACTGCGCCAGTTTGACAAATCAAACAAAACCCATTCGTGTTTTTTTTTTCAACTTAGAGCTGTTTCAAAGCAATGTCACTCAGGCAACGCTTAACAGTGATCTCACACAAACACTACGACGTCACAAACAGAATTAACCACTATTACACCAAATGTGTCATGAAATTATATAGGGGCAACAATTTATAGCGTTGGGAAATAATAAAATAACGCCACGAAACAAAGTCAAAGAGTAGATGCTTTCCTTTATTGTCACAAGAACAGGCGACCCAACAGAATCTTCAGGCAACCCAACTTTGGTTCGCAACCCATAGGTTGGGAAACACTGCGCTAGGCCACATAGCTGCATTTATTTTACCTTCGTTGTTATAATTTTTGGTACTGGTCCGAGTTTTATTTCAACGAATTTTCCGGTTTGTGTCGCAATTTAAGAACTACTCTTCTTGATCAAGAACCACCATTAATATGATAAATACGTCTCTATGATTCCATTGTAACCGATAAATTAAAGAAAAATTAAGGGCAACAGTTTACACAAGCCTGTTTGTCACAATGGATGTAAGAAATCAAGTCAATGCTGTTGTTATCGAAAAAAAAATGTTTTGCATTTTCGTTTGGAAGTGGCTCGTTGTTATAATTTTTGGTACTGGTCCGAGTTTTATTTCAACGAATTTTCCGGTTTGTGTCGCAGTTTAAGAACTACTCTTCTTGATCAAGAACCACCATAAATATGATAAATACGTCTCTATGATTCCATTGTAACCGATAAATTAAAGAAAAATTAAGGGCAACAGTTTACACAAGCTTGTTTGTCACAATGGATGTAAGAAATCAAGTCAATGCTGTTGTTATCGAAAAAAAAATGTTTTGCATGTTTCGTTTGGAAGTATCTCCATGCAAACACCGACACCAAACTGTTGTGCGACGGGAAAATAGATTGTTTATTTCAAGTTGAGTACGGTCGGCGATACTTCAATCACGATGAGGATCCTCGTCTTTGCAAACATCGCAAATATTGTCTCACGAAGGACAGGCTTCTCAACATTCCTCAATCTCAAGTTTGCGATGGCGTCATCCAATGTGAAGACGGAAGTGACGAAACTGCATCCGAAATTCCAAAAAAATATCTTTCCAAAGTTTGCGACGGTATAGTCCACTGCAAAGACAAGAGTGATGAACAACCTGAAAATTGCACAAAGCAAGATAGATTCTATTGCTCAGCGTTAAATGGAGCTAAGGTATGCTGTTATACAAGGTAATGCTTTTTTATTTTATTTTTTACATCTTTGTTTTTTTACATCTTTTATTTTTTACATCTTTGAAGTCTTTGTTTTCAGGTTTCCATTAGCAACGCAGAAATTTGTGATTTTACCATAAACTGCGATAATGGAGGTGACGAAAAAAACTGCACGAAAGACGGGAGGTTCTATTGCGAAAACAAACAACCACTTTTTGTGAAAAAGGAAAAAGTATTACTACATTAAATGACTACTGGGTGTTTCCCGTTTTTAACATTCAAATGTTGCTAACCAACAGAAATTCAATGGATTTGGAGATTGTTCTGACTGGAGCGACGAATGTCCATCAAAGTCGACTAGAACAGATGAGAACATTTTCTCCTCGCGATACGAGCTAATTGCTAATCCATTGTTACGAGCTGTTGTGTGGATCATGGGCTTTCTTGCAATCTTTGGAAATTTAGTATGTACAGACTTGTTTTACTTATACCCCATGGAATGTAAAATAATAACAACATATGAACTGTCACGTTTGAATTTACATCACAGGTCGTCATGGTAACAGAATTAAAAACTTTGATGACAACAGAATCACCAACAGCTGCATTTCGCACCAACCATCTTCTCGTCCTTAATCTTTCTCTTTCTGACCTGCTCATGGGAGTTTATCTGTTCATGCTGGGTGCAGCTGGTGCTCACTACTCTGGAAAATACTGCGCCAATGACCTTGTTTGGAGGTCAAGTGGAAGTTGCACTACAATGGGAATATTGGTTTTGCTTTCCAGCGAAACATCAGTATTTACAATGGTTCTGCTGACATCATTTCGACTCTATGCTGTAAAATATGTGAGTAATTTAGTTGTTAACATGCACATCCATACTTTTTTAAACAATGAATCATTATTTGCAGCCTTTCAACGCTTCTCTACACCCACAGCCTAAAGTTGTTATCCTTACCATTTTATTGTCGTGGTCAATTTCTTTCACGCTGGCATTTATTCCTCTCACATCCCAATTCCAACATTTGTTTGAAACCAAAGCGTGGATGAAGGAAAACCCGTTTTTCCAAAGTGCTGCTGTTGACTTTTCAAGTAAACTTTTTGTGTATTTTTGCTCATTGGTTCAACTGATAGGTATGATTTATTTTTCCTCGGTTGGAAACATCTTTGTATTTTGTGCAGGCATGGAGAATTTCATGGAGCAGTTTGTAAATTTTCAACACAATTTTACTCTCAACGATTCTCAGCAGTATGAAACTTCAGTTGCGAAGCTAGAAAATGCTTATTCCTGGACGGACTTTGTGGATGTTCTCAAAGATTATAACTACACTGAAATGTTTGACATTGCAGGATATTTTGGGTATGTGGTTGCAAATACTGATGGGTTGTGAAGTATTGAGTGTTTTAATAGCTTAATATTTTTTCATAGATACTACAGCACCAACAGCGTTTGCATCAGCAAACTTTACGTGAAACCAACAGACAAGGCTTGGGCATATTCACTTAGTATCATCATACTCAACTTCTTGGCTTTTCTATTCGTGGCAGTGGCGTACATTTGGATTTACAAAAAGTCAACGGCCAGTGGCAGAAAAGTGAATGAGAGGGAGAGAAACCCAAGAGCGGAAAAACAAAACCAAGGTAAACCTAATGTGTTAGTGTATAAAAGCAAACAGTAAAACTGTTTTGTATTTCACAGAAATGCAGAAAAAAATCATCCGACTGATCTTTACTGATTTTTTTTGCTGGATTCCTATTTCGATCATGGCTTTCTTGAACTTCGGTAGAACAACTGTACCTCCAGTAATCTACGCAGTTTCGGCAATAATCCTGCTTCCCATAAACAGCTCCCTTAATCCTCTCATCTACTCAAACGCACCGAAAATACTCTACGATTATGTTCGTGAGCATTTGCGTGAGTTTCGTCCACGTCAACAGCCAGAAGCCGACCGACGAGTGAACGTGATAGTTGTGGACGAAACTCCACTTTAAATGATACCTTAAGGTGTTGTAGGATTGACAAATCGGACTTGTATAGCGAACTGACAGTATCTTGTGAGCCATGTACATATTAATCTTCGTGTGTTTACGGTTTGAGTTGTTGGATAAAGTTTTTATTTCGTAAGTTGATTTTTCGACGTTATGTACGTTGATTGTTGCATTGCGTTCCTGTGCGAAATTAACCTGTGGTAAATTGTTTGAATCGTGGCCTTTGAAAAGTGTAAATACGTTTATGCGTTAAAGTGTGAATAGGTTTGTCAGTTTGTTACTTCCAGGCTTGTTTCCCTTTGTCATTAGTATTAATGTATTGAAATGTCTTCCTCTTACAAAGAAGTTGCGAGGATTTGGACTTGGTTTATAATACTGGCTAAAACTTTTTTGCCGCAATGGTACCACCTCGTTTTGGACATAAACAATATAAATCCAAATTGTCTTGGAAAACATACCGTAGCATTGATTTCGATATTTATTCTATAGACCGTTATGTAAAAACATCAAGCCTTATATTCACTGTTTTCGCACTTAGAATTTTGATCAACATATCCACAGCGCTTGTTTCCATATAACTTAAATAATCTCTGCAATATGTCCAATGGCATAAATCATCAGTTATAATACACACTGCCGGGCGGAAATATATATGTTTTCAAACATAGTTATTAGTTGAACAAAAACAGGAACGAACAGAAATGATATTAAACGGTTTTACCGAGCCAACTTGGAATTGCGGTGGCAAACAGCTCACAAAGTTTCAGTTTGTTCTGGACATCGAAACCGAAATGACAAGCGAACATAATGCTTATTGTCGTAGGCACGACCGTTGACGCAATAGAATTGCTCGCTCGAAGTACGCCTTATAGGCTTTAAAACACCTGCGAACTGAGACAAAATGCAACGGTTTTCATGAGCCAACTTGGAATTGCAGTCATAAACAGCTGGAAAAGTGGAATTCATTTCATTTTTTTTTACATACAACAAATAAATGAAACCTTACACAAGATCACAACCCATCCCAAACCCCCATACAACATGCAATTTTGCGTATGGTGAGAGTTTGCTGGTTTCATTGTTAGCTTCTTTTAACGAAACATAATGTTTTATAATGTGTGCGACTTGTACGTCGACGCTTACTCACTTTTAGTGGCACAAAAGCAATAAATGGTACCACAAGCGGTAAAATTTATTAACAATTTCTAAAGATATGATGATGAGATTGCAACACCAAAGTGACATTTGGTTACATTAAAATTGTTTGAAGTGTTAAATCCGTCTACATTAATACAAAATAAGCAATACGGCTTTCTACGTGTATAATTATGGATGTAACAAGAACAACTATTGACAAAGCGAAGTCCATGCAATAAATAAGCATGATCGAACTACAAGACACTTATTGGGAATCCCGCTAAAAGCATGTACACTTTTTCGTAACAGAGAGCAATGGTTGACGCTTATGGCTTTAAGAATACAAACCAATGCAATGAAGGGCTATGGCTGAATGCACAAAGTTAGCTTGGAAAACACACGCCTAAATTTGTGCACATAAACGTGCTGTGGTAAACTGTATGACCCAAAAGACCAAAATAAGATCTCAAAACTGTGTTGTTTGAATGGGCTCATCATGGTTAAGAAAACAGTTTATCCAACCGTATGATGTTTAAATATTCCAATGAAAAGTTTGTAGCATAATTAGTGCATTTTTGTGTTGGTAGTCATATCTTGTGTTGTTGAAAACCTAAAATCACATAAATTACAACTTAATCAAACTGGGTTGCAATGATTTTTAGCTATTTTTAACAATTGTCATGGTTTTGTTGTGTCAAGCGATATCCAATCCCGATACCACATTGCTTGTCCAATACGCGAAAGCTGAAATCGGTGGTCTTGTGCCCATCGTAATACCAACAAAATGTAATGAGCAAAACTTTAAAGTTATCCAATACTCGAAAAAAGTTAATGTTATGATGAAACGCAGTACAGTCATTACGTGGGACGCCAGCATACACAATGTGTAACATAATATAAATTGTTAAATGCAGCAAAAATGCGCTAGATTTGAACTTTTTAAAGCAAGTATTAAAATTCCCAGAAATTTTAATTATTAAAAATATGATTGACATTTCCATGTCTGTTGTTCCGCATCACAAATTCCATCCGAATGGCTAAGAGCAACAAGATCTTGGTCACACAAATAGCCACAAACGTCATAAACACTCGGAGCCCTCATCCCTTTAATATTCGGGTATATACATAAGAGGATTTGTCTAATCAACATCTCTAGGTGAATGGTCTTTTGTTTATTAGATTAACGTCTTTTAAGACGTGATTTCGCAGCATTTGTTTTGTACGCAATGTTTCATGTTGCGCTAGAACTGCTAACTTTAGCCGCATTATCGTTGCCGAGTCGAGTGCAACTGAGAACTTCTTCTTTCCAGTAAATGCCTTTCTCTCTTTTTTTAAATATTGCTCTCTCGTTTTCAGTATATATGAAGTGTAAGAGTTGGAGTAAAAGACTCCACTGTGCATTTCTCGTTTACATTGTAGTTTGCTGTATTTCATGTCCCTTTACTGAACTCCTAAACTGGTCTTTTGCTAAATATATTTCTAACCATATAAAATGCAGTAGCGTTGTTCTTTATTTTAGGACAGGTAACTTGAGATATAAAAAAATAGAACTCACGTGCGTCTTTATGGCTATCGTGTGGAAAGAAAAAAATAGTCAGATTAAACATTTTTAAACAACTTTACATTTTAGTGCCGACGGCAAAAAGTTTTACATTTTGACATATAGTATAATTCTGTAAAAACAGGAATGATGAAAGTCAGCATCTTTTAACCTTCATCAAAGTACATAACTATTAAGGGGCTGAATTGTGTTCTTGTTTTGTAGAAATTTTTTTTTACAAAAGAACGTTCGTGTTTTATGTGGTAATTTAACATCTTGCGTGACAAGTTACACTGTGTATGCTGGCGTCTCACGTAATGACTATACTGCAGTTCATCATAACATCAACTTTTTTTGAGTATTGGATAACTTTAAAGTTTTGGTCATTACATTGATCATATTTCCACATAACCAATGTATACATGCATATATATACGTGGAAGCGTTTCTTGTGAAACGCGCCATTTGATTTTAAACTGTTCCCAAATGTTTTGATAGCGCACTGTGCGCAAACCGTTCATGTGAGGTTGCGTGGCCTGATGTGATGCGTTAAGGGGGTGTTAAAGAATGTGCAAACATTAATAATACATTTTAGTAATAATTTGTGCCGAGTCTAACAAGATTACAAGGCATAAGTATCATCCAAAAGCAGTTTGTTACGTCACAGACAAAAGCAAAGAATAGTAATTGTGTGCGAACAATTGCCTTTTCAGTTCTTTGTGGTAGAATAAACGTGCATTACTTGGTATGTGACACTTTTATATTTTTCATTTACAAAAACAGCGGCACAATCTGAATACAAATAAGATCGTGGGAAGTCATGAACCCTTTGCGGTCTTGTCACAATCGTCTTACGAGTGCCAGTTTGGAAAAGGCTGCGCCAGGGCTTGTAACTCATGCGACTTTTGCGCTTGAATATTAAAATTATCCGACCCGCTGTGAAAAAGTTTGGTGACCCCTGTTCTATACTGATCAACTAAAAACTTTACCATGTATGTTATTATTCAAAATTTGTGTCACGCTATAAGGTATTGCATCATCATATTCGTTTCTTTGTAAAAACGTTTGTGCTCGCAAACAATACACACTTGCAAAGTCAATTTTAGGGGGAGGTGAGACCAAATTTAAAAAAAATGCTTATTCAACTTTTGGCTCACGGCCCCTCTTGGAAATGTCTGGCGCCCCCCTGGTTAAGAACCACTGCTGTAAACCAATTTGGGTAAAATTCCTGAGGTAACTTTGGGTTAGCGACAATATACCCAATTATTTTGGGTTAAATGTCTTGCTGCCCAACGACTTTTATCCAAATTAACGTTACCCAAAAATATATACCCAAATAAATTGGGTAATTTTTTTTTACCCAAAATTGTTTGGGTAAAATGGTGGTGGTATTGTACCCAAAACCTTTGGGTTGTTTACTTAGAAAAAAATCCTCAAACTCAAAATCACTAATTTTGAGTTATTTAATTTAATTGTATTTTTCCTCCAACAAAGCATGTAAATGACATTGTGCAGCAAAAAAGCAATGTATTTACCAAACAGTGATATATTCAACTATTGTGTAACACCCACACACCCAACTGGTTCCAATCGAAATTTTGGTCGGACAACTTGCAAAAATACACCAAATGGTGACAGAAGAGATAGGGGTTGTGGATATGTTAATTTGCTTTGACACACATACATATACACAGAACCAATTTCAACAACCCATGCATGAAAATGTTCATGGAAGTATACAGTGTTTAACTTGCGACCAACTAACCAACATTCATTATTTGCATCTGCACAAATCTTATCAATTATAATAAACTCTGGCACATAGTCTGCTGAAACACCAATGCACACAGTCAAATTTACAGAATAGGTAATACCATGTACAACAATTTTTTCAACCTGTGTAACATTCTCAGATGTAGGAAAATCACTAAATTGACAAAAAAAATCAGTGGCCTTGCATACAGTACCATTAACAGGGTTGTTGTAAAAGCAAAAAATATCATGGTCACTTAACTGTGAGGCTAGATAAATTTGATGTTGAAGGGCTATTGAATGGGGCACATTCTTATAGTTGTTGCCTCTGCATACAATATTTTTCAACATTTTATGTTTTGCCTCAAATCTCATACATGAATAGCGAATAAGTGGACCAATTTTTCTTATGAACCTAGGATACATTAAAAGGTAATGAAATTTAGGTGCAATAGTGCAGTCAGGATACAACATTTTTAATTCATAGATCAGTTCTTGAAGGGTGATCTCCAAATCCACCAGTGTCGTATTCGATATTCTGGGAGAACAAACTATGTCCACAATATTTAGCAAAGCCAAGAACATCGCCCAATGCTTGTCATCATCCGGAACATAGTTTCCAATTAACAGAGAAAGATATCTTGCCAAACACCAGTACTGTGAAGCTAAATATATTGTTTTATATATGTAAGTATTGCAATATTTGTCTGCTAACCATTTTGATGCAGCGTCCTTGAATCTTTGTCCAACAGTTTGTGTTCCGTATATATGGTTGGTTTTTTTTTTGTCAACACCATATTCATAGCAAGTGATTTTCGAATTTAGGCTTTCCAAAGTGAAGTATTTTTTTTTAGTAAATCAAAGTCTGCTCATAAAAAGTAGCACTCGATAAATGTAAAATTAGCAATTGATAACAACCTATTGCAGAATAGTGATTATTATTATAAGTAAAAACACAAGGTTTTCAAACTCAAACCTAAATTATTTTCATTTACAGACAGGGTAATAATACAAACCTGAAGCAAAACTTTCAGTACATAGGGTAAGACACCTTCAAAAACATCATGGTGCACATCTGCCGCATAGTTGTCTATGAGGTGAAATAATTTGACAAAATAGAACATTTGCATTTAACACCAAATTTGGGCTTTTTTACAGCAGATGCTTCGAATAAACATTGTTGGTATGATTTCTTTGTCCTTATGACACACTGTTTGTATGTTCTGTGTACAAAAAATGATACAAAATACCAATAGGCAAAACAAATTAAACAATTCACACATTTATAAGTCCATAACCACCTTGTTTTGAATTTCACTGCCTGTACACTCACAGTATCTTGATACATAAGTATTATACCCAGAAAACTTTTCGGTGAAACCAAAAATCGAGTGAGCTGCAAGGTTGTCCAAGGCAATTTGAGTAATAGTACCTTTTACATGAAGTAACTCTTGACCAACATTAATTCGAACACCAACCTGATTGTACAAGATGGTAAAACCAAAAAAAAAAAAAAATAACACATACTCACAGTTTCTAGAATTTTAATGTCGTGATTTAATGATTCCAAAATGCGTGGCAATCCTATGGAAGGATGTTTTAAATCCTTTGTGTAAAACATTGTGTTTAAAAAAATCCGATTGAGAGCTGCATTAAACTTTGGATGGACATTAGCAACCAAAAAGTATATTCCACCTAAATGTGCAAAACAAGTATTAACAAAAAAACTAGGATCGTCACACCATAATAATTTAGATTTAAAATACTAAACATATTTGAATGATGTACAATAGGTTTTACCCATGTGGTGTTTCTTTGTTTTAGAACCAAGAGGATTAACCACTTCAAATCCATCATAGTAAAAAAGCAGGTGCAAAGATTTACTTTCAAACTGGCACAATGGATGGCTTTTCAAGTATTCTCCATCGTACATACTACTTCGTATATCTTTATTTTGTTGTATCTAAAAAAAACTATGTCTATTAAAAGTTCAGAAAGCTTCTGCAAAAAAAAACAGAACTTACACAATGATATAAACTGGACTGCTCAAAAATTGTATGAAGTAAGTCAATTAGAGAGACATATTCCATAGTGTGCAAAGATTTCCCTCCTGAAGACTGATTAGAAAGTTCTTCATGCAAAACAATCGTTTTTGGAGGCTATAATAAGAATAATGTGGGTTTAAAGAAGTTAGTATTTGTGCTTTTTACTTCTACAACTAACCACAAAGCATGGCAACAATCTCTTTCTACGGCGCTCACTTTCCACTCCATGAAAAGGATTTGCTAGACCCATTCCAGTTTCAAAAACTTGTTCTGTTTCTTCGGTTACAGAAAAACTGCTACAAGCTTTTAAACCCTCTATAACATAACATGCTTGAAACTCAAGCAGGTCCTCTGCCCATCTTTGAACTAAATTCAAAGCATTTTCAGTCATGTTGCAGTCACCTTTAAGTTTTGTCAAAGACAATGCCATATTAGTTTGCCTGTTTGCTACCTCTTCGGGGTCAGTATAGGATGTTACACTAGATTCCAAGTTGAAACAACAGTCTGCGGCATCATTACCAGAACAAGGATGACCATCCATAAAATAACCAGGCTCTTCAGGACCCTGCGATTCAATATTGTCTAACAACAAATCTTCTTGCAATGAAAAACTTCCTGTTTCGTGTTCTTGGGACACTGTATACCATGTTTTTGGAATTTCCCAATGTTTTCCAAAATGCCATCTTTTTACATGTTTGCGTAAAGACAGCTTGTTGTTTGACTGAGCGGAACAATGGTCAATTTTGCTTATTAGTCTGAACCTTTTATCTTCAGCATGACTTGCATATACATGTCGTTTAAAAGCAAGAAAATTTACGAAGGAATTGTGACAAAAATTGCACTTATATGGCATGATCGTACTCAATAACACACCCTTTACCGAACGCAGCACATCAAACACCGTATTAATTTTTTAACGACCACCCGCCGCCAAACAAAGTTTTGACACTGATTGGGGACGATTAAACTGCAGGTGACAAAAACAAGGGTAGTAAAGCAATTAAAAATAGGAACAAAATTTGTTGTGTTTATAAAAAGCTTGAAATCCATTCTAGTTTTGCAAAACAACACAAACTAATTGATGTGAATGTTTATTAATCTTCAAAACATATTAAATTTGTACAAAAAAAAAATATTTGACAAATTTTAACCGAATGTTTCTAAAATTATTTAAACAAACCGAATGCCAAAATACTTTTTGAAACAATTAATTTGAAAATGGGAGGAAAAGTTTTACCGCCCAACTGCTTGTCAAAAAGTGCGCGAATCTAACTCGCCTTTGTGTTTTGCCTGTACCTGCGTGAACGTGGCTAAAAAGCTTGATGTTTGGGGGCGCCTTTTTTTCGTAATTGAACGTTTACATTTGTTGTAAGCTGTTCCGTATGTCGTTTTTAGGTGAGTCAAGTTTGTTGGTAACAGAAAAATGCGGCACGAAAATGGATTTAGACATACAAGGTTTAACTAATTTTGTACAAACTGTTCTAAAAGACATGTTCACCAAGTCCAGTCCAGGATGTCCCACCTTTGACCAAACCTTTGCCTAAAACCTTCCCACTGTATAAATGTCAATTTGGTTATAGTGGTAAAGAAATGATCAGGACAGGCACAATTACCTCCAGCGGCAAAAGAGATATAACAGCTGAGTTGGTCCGCGTTATGAAATGCTATGAAAGGTAAGTAAATGTGTATGGATTACATAGGCCAATGTGCACAATAATGACTAATCCTTTTTTGTACAATTTTAGCACACCAAGTCGATATCTTAAAAACACAGCAGTAGATACTTTTTTGCAAAAGTACAAAACAGCTTGTCTGGGATTGAGTGCCACAGATGCTAAGGTTATACCAACATTATTATAAGGTAATTCAAGACAAGTAAATATTTTGACATTTTTAATATCTCAACCGGCATTTTGGTATAAAAAAACATCGGATAGGCTAAATGCACAAGCTAAAAAGCAGAGAAAAATTATGGGCCTTCCTAAATCAAAACGGGGCTTCAACAACGTTGGTGGAACAGCAGATCTTTCATTAAAACGGAGAAAGGTTTCTTTCGAATCAAATGAAATAGAAGATGAAACCTTGTATGAGGAAGCAAAAGAAGTACCGTAATTTTCCAAGTATAGTGCGCCCCCGTGCATAATACGCACCCTAAAAATAGCATGTCGATGCTGGAAAAAAGCCTGTACCCATGTATAATACGCACCCAAATTTTTACTCTTAAATCCGTAAACGCAAAATTATTTCAGAAAAAAGATCATCTTTTGACACAACCGGATGTTATTCTGCCGGTCAGTATCACTGCGCATGCGCTCGCAAACTCGATAGCGAAAAATGTTTAAGATTTGTGTAGGGTACATCGTGACAGCAAACGAGATCTTACTGCTGGTCGCGTTCAAGCGGAACCGATCTATCTTAATACTTGCAGAGAACATTTTTATTTTTAAAACACAAATGAAGTTTAATATGTATCAGATTAAAATACCTAAAAATCAGAATAATTAAATTTAAACTTATACACAAAATTTTAGTTCGATCCGTTGCATATCGGCAATGATATCACCCCATTTACATTTACGCAAATGATATCACCCCATTTAAGTGTGTTAGGCAGGATGACTAAATGTGATGCGCGATTGACAACAAACAAGAAGAAAGGTCTGATTTCAAGTTTTATTTCGAGGCAGATTTTCTTCAAAAATTGTTGTACCCATGCATAATGCGCACCCTAGATTTTAGGACAATAAATTAATTAAATTTTGCGCATTATACACGGAAAATTACGGTATAAGTAATGTATAAACTATTTAAAAAAACATTTTAGTTTTATACTTGTTTTCTAATTCAGGTTTTGCTTAATGAATTTAAAAAAAACATGCTTCTGCGAAATAAAAAGCTGATTGCCAATAAAATGGACTTCACATTGTGTGGGCGCAGGAAGTATATATTGGAAAGCAGTCCATCATGCAAGGCTCTGCTAAAATTGTGGCCAGCATTAACTATATATGATGAGGTATGTTTTGCTTGTATATATATTGTCTTTACATTAGTGATGTACCGAATCGGCGAAATTTCGATTCGGCCGAAACCGAATATTCGGCAGTTTTGCCGAATAAATTCGGCCGAATCAACCGAATCTTTTATGACGTCACGCGAAGTCGCATTCAACGCGTTTGACATGAAAACATAAGTTTATGTACCAGACAATTAGTGCAGAATGGTTGTGTTTCGTACTTATTTTAGTTCTGTGGGTTTTAACATTGCTTCAAGCATGATTGCCAACCTGCCAATGAATTACGGATTTTTCGTCTGGAGTGGGAAAAACGATAATGTGGTAAAACATATGATAATTAACGCGATTTTCGTTGGTACAAAGCAGAAAAGTCATGTTTAACGCTATAAATGTGTGTTCGTAAAAGATTCGGTTTCGGCCGAATCGCAACAAAATATTCGGCCGAAACCGAATCTTTAAAAAAACGGCCGATTCGGCCGAATAAATTCGGCAAACCGAATATTCGGTACATCTCTACTTTACATAGCAAACAAAAAGCATAACAATTATGCACCACTTGTTTCCTTACATACCATTACAGATGTGTTTAATGTATGGTTGTACTGTTTTTAGTAGTATGTGCTACAAATTTGTAAAATGCTATTTTGTCCTTTTTAGTTGATTCGTGAATTTGAAAGATTGCAAAACTTTACATCAGCATTGACTGGCATTGCCAACGATTCGTGAATTTGAAAGATTGCAAATGAATCTGCATTGACTGGCATTGCCAAAGATATTTTTGGAAAACTTATCAAATTTTCATCACAAAAGAGAATCAAAACACCCGCTTAAAAAAAATTTTTGGAATACTTGCCTTTGGATGAAAATGATTGTTTTACTGGTAAGTAAACGCAACACCATTCCACCAAAGAAACTTAACACAAGATTTGTTTCATAGATGTCCATTTTATGGTTGGAATATTGCTTTTGTGCACTTTGTTAAAATCAAACACTGAAAGGCAATTCAGCAGAGAGCGTCATTTGTTGGACTTATGTCCTGTAAGTATCTTCCATTTTTAGCAGAAAATGCTTTTTACGATAAATCTTTTACATTGGTGTGTATTGGTCATAAAATGGTAATTTACTTTGTGACTAATGAATGTTTAATAATAATACTTAAATATTTAGGCAAACACCACATTTGAAGATGCAAGAGCAGCATTTGGGGATCGTCAGCACACTCTTGGTTGTGTATGGGGATATATCTTCATCTCAGAAAATCACATTGTGTTCTGAGTGTGGATTGTATTTCTAAACGCATCACAGCCTTATTTGCATTGTATTATGTGTTAAACTATGAATACTGTCCACATGTTGACAAACACTGTTAGCAACACTCGGTAACTAACACCCAAAATCATTGGGTACTTCTATGCCAAACAGGGTATATTCGTGGGGAAACCCAATATATTTTTTTGGGTGATTGATACCCAAACCAACTTGGGTATCGTACTTACTTACCCAATTTTCGTTTTTAGGTATGATGATTTTCCACCCAAACGCTATATTGGGTAGCTGTGGTTTGTACCTTATTTAATGTTCTGGGTACATTCGTGGGGACACCCAACTTTGTTGGGTAAAGATTACCCAAATAAAATTGGGTTCTATCCACCTTTCACCACACAAATATAGCAAAATGTGTATTAAAAAGGAACAGTGCTGAAAGAAAAGAAAAAACAAACAAACAGGCAACTGTCAAAGCAAACACTGCAAAGCATTAAACAGTTATGCCTATTTTCATCACCAATTCTTTGACTGAATCATTAACACCTGCTTTCTGGATACCTAACAATAGGTTTGAAGAAACTGAAGCGCCAAATGAACATAAGGACAATATTTATTGTTAAACACATAGTAGTAGTATGCAAACAAAGCAACATATGTCTGTGGTAAGCTTTTCACTTCTATCAATGGTTGTTTTTCACAACAAAGGCAGATTTTCTTGACTTCTTCTACACTGCCAAATACTGCAATGAATGGCTGGTGGTGATCCGGAACAGCCTTAATGATGTCATCTACAGTTGTGTTTCCCTACAAAAGCAAAATATGTCATAAGATTGAACTCAAAGAAGACCTTTTCAATGTCTCAGTCACAATTTATTGCCATCACAACTTACAAGGTACAGATCAAGCAGATACCTCTTGCTGCAGTATTCCGCTTTGGTGTTTGACCGATTAATATTGCACAAAAGCCAAGATCCAAAAATGATCTGTTGATCCAAAAAGAAATTTTCAGTGAAAACAGTTGTTGGTAATACGATGTCAAACGAAAATGAGCATGGAATCTTGACATCGTTTCTTATTAAGTTTTTCTTTAATAAAACCAAATTTCTTACCAACTGGGATTTGCTCTTCATTGTTTAATGGGACCTTTTGCAAAATTTGTTTGACATAGTTGACAATGCTGGGATGCAGATAACTCTCTTTGTCAAAGCGCTGTATCGATTTAAATTCTCTAACCATCTAGAAACAAAAAAAACAAAACAATTATAGTGCTGCAGCTGTAGAGAAAAAATATATACCATTTAAAACACACATATGCATACATACAAACCACACAATATTGACATTGTGATTGTGACATTAAGAGTATAACAGAACAAAAATGATGGAGAGTTATTTACCTCATTATACCCTGAAGCTGGCCATTATTGGCATGTATTTTTTGGGCTGGGATTAGAAGAAAAATAATTCCTTCTTATAGAAAACATTTGATTCATCACATCAGAAATTTTGCACTGATTTCTCATGCCAGCTTGCTTTTTGAACTCTTCTTGCATCTGGAATAAAATCAATTTTTGCTTAAAAAATATTCAAAGTAGCGGTTTATAAACTGCTTTAAGGAATGAGCTATGTTTGGTCACACATCACCGAATATTTCAATGTTGCAACTCAAAAGAATGCAAACTTACTATTTTGTGTTGATTCATCAGATTCATGTATATTTTTTCTACGCTTTACAATAGATGTTGAAGCTCTCCCAGCAGTTGTGTTGTTTTTAGAACGATTAGAAATGCCAGTGTGGTGATCTCTGTTGTTTCATCTGTGTGTTAATCTGTTGTGTAATTTTCCGCAACCAAAATTTCTAAAGCAAAATAAATATACATTAGATAAATAAACACACAAGGTATATACAATGTCAAATTCTACCTTGGCATCTTCTTCATTAAGGCCCAAAGTTGCCTTTCCAAGTTTTATAAATGAGGTTAACGCTGATTTTTTTGTTGATCTGTAAGGGAAGCTATAAACAAAACATCAATTACAACAGACTATAAACTATATTGCAACTTAAATTCTTGTACCTTTCATACTTTTTCATAACCCGTATTATCTCGGTGGTGACTTCCCGCTTGCCCTTTTCTGTAAGTGTACCAGTCCGTATAAGTTCTTTTGCATGAAATCCGAAATTACACATTTCTACAGGAAACACTTTGGGGACAGTCTTTGTTAGATTTGGACGATCTTCTAAATCATGGTTTGAGGTTGTTGAACTTTCTGCACTGGTGGATATTTCGCTTGAGTCATCCAAGCTAGTGCTTGAACTTGACAATGACATGTTGCCAAGATCAGACTTCTCAGAATTTGTAAGTTCCTGATAAACTTTCAGCAAACTTCCTTTTGGCAAATTCGGAAATATTTTAAACAATATGTCAAGCTGACTGACAGCTCCAAGCGCCTTCCCATCAATTTTGTTGTCTAAAAATTGCAGTAGCCTATATTAGCAGGACATACATATTTTTTATTCTTCTCCAAAATTTACCAGCAGAAGTAAAAACACTATATTTGTGACTGACTGATTTGGATTATGACACATTGGCTTACCATGAAAGGCTTTGCAAACATTTTCCCGTTCGCTTTCATCTTCGTCCTTCAACGCCAAGGACACTACGTCTACAACGTCTTTAACACTGAAGTTCATAATTTCACTAATATTCAAGGTATAGATGTTTAAAAAGGTTAATTTCCTGCGCAAACAAACAGAAAATATCAATAAAGTTTAAAACCACGCGGCACAGTCAGCAATTCGCAAAGGAATGAACTTCCTGGGCAAGATTTTTGCCGCGCAAATCTGGGTGTGACGTAACTTTTCGCGCCGAGTTTCCGATTTGATTTTATACTCCTAAACTTTTCGCGCCAATCGATTCTTTTTAATTTGTGAAATTAAAAAGTAACAAAAGATGAAAAAAATAAACGTTTTGAAGATAAACTAATGAAGTTGAAAATCTTTTTAAGTGAAGATCAGAAAGTAGCGAAACGTAAGGACGTTACGCTCATCCGAATTTAACTAAACAGGTTTATTTTGGCTGAAACTGGTTCACTTCATATGGTTCATAAATCATGATCAGTTGACATGTGTAGTACTACTGTGGAAAGAATTTTGTTCAAGTGCACATTTTGTGCTAACTGTTTTAAAAGTAGAATGGCTTTAAAAAGGCATGTGTTTTCTTCCCATTGCTATGACAAGACTTTCAAGCTAATTTGCAACATAGATGGTTGCTCGATGCAGCTAAATGACAAAGTTTCATTGCGACAACACATTAAAAGATGGCACTGTGGGAAGTCCTGGCATATGCCGACTTGTTGGTACAGATACTCGTCCAGCAACACTGCCTCCAACATAGATAAAATTACCGTTTCAAATGCAACACCAATGGAAGAAGAAACTGGTTCATGTGGTAGTGATTGTGACACTACTACTTGCAGTGATGCAGCTTGTGAAGATTCTTGTATTGATCAGGACATTATTACTAACATAAACACAATAAAAAACTTGCACAAAAGAAAGCAGTTAATGGCTTTTTCACTAACCAAATTAAAGGTTGATTGTAATTTGACTGAGTCGGCTTTACATTTAGTAGAAACGTGGGCAGAAGGCCTACTAGAAGAGAGTATTCGAACTATAATAGGAGGAATTAAGGCAACGCCACCATTGTCTTCAAGCCATAAGGAGTTATTTCAACTCACAATGGGATTAGCCAACCCCTTTCATGATATTGTAACTGAATATCATAAGAAAAATAAGAAAAAAACTTCTTCCAACATTGGTGGTAAGTGTTTTGCCATGGTTGCCAATATTGTATTTTTTACCTGAAGTATACCTAAACAGACTCCTATACGACATATATTATTTGAATGTCCGAAAGATGGTTCGAAAAAAGGCGTGAAGTACTCACTTGAGTATATTTCACTTATTGCAGTTTTAAAAACATTGCTGGAAAATTCCAGTCTCTGTGACTGGGTAAGTATATTTGCAGCATTAGATTATACAAAGTGTGCTCCGTGGAAAACATTCATCTCTAAATTTAACTAAGATCATTGTATCAGAAGAGGATTTGGATGATGTGGATGCATACCAAAGTTTTTCACATGGAGAGTATGCAAAAATGCATCCTCTTTTTTCTGAAGCAAGACCAAACTTACAACTTTTATTTTACTATGATGGATTTGAGGTTGTTAACCCGCTTGGATCCGAAACAGGCACACACGATATGGGTACAATAAGCAGTTTTGTTTGTTGTATTTCGCATTTAAGTCTTTTTGTTTCTCTTTCAAGGTGCAATATATTTTTTGATACTCAACACTCACTCCAAACTTACGTCAGCTGTAACTAGAATTTTTCTCAGTACCCTATTTTATACTAAAGATTTAAAACACCCTCAGATTGGTTGGGAAAAAATTTTGCAGCCACTTAATCAGGACATAAAGCAACTTGAAACAGTAAGTAAAATGTGGTGACAATGTATATATATTTCTGTGTATGTGTTTTGCAGATGGGTGTTCAGTTCAATTATAAGGGTTCAAAAGTGACTGTTCGAGGGACAGTTGCACAGATATCATTGGATAATTTAGCTGCACACTCCTTTCTAGGCTTTACCGAGCGATTTTCAGGGTTAAATACATTCGTATCAAGATACTGTACGTGCACTAGAAATGACATTCAGACAAAGGTAAAAGGCTTTTTATGTGTTGCTTATTAAGTAAACTATTATAAAAACTTTTCGTTTGCAAAGTGTTTAAATTTGTTAGCATAAAGTGTTCTCCAATTGTTTTAAACAGAATTCGGGTCTGGTATACTTTCATGACCCAACGTCATAACTACGTCATGCCTGTACATACACCAATGACCTTTACATATGATCAACTACGTCATAGTACGGATACGTCACGCACATAATGACGTCACACATTTTCCCTATCGCCCGACGAAAATTTCCCACTTTACGAAATACACATCACAGAAAAAAATTGGTGTGTGACGTCATCAAGGCTTTGGATGACGTCATGCAAAAAATTACGTCAATCGGGTCACGCTAACTACATCTATTCGACGTCTAAACTTACTCGCTAATGCAAAACACCTCTCGCTCGCCGATGACCTGCGCTTCCTCACTTAGGTACAATGACAACCAAAATTGAAAATGTTTTGACGGTTGCGGTAACCATAATAACAAGTTTTCATATTATTACAAAGTTGTATATTACTTCAATTTCATGTTTTCATGATAGTAAAAATGTGTAGGTTAATTTTATGTGATGTAAACTGTTATAAAATTCCAACAGGTTCGGATGAGCTGTGAGTTTTTAAGTGTGACGTCATAATGCCTTGGGGAAGTCGGTGGGTCAAAGTAGGTGAAAGTTAAATCCCTTGTAAATATTCGTGCCCAGTTTTGAACCGAAAGCTCAAGTACACTTCGGATGAGAGGCCGACAAAGGGGTGCACCTCGACGAAGCTCGACCCGCTTCAAGCGGCCGAGTTAATAACGGAAAAGCCTATGTCGGCACCTGGTATACTTTCATGACCACAAATTCCTCTTCTTACAAGCTTTTGTTTCCTTTAATTTGTTTCTTGACGGGCCATCTTGTGGAAGCTTGTTTCCGCTTGGGCACAAATTTGCTATGTTACGTCACATAGAACACCGACAATGTCGCATTGTTTAATGTCTATTGAAACGTGGTTATCTCTCGTTATAAGTTCTTTATTCACTTGATGAACTTCAACCGAATTATATACTGTTTTTGTATAATGGCGGGTAGTCAAATAAACGTGAGGAAATTGGCGGCGTTAGGAGTTTTGCAGGATGTAGGTAAATGCATAGTGTTTTTACGAGCCCATGGTTTGCTTTCTCGGCAGCAAACTTGCCCAAAATGTGGTTCAGTTATGGAAGAAAAGGTTTGGGCGTCGGCCAAGGTCGATGGCCTAGCTTGGCGCTGTCCAGCACGTGTAAGCTGTTATTTTGCCGCATTGCGTTTATTTTGCAGTTGTCTGATTGTTTTTTTTGAGTTTAATTTTTTTGGCGTTTGGCATGATATATACAGTTTTGAAAGTTATTTTGTTTTTGAATTGATTCGTTTCTGTATTAACAGGCATGCAGAAAATTAGTTTCCATCCGGAAAGGGTCGTTTTTTGAGAAAAGTCATCTCGACCTGCGTCAACTGGTGACACTAATGTATTTTTGGACATTAGATGTCTGCCAAGACGTAATTATGGCAGAGGCGTCAATCTCAAAGACCGTTTGTGTTGATTGGTGCAATTTCCTTCGCGAAGTAAGCTTATTCAGTAGATACAAGCTTATTGTAAACACCTTCTTCAAGTATGCACGCAGGATCTCCTGTCCAGGCCCAACGTGATTGGCGGAGTCGGGCACATTGTGGCCATAGATGAAAGTCTGGTGGCACGCCGCAAACGTGGGTCAAATGCACAGGCGCGCCCAAACAGTGGGTTTTTGGAGGCGTTGATCTTCAGACCAAGTATGACCTAAAACTATTGCATATTATTTGGCTAACAAACTCTTGTACAGGGAGTGTTTTTTGGAACTAGTCCCACGCCGGGATCGTGCCACCCTAGAAACAGTTATTGTCCGACACGTGGCCCCTGGGACAACAATCTGGTCGGATGAATGGGCTGCTTACAATCACCTATCTAGTAATTTGTTTTTTTGACACGTTTTGCTATGTAATTGCTGTGCTGTTCAATTACAGGTTTGCCACAACAATACAAGCACCAAACCGTCAACCATTCTCATCGTTTTTGTGACTCCAGCCGGAGTTCACACTAACGACATTGAAAGTTTGTGGTGTGACTGCAAACGCAAATTTAAACGCATGAACGGCGCTTACCGGGGTTTTATTCCGTCCTACATAGACGAATGGATGTGGCGGCGTATGCGAGATAAGTCGCAGTATTTCCCCGACCTCATTAACGCCATTGCAAGCAACCCACTGTACCAGATATAAATGTAAACAGTTCCTTTAGCGGCTATGATGAAAGACTGGTGCCACGACTCCGGGGCCCTGACGGTATCACCTTAGCTCTGAGCCCTCGTGTTAGAGAAAATGGAAAAAAATCCCGCCCGGCAAATTTTTTCCCATCACAACAACTGGCACCTTGACGTGGTGTGATGGCTTTTCACTAAGACCAGTTCTCTGTCTGCATTATTTAATAAAAATGTTGTATCAGAAGTGTCAATGCAAACAATCAATTTTGAGCAGACGAGTTACATTGTTATTAGGTGTTTTGCGAAACAATTTGTTTGAAAGTTATCCAATCTTTTGTAGAAATTTACATGTGGAATAGTGGGCTTTGACAAAGTTTTGCATAGTTTCCCACAAAACCCTTGAGGAACCATAGTTGAATTTAGTCACAGTAAAGTTGTATGACTGAACGGTCTTAAAAATGTCAACGAAACAATGCTCACATTTGGGAAATAGAGAAGCTTTTTTTGGATCAAGACAAGTCAAATTTTATTTGCATAGTCACTTCATCATCACTGTTCCATTATCCTGCCGTAGGATCGCAACCGACCGCACGAGCCTAGCGGGGTACGTCCGGTTGCATGAGACTGTTGTACCTGCGGGTTCTGCGGGCCAAATGAAATCCGCCAAACGGAAACACAAGGTCGGTTCTTTGCAACGTTTCCTGTGATCCCACAGACCCGGGTGTCAAAAGGACAGTTCGTTGGGACAATGAGAATGTTGCCGTCGAGCATCTCCTCATCATGCAGCTTGTGTAAGATCGATGACGAGATCTATGATGTTGTTCGCTGTAAAAAGTGCTGCTGGCCTTTACCCGGACGGGTGGTCTGAAAAGACCGAATCCTACGGCAGTTTTTCGGTCTTTTGTATATGTCTAAGTATAATCTCGTTTCATGGTACAATACTAAAGAATAAAAAATTAAAAAAGTAAAACCACACTAAGATAAAACTAAAACACCCCTTAAAAAACACACAAGAAAAAAATTGAAAACTAGCACGAGTTCTGGTATGCAGAGATTTGATGGCGTGTGGTAACCTCGATGGCAAATTGTTCTTGTGCCGAACGCGGTGTTTACGCGTGGATGAAAGTTTTCAGCCCTTCGGGTGTTGTGATGATGTACTGAGTCTGACGTAATATGCGTGAACATGGAGTTGTATATGGAAGGTAGTGTACCAGGACGAAACGCATGTAATAGTTTGGCTACCTCATGTTTGTAAATATCTTTGCATTTTGGAAGACACAAGTCATGATATAGTTGGGTAGCGCGACACCGGTAAGGGCTGCATGCGAGTGATAGTTCGCAAAATTTTGTTATGTTTAATGTTGTATACTGTTGTCGCAGAGTAGTTGGCTGTAGCGAGGTCGAGAATTTGTGGTCATGAAAGTAAACCAGGTGCCGACATAGGCTTTTCCGTTCTTAACTCGGCCGCTTGAGCGGGTCGATCTTCGTCGAGGTGCACCCCTTTGTCGGCCTCTAATCCAAAATGTACTTGATCTGTCGATTTGAAACTTAGCACGAATATTCACAAGGCATTTAACTTTCCACTCACTTCGACCCCACCGACCTAACCCCAGGCATTGTGACGTCACATTTATGCGAAAACTACCTTTATTCAAACAATCGCTAGGTGACGCACTTCCATGGGGGTGAAACGCGGGGAGATGCAAGCTGGGGAGGAAGGATAGGCCTTTCCAACAATGTCTCGATCGCCCTTCTGCGATCTCAACTTTGGCTGCAGCCAGCACCAGAACTACTGGCCAGTTCGTGATCGTACGAAACGATTTTAGTTTTGCAATCTTCTGCTGATTGGATTTATATGATTAAAAGGAACCCAATATCGTCATAATTCGGGTAAACATAGAAATCAGCATTCTGAATACGTTTTATTCAATGTTTTAAACATTTTCGGGCGTTCTTAATTAACAGGATATAAAAAAACGTTAGGTCATTGCAAGAACAACGCCAACAACCAGTGTAAAAATGATTGTGATTGATTTTCTCAAATGATTTACCCTTTCTACAAACTAAAAATTGTTTGTCATTGTACCGAAGTGAGAAACCGCAGGTCATTGGCGAGCGAGAGGTGTTTTGCATTAGCGAGTAAGTTTAGACGTTGAATAGATGTAGTTAGCGTGACCCGATTGACGTAATTTTTTGCATGACGTCATCCAAGCCTTGATGACGTCACACACCAATTTAAAAAAAATCAGCTTTCTGCGATGTGTATTTCGGAAAGTGGAAAATTTTCGTCGGGCGATAGGGAAAATGTGTGACGTCACAGTGACGTAATTATGTGCGTGACGTATCCGTAATATGACGTAGTTGATCATATGTAAAGGTCATTGGTGTATGTACAAGTTTTTTTAAAATGTTTCATGCCAGGTATCCTGATGCAACAATTACGCCAAAATTGCATTTTTTACTACGCTATCCAAGATTAATTAAAAAAATTGGTCCTCTAATACATTTTTCATGCATGAGATTTGAGGCCAAGCATAAAAGTTTAAAGCAAATTGTCACCAGGAGTAACAATTACATTAATGTTCCACACACCATTGCTGTCCAGCACCAAGTGAAACTAGCATCAAATATTATTGAAAATGACATATTTTCATGCTCTTTTGAAATTAAAAAGTTTACAACTGTAAATTCACGTGATGTGTTTGGATCAAGTAGTAGCCCCACTGATGAAACTTATGTTAAAAAAACTGACAACCTCATATTTGAAGGGATAACATACTCTGTACCTTGTGTTGTATGTGTACATGTTTGTTCTGATGGGGTGCCAGATTTCCTGTCAGTAGATGCTGTTTATTTGAGTTCATCATGTGGTCCAATACTTGTAGGGCACTTGCTTTGTGTTAATTATTACAATGAACATTATCATGCATGGTCCGTAGAACATCAGTGAAAGCGTATGTTCTTCAAAAAAAATTATTTTATCCTCACCATTTGTGCATAATTTCCCCATTCGGTGTATTTGAGAAATTTGTGTGTCCAAAATTTAGATTAGAGCCATTGAAATGTTCTGCCTGTATGTATTTGAGTTAACTGAATTGTGTGGAAATAAAAAAAAAAATTAGGATCATGGTTGCCATGTGGGAGAAACACAATGGTTGTGATTTTGCATTAGTTTGCTGCAGCTGCAATAACAGACATTTTTTGGGTAGCAATACCCAAGTGGGGTCTAGTGTACAATTGTACGTACATAGGTTAATGACGTCACAAGATCATGAAATAACGTCACAACATAGTTTAGGTCATATCATGACGTCATGCAAAATTTTGCGTATCTATGACGTCATTAACCCTGTTTTTAACAGCACTAAAAATTTGACGTCACTCATGCGCCCCCTTGCAAACCACTGTAGTAAAAAGGGGGAAATAAAATGGAAAACACATTTAAGGTACAGTAACAATTTGAACTTAAACAAGTTTTATACATTACTACTCACATCTGAGCGTTTTTGAAAGCAAAAAAAATACTTAAAATACCCAAAAATGCTGCACTATAAATACGAAAATGTGAAAATACAAAAAAAGTTATCAAACAAAGACATGTTCATTAGGATGATGATGACTCAATCGTTTTTTTTTTCTCAAATACCTCACAGAAAATGTGTCAACAGAGAAAGCTACAACACAGAGTTGCAAATGGGCCTGAAACTGGAGCCCGACCCGAAAGTAGAAGCACGAAACTCGGCCGAACCCGAATCGTTTTTGGGAAGCCCGTATAGGCCGGAAAGTTTTATTGACAAGCGTATATATTAAAGCAGGGGTGTCCAACACGTGGCACGCGTGCCAAAAGTGGCACCCAGAGCATTGGAAAATGGCACGTAATTTTGGGACATTCATATGGTGAACATTAGGATTTGTCACGCAATTAATATTTTTCTGTTGATTCTTTTCGGCCTTTATGTCAAACCGCTTGTCATATGGGTTCAGGTTCGGTTCGGGTTCACTTGGTTTTGTTTTTAAGGGTTCGGTTCCGGTTTTTCAAAATCTATATTTTCGGGTTTTGATCTGGTTTGGGCAAATTATCCGCTCCGAACAGGTTTACGGCTTTTAAACCGGTTCAAATTTTTATTCATTTTAATTTCATTTTATCCATCATCTACCTGGCCTTATAAAACTTCAAAAGAATTTTGCCCGTGCACTATTGTTTTGACACGCCTTATTAGTGCTATCTTTTGTATTGTTCAGGGCGGTGTTTTTTTTTAAAGTTCGCAAAATATCAACAGACTGCATTTTAACTGGTTCGATTGCGGTTCGGGTTTAACGCCAAACAAAATAAGGGGTTCGACTCCGGTTCGGGTTTTTAGAAAATCGGAATTAGCAGGGTTCGGTTCGAGTTTAATGAAATTAACCGCTTAAACCGGATCGCGGGTTCGGGTTCAAATCCGGTTCGACTCGCTGGTCTCAGCGTTAAGGCCAAAAATAAAAGAAAAAAAATGGAGAACAAATGTGTTGGGCAAATAAAAGATAAATAGCCGCCTCAAAACTGAACTTTTCGAGCTTTCGCCGAAGCAAAATCAGCGATAATATCTTCGAAATTTTTGAACGTAGTCTCTTTTCTTCTTTTCTGGAAAGAATCGATAGAGCTGATAGCCGATCATCATTCATGGTAGAACGTAAATACGACTTTATCATTTTGAGCTCTGAGAAACGAAAGGATTACAGATTCAGAATCCTGATAAATTTCCTTTTTTTATGAGAACAAAAAACGTTTTTGGAAAAATATTGACTTTTATCCAGAAATGCCCCCTTAAGTCATTTTGCCGCCCCCTTGCAGCCTGCCGCAGAGCCAGAACCGCCAAGTAGCTGCTACGCCACTGTGTATTATGATTTAGAGCAGAAGCAATGTTACCATAGTGATGGTATATAAGTTGTTTGTTTCAATATCGTTGCCTTTGCAAACTGCAAATCTGCTATTAGTCCATAAGGGTTATTCTGTTAATATTATAAAATACAAGTTTATGCAGTCCAATGCAAAAGAGAATTTACTCGATCGCATAAAAATATTAATTTGCAAACCAAAAAGCATGTAAAACAAACCTTGATAATTTTTTTCATGAAGTTTACAAGTTCCTGCTCGTGCAAATTACTTGTCACAGAACTTACATCTGTACGGGTTTTCTCCTGTGTGGCCATTTGAATGCTGTTCATAACTGGATTTATGTTTAAAAACCTTTTTACAGAATCCACAGACAAACTACTGTCCTTGGTTATGCGTAGATCGCTTGTGACCTTTCAGCTTGACTGGCTAAATCTTATCCCACACAAGTCACATTCGTCCGGTTGTTCAAAAGTATGCGTGCGAATGTGAAGTATTAGATGTTCCTTTCGCTTGAATCGTTTCTCACAAATTTCACACGAAAACGGGCGTTCTAGATTTTTCTGAAGCGACATTTTTGAACAGTAAACGAAACCCTCAAATTTCTAAAAGAAGCTGAAACTGTAGCCTTCTGCACAAAATATAACTTTTTTTTAAATCACATTTTTTATTGTGTGTTAATGTAATTGACAGTGTATCATATGCAAGTACAAGGACTGAAAAGAAATAGATCATTTTTTTCATTCACAATCTACAGTGCTTTAAAGATGACAATGCATTGGAAGTGTAACTCATTTACAAGTGAAAACTTTTGTGAACATACACAAAAATGTCTAGCATCTGGTCATTAGGTCGAACTACTCCAGTTTATTTCTACATGTGTTGTAAAGATACAAAATACATGGATACAGTGACAAAAACAGTGATTAGATAAAAATTACTTCGCTAGTTGTGCAGTGCCACTACATACAAGCGGTGGTCCAAAGCCGGAATTATTATCTGATGATGAGTCACTGCTGTCTCGACGAATTGTTTCTTTTGTTTTCATTGAATCTCCAGTCACTGGCCGTTCTTTTTTACCTACAATTGGCAGTTGAAGAGTTTGAACCATTGATGGGAAACCGTTACCTGTGAAGGCTGGGGTTCCATTTGGCTCAAGGCTTACTGATGAACCAAACATGTTTTCCATGTTATTGGCCCGTTCAAGCAGTGCTGTTTTGACATCAGGAAGCAAATGTGCTGAACCAAGTTCCCCAAATACTTCAACAATTGCACCATCTGGAAGTTTAAGAAAATGGCGATAAAGTTCACGCAATCCATCCAAATGAAGTGTGTGTATGGCAATATGTGTAGTTATTTCCTGCTGCTTAATGGTATCAAACTCATCGGAATCTTCATCCCAAATGTAGTCATACACTGAGACTTTTCGACGCTCTCCGTCTGATCCTCTCCACTGTTCAGCTTTCTTTACAATATAGCTTAATTCCTGGTTGCTTAACTCAAGGTCATAAGGCATGAAGAAACAATCTTCATCATCATGAAGTCGAAAGAAAACGTCAAGTATGCGCCCATTATTGTGTAACTTCAAGAAGTAAAGATACAGTACAACAGCAGCTATGAATGTCACAACCAGGTACAGGAATATTGTGATTGGAATGCCTATGATGCCAGAACCTTCAACATCTAAAAAATGCCAGTAAAGTTTGAAAGCATCCCCAATGGGATTAATGGGAGATTGCACATAGTGTCCCAAGATAGCATCAACGATCAGTATTAAATATGGGTCCAACACAACCCATACAGAGAAAGCAAGGATAAACTTTGAAAACAGGAGTGGAAATGTCCCAAGAACCATTTGACTGATCCATGAAATTAGTACCAGCAGAATCTGGATGATTATATTTGACGTAGGTCCAAGCACAACAACACCTATTTCTTCCCCGGTTGTCAGAAGGTGAGCCTGGTAATTCAGATTGACAGTGTATGGAAAAAACACAAACGAGCTCACTGGTAGTAGCAGAGCCTGCAAGAAAAGCCACTGTCCGGAGTAGTGTATATACAGTCGTACAAACCACAGAAGAACCAAAAGCAAAACTGTTGTCCAAAATTCCCGAGTTTGCCATTGAGAAAAACCCATTTCAGATAAAAACATCCTTCCAATATACTCTGCTCTTTCATGACCAATTCTTTGCAGTCGTCCCTTCATCGAAAAAGGCGGTTGTACAGAAAATGTATGTCTTTCAAGCTCCTCCAAATGAGTCATCTTTGGCCTGGTTACATGCTTATTTAGGAGTGGTGTTTTTGGAATGAGTGTAGTTGCCCTCTTGGCATTATAATCTTCCACTGTGTTTTTATAATGAATCTTGTAGGAAATACCTGGTTGTCCTGCAACAGGAAGAAGCTCTTCACCATCTGAAACATCTCCATCACTGTTCTTGTCACATGTTTGAAAATTATTCCTTTTTTTGATTTCCATTGATGAAGCTTTGTTGACACTAAATGACTTGCTTTTGATTGGTTTAACATCACCATTGCTTTCTTTACATGTCATTTCACCCAGTCCAGATGTTATGTCAGATGGTCCAGGCTTGTCACCAATTTTAATACTCATGTTTGATGCTGATCCTGTGTCGCCTGCATTTGACAGTTCATCTCCATCTTCTCGTGTAGGAATTTTTTCTCCATCTGCTGCCTCCTCTGCATTTTCAATTCGGTCAGGGTAACTTAACAATCCAGATGTGAACTGCAATTCAACTTCATACTCTGTTTGACCAGATAGGTAACTTGGAAGACGAATTATCTGAATGTACATGTTTGCAATCCAGTGGTCAATATCAGTTGCAACTAACTCTTCTATAGTTGAATGCTTTGAAATTCTGTGATCCATGTGCCCTCTAATCAATGGCAATTTGTAGAATCCTTCAACTATTCTAAACTGCCCATCACATATGGGAAAGCAACCCCATGCCACAACACGATCCACAGGAACAACAGAACCTCTCAACAAAAACAATTCGAAGGCCAGAATCATTCCTGGTTGAACTTTCCATTGGGGAGGCAACACAGTGAAGACACTCTGATCTACACTTAACTCAGACGAGGAGTAGCTCCCATCATGAAACACAGGCAGTGTTGCCCCTCCCCACTGCTGCCCAGTCAACTTTGACCAACGAAGTACATGACCTCCCAGCCTGTCATAAAGAGAAACCATCAAAACATATCTTCCTGCTGGTACTTTGTCCCTAATGCCACGTACGCATCGAAGTTTGATTTGAATAGGTTGTGGTGTTTTAGACCATTCAACTCTCCAGCGCCTGCCTTTACTTCCTCCATACTGACTGTCTGCAAATGTGAGATGTCCATAAAATGATTTGACTTCTGCTTTGCGCCTTTCTAGCACATGTCTTAAATCATTTTCAGCTTGTCGAAATGCCTTTTGCAGTTGCTCATAAATGGTCTTTTCTTGTTGTTTCAATTTTTCCTCTCTCAAATCAGCTATTTTTTGCTGCTTTTTAAGTTCAAGGTAAATTCGTTCCTTTGCTTGTTCAGTAAGTTTGACCAGTCTCTCAATTCTACCTTGCTGTTCTGTAGCCTGCAATGCTTGATTAGTTACACATTCTTCTTTTAACTTTTGTTCCTCTTTTTGCAATTGGTCCATAGGTATAGAGCCAATGTACAACAACTCTTTTTTTGCAAACTGTTCAAACTCTTCTAGGTGGGTGAGCGGAGTTCTTGTGTCTTGAATTTCTTGCCGCAGCTCTCCAATCTTTTTTTGATGGTCTGAGTCCGCATGTTTTTGGAAGGAGAAGGCATTACTTTCATTTTCATTAAGTGATGCAATTAATCTCATCAAATCTTCATTTGATTCTGCTGGGTCTGACCATTTGTCATCTATTGAATCGTTTTCAGTTGAGACCACATATTTACTAGTAGACAAGCTAAGAGCAATGTTATCCAATGTAGAATCATTTTCAGACGCAGAAAGTGATGATACAGGTCTGCTGTTCATAGTCAAATTTTTTTTATGTACTTTCTAATTTAAAATGATGCTTATTAAAATAGAATCAAAATATAACTTCGAGCAGTGACTAAGCAATGACTAATTTGACTAAAAGTGCGCTGTGAGCACACTAGTTATCATTATTGCACCTATTTTTTCTCTTGCAAATTAGGTCCAAAACAGTAGTTTGAGGAAACCGATAAGACCTATCGATCTTTGTTAACCGATAAGACTTGCCGAGATTGCGACTTTTTACACTTGCGCCACAGTAAAAAAGCTATGGTACTAAACTTTACAAGCTAAAAAAAAACGTTTATGAATAAATTTCAAATATGAGCTTCTGGCGTTTTGCCCTGAAGCTATAACATAAGCCTTGATGGTCGTATTCTACTCGACAATAATTTTTCAACATGCTTGGTAATTCCTGAAGATCACTACTGCTTATCAACTGATCAATTTTGTGAAACAAAACACAATCAAACCCATTTTTGAATTGGTTTCAGAAGCTTGTCTGGCGTCTAAGTTTACATAAATTTCAAGCCAAAATAAGCGCTCTACAGTCATTTGCGTCCCAGTTATATCATATAAATGTGATGAAAGCGTGAATTTAAGAAGCTCATTAATATGAATTGTTTGGGAAGTTTACCAGGATTTCTCGGCAAATGATTCAAGTTTGGTGGTAAAAAACACATTCGTGCACAACATGTCAGCGATAGTGTCAGTAGGAGAGATCTGTTTAGCCACCTCAAACACAGAAAACCCCACAAGCGCGAACCAGAGTAAAGCTAGACAGCAATCGCTATTGCGCTAAAACTAAAAAAGATACGGTACTGAAATTTTGACACAATATTCTACGCTTTAAGAGCGTTTCAGCGCACAAACTTTCGAAAAAAAAATATTTTCCAGTTATTAATACGCGTATGTTGAAATTAATATTCATCGATATGAACGTCATAACGCCGGGGGTACTTCATAAAAGATGCAGAAGAGAATCTCGAGGTTGATTTTGACTGACTTTTGTTGCTGGATTCCAATTTGTGTTATGGGATATTTGAGTATTGGAGGAATCAAGATGCCACCAGATGCTTATGTGTTGAGTGCTTGTCTGTTGCTTCCAATCAACAGCGCTCTTAACCCATTGCCATTGCTGTACTCAAAAGTATTAGAAGATCAAATTACCATGACAAAGAACTGGCTGGTGGAGAAATTGTCTTCTCTACAGGCGTCTACGAATCGCTCATCTATTTCAGCTGTGAGGTACAACGTTGATCCAGATAAAGGCGACAGAGGGATTGAGATCGTTGGTTAATAAAGCAACATGCAAGCCCGTGCTTAACCAATTTAAACATTACGCCAGCATTTAATGGAATGTTTCCTTGATTGTTTTGGATAGATATGTATTGACACAAACAATACAACTTCCAGGATAAAACATTGTTATTGATTTCTATTATAAGTTGTACATCGTTTTGTAGCTAAGTGTCGTCTAATTTCTTTAAGGCAGTGATCAGCCTACCGCATTCCACAGTCACGTGATACGTTAAATATGTCGAGTGCTGTTTTGCTTTCCGTGTGTGGTAATTGTCAGTTATCCGAGCTATAAATGCTTGTCTAAGTTAATCGTTACTCATTCTGTTTGTCCTTGTGCTCCCGTGTTTTTGAGCTGTGTGCAACGTTATCAGCTTTTTGGCAAATGGTGTCATATAACCTTTGTTTTGCTCTATAATCCATTGTAGGTGGAGAAGAGGTAACAAAAGTGTTTCGGGCGAGTTTATGGAGTTAAAAATATTATTAGTAACATAACTACTAAAGTACAGTTTTCAACCGTTACTGTTTTGTGCATATTGTTAACTATCCATTTGAAATATCGGTCAGTTGTGTAACAGCTGGTGAAATTCATCTAGGAGATTGAACAACCGTATGAAAAAAGTGGTACTACAAAATTATTTCTTAGTAAGATATTACTGGAAGAAAAGTGAAGACAATAGCCGAACGGCCGAGGTATCGAAATCAACGCTTTTCAATTTTCGATGTGCATTGGTGATAATAGTTGCAGCAATATAAAATTTTACCCAAGTTTGTTCAAAAGGGAATCTTTAAAGCAAGGCGATTTACCATTTATTACAATTAGCCCAGTCTTAATCAGTAAGTTTCCAACATGTTTGCGCGCGGTTATACAAACATGATTTCATAGGAACGACAACTTTACTTTAATTTACTCTAATGAACTTTCTTTTCTTGGTTATTGTGGGTTCAGTTCCCAATACATTATGACTATTTCTTGACATTGACGATATTGGATGAGGTATGTTTTTTTTTACCAACAAACTTGTGCCGCAGTCTAGCTACACTGGATGATGCTTTTAATGTCTTCTTGCCATCAAGATGTCTAATTTTTTTTAACAGTGTGCACTATACGCAGACCTGTAGCGGCCTCTCTCACTACCATTATCGTGTACTACAGCGAACTGGACAGTTTGCCTTTTTCTTTGACTTTCGTCTTATGCGGCGTACTAGTACTTTGGGTTATTCTATTAAGATTAACCTCAAACCAACACCTCGCTACACGCTTGTGTTTTTGAAGTAGCGTATTTTATTGCAGTTTTACAAATCACAGAACTACAGGTCTATTAAGTCGTCATACGAAGCCAAACCACTTGGATTTTCGAAACCGTAAAGCCTTAAATTTGGAAAAAGAGAAATTAGCAATATCTCATATTTCCCGTTTTATTTTGAGATACCAAAATCGTGATATATCGACCCAACATCTAGATGTGATTTTTGGGGTTTTGCGTTAAAAAATTGGGCTGTGCCATTTTTTTGATTTTGCATGCTCGACTTAGTACATGTGTAAAATTGCACGTTACTACCCGTTTTAGAACAAAAGATGTTCGAAGTTTTGTGACTTTGCTGGAGCCGTTTTTTTTACGGTTTGCCAGGATCGCGTAGGTCTTTTTCGTCAGTGTGTAAGGTACAACTATCTGGAAAGTTGAAAAACTTGTCTTTTTATTGTTTAGATCTTTGATATTCTAACTTTATGCATCATTAGATAACTTTTTTTTCTTGGTATTTTTTGACTGCAACTTAAGTTTGTACTCATTACAAAGCTGACATGTTTTTCAGATTTGTTCAAAAAGGTTTAAACGCAGCTAAATCTAGTTACCGGAGTTTTTTTTAATTGTGAAGCATGTGAGATATTTATCACTAGCAGTCTGGTATTAATATATTGCTTATGTTGCAACATTTTTGTCAAATTGTCCACATTTTGTAAGCAACAAAAACGACGCCATTGCTACAGAACACAAGTTCTATATAACAGCGTAACAGAACGTCACGCGTGTGTGACGTCACAGCAAGTATTTGTTGTCGTTTAGTGCTTTATGATGTAATACACGAGTCATTTGTATGTTAAAATATTTCGGAAGAACTAAATTAGAAAACAAAAGTTAGCAGTTTAAACTGTTTTTTTTTTAAGCGTTTTACTTTCTGTAAAAAAAGTTGGCTGTTCTTATTTCAAAGAAGTTATTTGAATTATTCCCATCACAACAATTGCACTAAACATATTTTAAACTGGAATAATCTGGTAAATTTCGGTCATTTTTTAGGTTTTAAAACGTATTAGCAGTAGGTATCAATTGAGGCAAGTTTCGTGCTAAAAACATTCTTAAATTAACTCATTGAAAGATTGGAGTAAAATTAACAAATTTTACGGTTGAGTGATTATGATGTTGACTATGATTTTTATAACGATACAACTCAATAAGTCCATAACTGCTGTTTTATCAAAATCGGTGCAGTTTGTCATTTTTCGAACGTTATTAAGTAAAAAAGCACTAATAAAAATAATTTCTTGAACAGCTCATGCTAAACAGTTTTCAACTTAACAATGATGTCTGGTTTCCTAAAAGTAAGATGTAATTGTGTTTTAAAACTTTATAGCGGTAAGGCACAACCCTCTATAAGCCCAGACGCAAAACTGCTGATAAAAAGCTGTTTTGTGTAAAACTTCAACACATGGCATCACGGTTGGATTAAACTAGACTATATTGTAGCAATGAGCACACAGACACAACAAAACACAACGACAAAGCACATTTATGACAGCAGGTCAGCACTGAATTCAACGCATATTTGAATGTTACCTATACAAGACATGTGTGTTCATTCTTTTACAAACCGGGACGATAAAAACACTATACCACACGTTCTTTTCAAATACATTCACATGTTTATGCTTGAAAGTACTTTTACTTTTTCAGAATTTGATAAAAGTCGATTTATTACAATAAGGTGCTGAACAAAATGTACTTATTTCCAGAAACTCCTCAGACCTAATTTACCGTTTAAAGCACTCTCTATAATACACTGTTGGGTATACGCGAAACTTCATTACAGACGGATTTCTTTAGCTTTTCGGTTTTGAGCAAGTTTTCCCCATATGAGGTAACCAGCTCCGATCATTACAGCAGCCAGAAGAGCAAACATCACAAGTTGGAAGATGTTGTCTGCGGCTTCATTTACTTCTTCTTTTTCTCCTGCACCGTCTGCGACAAAATTTGTGTTTAAATCAGATATAACTTACATATGTAGGCCTACGCTAGAACAATATTTGATAAGTGCAGACCAGCGATAATTAGGCCTACCATACGTCCTCATTTTAGAGGACATGTCCTCCTTTTTAACAAAAACCAAGTTGTCCTCCAAGGACAAGAAAAAATTTCCCAAATGTCCTCCTTTTTAAAGAATTTCTCATTTAACAAATACATATGTGGCAATTATGCCTTTGAAAATGGACAAATACATATCTTCAGCTTAGTTTTTAAAGAATACAGGCGGATTTTGTGAAAACACAGGCTTATTTAAGTGATAGGCTAATCGTTAAACTCTATCCAAACTATTCTATGCAGTCTAATTTCTGAGGCTTTTATTTTTGGATGGGCCCTAAAGTATTTTTTCATATTCTTTTAAACAATGTGTCCTCCTTTTGGGGGATGGAAATATGGTAAGTCTAGCAATAATGCCACATTACTGGTTCCAAAGACCCAACCATGCAAGAAGCGTTTTATATAAGAATGCTTTAAGTTTTAACACTCGTCAGAATTTCAGTAATTCACTTTCTTATTTTAGCAAACAGAAACAACTATACACCGCTCTTATTAGCACAGGAATTTGCTGGATTGGTTTTTGTGGTAACAATCTGACAAAATATTGAGCGTTTGGCAGTAGTAAAAGTCAAAAGTGGATTATACAATATTATTCGTTTAAATACAAAAAATCAAGCAAATCGTTGGATTAGGCGCTCCTAAAAAGGACAAAGCGTAATCGAAATTCTGGCTTGTGATGAGATTCGAACCTCCAACCTATTGTTAGGTCAAAAAATCACATGTGGAAAACCGATTTGTGTACAACTTGTTAAAGATTCACATTTTTGCGATGTTACCTTGCAAAAGCAGATGACCGGTAGTTTGTACAATGTGAACTGGTCCTGCAGAAAGTCGTTGGTTGCGTCCATTGTTGTCAAGAGATCGACGTTTTTTCCCAGGACATGTCTAAAAATAGTTAAGTATTTTGCAGTATCTCAAAAAACTTACTCCATACTTTTTTTGTTTCACACGAACTTAATAAATAGCCCACTTAAATTTTGAAACCCAACCAAACATACTCAACTTAAATGTCAAGTCCATTGCCCGATTAAGTTTTATTACTAAAATTAATGTACTTAACTCAACTCCACTGTCAAGTCCATTGCCCGATTAAGTTTTATTACTGAACTAAATATGCTCAACTCAACTGCAAAGTCCATGGCCCGGTTGGCTTTTATTAATGAACTTAGAATACTTAACTCAACTCAGCTGCCAAGTTCATTGTCCGATTAAGTTTTATTACTGAACTATATATACTCAACTCAACTGCAAAGTCCATGGCCCGGTTTGCTTTTATTACTGAACTTAGAATACTTAACTCAACTCAGCTGCCAAGTTTATTGCCCGATTAAGTTTGTTACTGAACTAAATATACTCAACTCAACTGCCAACTCCATTGCCCGATTAAGTTTTATTACTAAGCGAGATATGCTTAATTCAACTCAACTTACTGGTGAGTCGCATTGTCCAGTTGAGTTTTGGCAGATGGTCACGTCACAGTGGATGTAGATAAATTGTTCTGCGTCGGTAAAGTTTGTCCACACAAAGCTCATCAGCTTGAAAGTTGCAAAGTTGGATTGGTAATTTCGGATCAATATCTTCGCGTCGGCAGGTTCGCTTCCACTGGGTGGCGCAACACATCTGATAATTTTTTAGCAAGGTGAAAAATAAGGGGCAGGAACTTGGCCGAACGGTCTGGCGCGCCTGACCCACATACAGACATAAAAAACCTGATCGGGATTCGTCCCCGGGAGAGTCCTGGGTTCGAACCCCGTGAAAAAAAAAAAAATAAGGGGCAGGAACTTGGCTGAATGGTCTAGCGCAGTGCTTGTCAACCTCTTTTGAAATGGTACACCCTTTTCACGTTTACTCAAAACTTAGTACAATCTGTCTATTGTGATAACTGGACATAGGTGTATTGTAGATTTGAACCTGGTACACCCCAGTACACCCCATTATATGGTACACCCATTAAAAACTATGGTACACCCTGGGGAATACAATAAACCCATTTGAAAAGCACTGGTCTAGCGCGCTGACCCATATACAGACATAAAACCCTGATCGGGATTTGTCTCCAAAGATAAACAATTTTTATTATACTTATTGCTAATAACGCTTACCCGCTTTGTACAATGGGAAAAGTGGGCAAACCACTGGAGTTTTGGGTGCGTGTCGCCCAACATTCTTCAAGCTGTGTACAATAAATAGCTTATTAAGTAAGTCATACACATGAACTAGAAAGTAGTAACATAAAAACTTTGAAATTGAAATTTAGTTCCCTCTAAATTCGGTACACAAATCTACACTTAAATACTTTTCAACAATTAGGATAAACGTGCATTCATAACTAGGATTAGCTCTGAAGCGTTCACGGCACACTTATAAACAAATCATAGTACGCCAGGCCCTTTGAAGGCGTTATACCGAATCAGCCTAAAGTACATTAAAGTTTAAAAGGATTGATTCGGTATGGCGCCTTCAATGGGCCTGGCGTACTGTGATTTGAAAGGATTAAGTGATGCTTTTATAATAGAAAAAACGTTTAAGTTTCAAGAACGTATAAATCCAATGTTGTATGGCTACACTAGCCAATACGGCCGATCTCTTGTCACCAGCTGCACTGTCTATAGTATAAACTCACATATTTACCTCAAGAAATCAATTTATTTTACTGTAACTAATTTTTTTCCAAAAGTGATATTTGTTTGTCATTTTGTTGTAATAACAATTTGGCAATCTAGAATTGTTGCTTGGAAATAAATGATCTGAGCTTTTGAGTTAGTCACATGTCCAGCAATTGTAATTTAGTGAAGTGGTTTTGCCCATATAAGGCGAGTCTTTGGAGTTCTGAATATTTCTGTGTTAGCATTTAACATTGCTAGGCCATTTGATCAGGGCTTCTGTCCAGTCTACTTTCACTGAACAGTTCGACTTATTACTGTTGATGTGTACTAAATAAAAAGCAAAATTGAAATGCTTTGTAGCAGGGGTCACCAAACTACAGCCCGCTTGCCGGATACGACCCTCGGGACCATTTTCTCCGGCCCACGACCACATTAATTTTCCATATCGTATAGATGTCTTTGTAACATTCTAAATTAATCTACTCCCTACGCAAGTTTTCCTGTAGAATGGATATTATCACGATATATAGAATTTATATTATCTAGTTTTATAGGATTACAACGCCCCGTATTGATCCAACGCCAGTTTGTTAACGTCACAGACAAACCTACAAGTGTAAGTGCGCGCGAGCAACTGCCTTCTTTAGTTAGTTGTGACGTAATATACCAGCATCGCTCGTAACATGAGACTAACTACACAATTTAACAGTCGCATTACCAGATTTTAAACCCTATCTTGGCGCCCCTATAAAAATCGCTCAGCGGGCTAAGTTTGGAATGACTGCGTTAGGGCATGTTAACTATGCGGCTCACGCGAATCATTTTTAAACTTATCTGGCCCACAGTAAAAAAAAGTTTGGTGACACCTGCTTTATAGAGTTTTCATGTTCATATCCACACATACATCAGTAAAACATAGGTCAGTAGCTCAAACCTGCACAATAGCGTGGTTGTCTTCCAGATCAACAAGTTTGACCTCTACATAAATGTAGCTTGGCACCTGGACGTCCCCGGGCAAGCTTACGTTGAAATATTCGTTGCTGAACAGATTTAGAGCGACAGCAAATTCTCCAGTGTTGGCAGCAGAAATTTCATCAGATCTACAAACGTTTTGAGAATTTTAAATGCCAGTGGCTTTTTGTAACACGAAATATATTTATAAAGTAACAGTGAAAATGACGACGGTGACGGCATTGCAAGTGCAGTGTTTGAACAGTGAATGCATTTTTCGTGCGAGTGCAAGTGCCCGTGTTGGGAACCAAATGCATTGTGGTGCCAATGGCGAAGGGGATGCCATAGCAAAGTACGTACAATGAATGCATTTCTAAGTGTCAGTGCTGTTGGAAATCTCAGTATAGTTTTTCTTTTCAACACTGAATACATTGTTTACGTGCCAGTGCCTTTTATAAAAACAGAATGCACTGATGACCTTCAATACCAGTGTTAGTTGCAATGCCAATTCAAGTACCAGTGCCTCAAAGACTTGATGTATTTTAAATGTGCCAATCCTAATAGCGATGCCTTTTCATGACTGTATGAATTTTTAGGTCAGTACCGCTTTCAGTGCCATATAAAAGACTAATTACCGCTTATTGGAAACAGTTGGTTTCTTTGTTGGAATCAAAGTCATGGCTTGGAGTCGTTACTTTCTCTTGTTAGTTTTATTTCAAACATCCAAACACAAACTGCGGACAGTGTAAATCTTTTCGACCTGTAAGGTTCCTGCAGTGCAGCTGGTGACAATTAGACATAGGGCCTATTAGCTAGTGTAGTCATTCAAAGGCACTTTAGTTTAATGAGAGTAATAGACAAAAAGGCTATGTCTCACCGATTCTATTCTGTGAAAACTGGTTTATAGTATTTGTTATTTTATGTCAAATCTATGCTTACAAAACTTGTTTAAGTGTAGGCCGCATTGGCTAATTCAGCAATGTGTCTTACTTATTATTTATTGGCCTTAATGATTTTATATTGCTTGTTACCTTATAGAAAGCTTCACATTGGCCAATGTCAAACACGAACACCGGATCTGATCCAGTGACCTTGCAGCTGTCATTGAGTTGAGAAAGGGGAGTTTCCCTTTCCAATGCGATGTAAAGTGTGTCACCGAGTTCGTAATCTAATGTGCTTTGTTGGTCAGCTGTTACTCTGTTAAGTTTGTGTTGTTAGTTCTTTTCTAGATCAATAAATTCAGCAGGACACTGGAAAATACATTTAGTTGTCAATAACAGCAGAGGACAACCTTTCGATAACTCAAGTAGGCTTTATTGCATGCCAAATCAATTATATTAAGTTTGAGCTAAGTGTAAAATTGGATTCCCACTGAAGAAGAGCGAAACTTCAGTTCGCCCAGCAAGTTATATAATATTGGTTTACTACTTTGCATGAACTTTGCATCTATAGTTTTCTTACATTTGATTAGATTTGTAGAGTAAATGTCACAAAATTAAAAAAAAAACTACCTGAAACCCAACAGTTATGTAGTGAAGGCTTTTCGTTTAATTTTTTCAAAAACAGACAACAGGCCCAATAAAGCCAAGGCATAGTCTGATATATCTGGACTCTGGTGGGATCTTAACCCATGACAGGACCTATTCCGTCACTCGAGTTCTACCAGCTGAGCTACACAGGTTCAATGGTGACCCCGCCGAATGTCGAATCACAAAGCACCGTTGCCTGCCTCGAATGGTAACAAATCATAGTTTATTTTTTGGCATAGATATCACAATATAAAACTTACGATATGGTCAAATCTTGCACTTTTCATTCCAGTGTCACTAAAAACAATAATCTAAAATTATTTTCTTCTAATCGCCATAACCGAAAACACTGGTTAGATTAGAAACTCAAATTTGGATGTGTTTTATCGTTATCGCAATCAGACTGCCCGTAACATCTACTATTGTGAACGATCGTACAGCTGCCAGAGAGCTTGTTTATGCATCTTAGTGCAGAAATGCATCTTAAGTGTGAAACCGGATTTATAGAATCATAGAACGACGCTGTGATTGCTGGTCTCCATGGACGCTTCAGGGCTGATCACAGTATGAATGTATTCATCTTATGATTTAAAGAAAATTTTATTTTTACTTTTGGTGCTTTATTAAACGCTGTTCAGTAAAACAACCTGCACTGATGATGGCAACAACGATTGTTGAAACGTCTCTACTTATATGCATTCTGTATATACAAGCTCTCTGGCAGTTATGCTTGTGAATGAACTACTTTTCAATATAGTGTATAGTGTTCTTAAGGATATAGTTAAGCTGATCTATCTAAATTAAGAGTGCACAACCTGCGGCAGTGAATATGTTTACTAAAATATATGTACTGGCGGCCGTGACGTAAATAAGACTCTTTTGCTAAATAATTTGATTTTAAAACTGCTTTAAACAGTTTTTGTGGTACTAAAAAGAGCATTACCGGCCTAGTAGCCATATGCGTCAGACTTTTTGTATGACCAATGTGTGCTAACAATGCGAACAAAACAGGTACCACAATCATCAGAATATAGTATATGACATCACAAACACTTGACTGATCTTTATACTGTACAACTCAATTTGTGCACCAAGCTAGGAAGTAATCTGTTTTGTTTTTGAAGCTTTGAGATGGTATATATATATATAGCAATTTTAAAATAAAAATAGGCAGGTAAATGGCGTCCGTTGGTAAAATAAGGATCAGCGATGCGGCCGCCGTAGCAAAAAGATTGTGTACCCCTGATCTAAACTATTGGATTTTTTTCAATGGTGCAAGGATGATGACTGATAAACGAAGTTTCAAATACAAATGTAACAAACCTGGGGCAACACAATTACGTTCGTCATCGTCGTAGTCAGCGCAATCGTGAAAACCGTCACAGACATAATGATTCGGAAGACAGTAACCGGATCGGCACGCATGCTCGTCAGCTCCACAAACTCCTGCGATAACTTATGTGGTCAAACTAAGGAACTAGATCAAGTCTATAGAGCCCTTATGGCAATTGTATTTTTATTCTGAAGTTTCGACGTCCTATACAGGTCGTTTTCACAAGATAAATAACACTGAATGCGCGTAGTACAGTGCACAATAAACAAAGGAAAAGGGAATTAAACACAAGAACGTCACAACGCAACCTAAACACTGTGCGATAACGAATGATTGGGTCTCCAATCTTCAAGCAGGTGCCTGTAGCACGCGGAAAGCATCACGTCTGTTTTGATGTTCATTGTGTTGCCCCGTTGGTGAGTATTCAATGACTCGAGAAATAGCCTTTTCCTGTAGTCATGCTCTCGAGCCACAACACACGCCGCATTGAAATCACTATGGTGGCCTTGCAAGACCGCGTGATTGGGAAGAGCCGACTTCTTCGCATCGCTGTGGGCAACATCCCGTTGATGTTCTTTTCGTCGGGCGTTGAGTGACCTTCCAGTCTCCCGATGTATATTAACGGACACTTGGCGCAGGGGATGGAATATAAAACACCTCGTTGTTCAAAGGTATGGATTGGAACTTTCGGGTGACTCAGTAGTTAGCGGAGAGTGTTGGCAGGTTTGACGCTAATCGCTATGCCGAAGTCACGTAACATACGCAGTAAAATAAAAGCCTGTTTTTGGATGGGTCACCTGTTTTGGACAAGTGCCCGTCGATCGCGGAGAATCCAGTTGGGGTAGCCCTAAATTTTAAGGCTTTGCGAACCTTTGCCAATTCCGCCTCGCATTCGTCGCTATGAGTGCACAAGTGTCATGTCTGATCTTTTAAGGAACGAACCACTCCTCTATTCTGGTATGTTGGGTGATGAGATCAACATTTGAGATACCAGCTGGTGCTCGTTGGCTTTTGGTACACTCTCGACTACAAGACAGCGTCATCGGTTCTTGTGACTCGAACATCTAAAAATGGAAGACTGTTTACCGACAGTTGCCCGTTGGGCCTTTGTTAGGGTCACCAACACTTGGGTGTTTTGAGAGACTTTGACTGCACCCATCCTAACCAGCAGATGGAAACGCTGCTTCCAACGCAGTGTTTTAAATATCGCAGAAGATAACCTTTCGAGCGTAGACGGAATGGCTGACATTGGTCATCGAGACGGAGACAATCCCTCAAAAGAATGCTCGCAACTTGGCGGGATTTTGCAGAGGCGAATTCTGCTGATGATTTATGAATCACTCTAAAAATATCAAGAATCCTGAGGCCGCTCCGCGGACGCCCCTGCCAAAGACATCGAAAATCCTGATGCCTGGGCCACGGACGCCTCTGCCCAAGACATCGAGAAACCCCTGGGCCGCGCCACGGACGCCCCCGCCAAAGACATCGAGAACACTGAGGCCTGGGCCACGGGCGCCCTCGCCAAAACATCAAGAATCCTGAGGGCCGCGCCAAGGACGCCTCTGCCCAAGACATCGAGAATCCTAATGGCCGCGCCACTAACGCCCCCGCCAAAGACATCGTGAATCCTGAGGGCCGCGCCACTAACGCCCCCGCGAAAAAACATCGAGAATAATGAGGGCCGCGCCACGGACGCCCCTGCCAAAGACATCAAGAATCCTGAGGGCAGCGCCACAGGCGCCCCCGCTAAAGACATCGAGAATCCCGAGGGAGGTGCCACGGGCGCCTCCGCCAAAAACAGCGAGAATCCTGAGGCCTGGGCCACGGACGAAACCGCCAAAGACATCGAGAATCCTGAGGTGTGGGCCAAGGGCGCCCCCGTCAAAGACATCGAGAATCCTGAGATGTGTAACCTATTATGTTGATTTGTCTAATATCCAATGGTGATATTTTAAGCGTTTAAATCAGTGGTTCCCAACCTGGAGTTCGCGGACCCCCAAGGGGTAAGTGAGATGGTTTCAGGGGGTCCGTGGAGGCAAACATTTTTAGTACCATTAACCAGCAGTACACTATTTTTAGGTTTTCAAACTGTTTTTACAATCATGCATTTAAGTGCAAACTGTTTATCAAACCTTTTGGCTCAAGAAAAAAAAATTTTTATACACATGAACAATAAAACATAGTGCTTTGTTTTAGGTATTGTACAAAAAAACACGATTGTACACATGCATGAAAGGTCGCCACAGTACACCAGAAACATTTTCTCTTCGTTGCATTGACTGCTACAGTTCACAACTTTATTAAGATTTTAGGTCAGTGAAGGTTGATTCAAATTCTGCCCCCAAAAGCGAAAGTATAATAACGTATAAGGCCGGAAACGAAAAAAAGTCTAAATTACGTTGGGTCCGTCAACGTATAACATTTATAATAGGGGTCGGTGAATACAAAAAGTTGGGAACCACTGGTTTAAATGAAGAGTTCAATATTTTAAAATCACGAAACTGATGTTCTTGCAAAGACTCTGATTGCAATTCATGCCAGGTGCGAACTGCACCAAACTCGAAGTATGAAACTGTATTGAGTTTTGAACAATGTTAAATGTAAAACAAATGGTTAAAAACGTTTACTGTTACATTGTTGATGATCCTCCAAACTCGCAATGGTTGTCAAAAATGTTAGATCGCAGGTAATCAAACTATGTTGTTTAGGTTCACATAAGTAGTAACGTGCCAATGCATGGCATAATTAATGTCTTTTCTTCGTGACCTTGCGCAACTTAAAAGTGCATCACCAATTCCGAAAAGCATTTATTCCTCTAGTAGTTGTTGCTGTTGCTAGTTTCAATTTTTGAAGCAACGATTGTGCAATGATCCAATCTTGCAGCTGCAGTTTTGACAAATCAGCCAGAAAGTAGCGCCGCAATCTGAGGCAGGTTTTGCGAAAATTGATTACTTTTTTTGTCAATTGAATACCGGATTACAAAAGTATCTGACGCAGCTCGCCTTAGCGCCCATGCGCTGCAAATGTTACAAAGTTTTTCACCAGGTTTCGGCCTTGTCTTAGGTTTGTACATGCTTACAATTCTGCACATACGCGACGTTTTGAACTAGAAAACGAAAGAGAAACTTCCCAAAGTGGAGCTAAAACGTCATAATTAAAAATTTGGGTCCCTGCCAAAATTTTCAGGATACATTTCTGGCTAAGGTGCCATGTAACACATCTTTTAAAATAGATTTCGGTGCAAGAGAAAGCACAAATCAAGCGATCTGGTAGGGAGTGCGCTAATTAAAGAGTATGTGTGCGTTGCTACTGTTTCTTCAACACACCTGGGGAAATGTACCATAGCCACGACAGCTAGAAAGCATGTCATCATATTCTGCGCAGTGTAAGATAATATAATTTTGACTTAAGAGTACTTATTTTTATTCTTGGCAACAAGAAAAAAAATACTGCACCTTAGCCGTACTGAGCACTTATGATAAAGGCTGTTTACATAACAAACAGATTATCACATAATCCGGTAAATCGCATCAAAAAGGTTTTGGCAAATCGATGATGCGATGTACCAGATTCGTCTGTACACCTGGCCCATTGACGGCGCCTGTCACCAAGCATTTCCGCATGGCAAGTCACAGACTAAATAAATAAATAAATTGATGAAATGATGTGGACAGGCATTTATTTTTGAGATAAGTACGCATAACTATAGTTTGTTACTAGTTACCGGGACATTGGGCTGCAAAATTCGTGATACAGAGTTGAGAGCTGCAAGCAAATTCAATCGGATTACACGACCCTTGGCAGATGAACTGATGAAAGGGGCAACCGTCCACATCTGCAGGTAAAAATAATGATCATTAAGTTGTGAACGCTTGTCACATGCACGACTTTGCAATCTTAAAGCGGGTTTCCTAACGAGCATCGTGCAGTCAACCACAGCGCTTGTTACATGAACGACTTTGCAAGTATAAAAAGTTTTCCTAACGAGCCTCGTGCAGTCAACCACAGCGCTTGTTACATGCACGACTTTGTAAGCTTAACGCGGGTTCCCTAACGAGTTTTGTGCAGTCAACCATAGCGCTTTTACATGTACGACTTTGCAAGCTTAAAGCGATTTCCAAACGAGCATCGTGTAGTCAATGATAGCGCTTGTTACATACACGGCTTTGCAAGCTTAAAGCCTGTTACCTAACTAGCTTCGTGCAGTAAACGATATCGCTTTACATGCGATTTTAGGGAGAACACAGATACTTACCCACTGGTATTACAGCACAGTCAACTTCATCGTCCGAACGGGCGCAGTCTTGTTGTCCATCACAACGGTAATGATTTGGGATACAAGCCCCGGAATCGCACATGAACTCATCGGAGCCGCATCGACCTGCATCATAACTTCAGTTTTACTAATTATTGTCGTGATTACCCCAAATTAATTTAAGTGATAATTAGTAGAATCTAACAAATGCTGTATTAATAGTTATCTTTATGTCGAACCAAGTATGCCAGGCGCATTAAACCGAATATACCCAATGTTGAATGGTCAGATGAGGTAAGGTGTGGGAAACATGGATGCTGTGGGATTCAAGCCCACTAAAAAAAACTTTTCAGGACTCATGCTTTACCCACTGAGGTACACAGGCCTAGTAGTGAGCTCTTTAAAAGTCAATTCATAAACACTGTTGCTTGCCTATTCTGCACAAGTCAGCTTCGTAGCAGGGATTCCAAGATTGACCAGTCATCAGTTTAGACCAGTGGTTCCCAAACTTTTTCATATTTTTTTCAAAACGGTCCCTTTGCCATTATTTCGAGGGCTCGCGGCCCTAAAGCCTAATTGTGTATTTCATAAAAACGAAAGTTGATTGCACGATTTTAGCTAGTTATGCAAAATTGCGCATAACAATCATCCAAAGACAGCATGTGACATCACAAACAGGACAAAAAACATTACGATTGTGCACGAACAATTGCATTTTTGATAGTTGTCATTCAATAAAGGCTATTGTTTAGCAATGAAGACAGTTGATTCTCAATTCTACTTTGATTTAAACTTATTTAGTGGCACAAACTGACGCCAAATAAGATTATAGAATTACTTCAACCGCTTCGCGGTCCCCCCCAAATTGCCTCACGGACCCCTAAAGGACCGCGGACCCCAGTTTGGGAACCGCTGGTTTAGACAAACTTAAATTCATAACTAGAAATAGTCTTAAAGCGATCACGCAGACCTGCTTTCACGGCATACACACATACAAATCATAGAACAGCCGGTCATCGAACATTCCCATTTGGCAAGGCATATGCTAGAAAAATCTAGCCCGCAGTTGGATTCACACCCAGGACCGGAGTCTTTTTGGAACTCGTGTTTTACAGCGAACTTAATGGCTGTATGAATTTATGTTCATCTTAAGTTTATGGTCTGGTATTCCTATTACAAAGCTGTGCAGAACAGGTATGGTTTCCGCACTTGTCTGTTTATTTATTGTATTGTTAGTTCTAGTTGCGCAGCGTTATGGCAGGGAGCACAACAACATAAAGCAAAAGAAGCCATTTGTCACCAAATACTGACGTCATAATTACCATAATACGGTATATCGCTATAGCATAGAACGAGGCCCAATTAGGCAGAAAATGTACCAACAATATACGGAAAATCCACATTTAGGTCATTTACGATAAATGGCACAACATGCACAAATACCTATTTGGAAGGATATGTTTCTAAAAATGCTGACGGAAAAGGATATTTGGGTGAAGGAAAGGTATTATCATTAAAAAATCAAAAAAAAGTTCATGCTGTCACATTTTCAAAAACTTACTTCTTAACCCTACTCCTATTTTGCTGCTAAATTAGTAATTCAGCTAAACGTTGGTCTGCCGTGATGTATAGTGTTAGAAGCAATTCCCCACGTGGTGTTAACCTGAGAGTGGTGCCGAGTTTGTTATATCTACACTGTTATTCTCTTATCGTATTTACTCATCAAGTATTTTAATACACACTCAATTTGACTACCGACAGGCAATTATTGTTGGCCTTACAGATTTTCCAGTTATAAAAGTTTTATTTTAAAGTCATCCCCCCACCCCCCAAAGAAAGACAGAAGCATATAAAGGTAAGTGATATCAAAATATATAGTATGAAAGCGGAAAAAGCTTCATAGCAATGGCGTATCAAAAAGCTGGAGAACAATCACATTAAACTACATATGTTATTTTTTTGACGTTGGCCATAATAAAAACCGTGCTACATATTTTTATTTCCCTGTCCGCTAAGTGGCGCCAGTGAGCTTCCAGCAGCAAGGCGGTTAATTGAGCAAGAATGGAACAGCGCCGGAGCATAAAGCACTGCGCCTTTCCTCGCCCAAGAGGAGCGGGGCTGTTTCAAAACCTAAAACTTATCGCAACGGAAGCTTCTACGTCACAGCTAAGCGAAGTACCCGCTTATCTGTGACACTTCGAGCCTTCTGCAGCAAGATTTCACTTGCCGTTCATTTGTAATCACACTACGTCAGTTCTATTAAAGGCGTCGAGTCGAATGAATTAGCTACGCCTTGCCATATGAAAATGCTTGGTGACCGGCTGATTCAGTAAATCGCCTTCAACAGGCCTGATGTACTATGAACAATCACAACGTCCTACCCGAAGGTACTTGTTCGCCATCTAGCGAATAAAAAAATAACAACAAACATCTTACTGTCGCAGACGGGTTGTGCGTCACCAGCTGGACATGGGGAATTGCACATTGACGGGTTCCATTCGCATTCCATCGAAGGGGTACACTGGAAGTAATGATATCTGCAACCTTCAGTAACTAGAAGCAAATATTTGCGTTATCTTCGTATTGTTCTCATGGAACAAAGGTGAGGGATGACTTTCAGAAAGCTACTCTCAACAAAGTGCAGCGGCCTGGCTGTAAGGGCAATATTAAGGCCAAGTATATCGTATGATATGTATGTTGGCCTTCCAGGCTAGTGTAGGGGGGCTATGGCACCGCAGGTTGTTGGAAGTACAAGGCGGACAGGCTGTGCCCAATCCTTTGTTCAATGCCACAAACTATGCAAAAAAACACAGGAAAACTACATACTCAATGGTAAAGCAACTGCTCGGGAACAAAAGCGGTGTCAAATCAGTGCACTGTCAGCATAAAAACTTAGAGCCATTACAACGATCAGTCAGCTGTGGGCAGTGTTCATTGCCCCAATCAGGTTTTACCAGCGCAGCTGACAAGATATTCACCGTACATGTTGGAGTAGACAGGTTACATGCAATCTAATTCGTCAGGACTTACAGTCTGAAAAGCTATGTATCCGCCCACAGGAAGCATAAAAATGATTTTTGATAGTGCCAATGTCAATCGTGCAGGAACTTGGCCGAATGGTCCGGCAAATCGGACCCACATGAGACATAAACAAAACCTTAAGCGGGATTTGTCTCCGGGAGCGGAGATCCTGGGTTCGAACCACGTAAAAATGTCTTGTCACAGCTGCACTAATGAAACCTGACATGTGTACACTCTAACAAGTGCGCAATATCTGCAGCGTGCTTATCATTGAAACGACCTACCGCTTATTCCTTGTAGGATTTTTAAGTTAGCCAGTTTGAATGTTTCGATTTAGAAAGCGTGCTTATTTATTTTTATATGAGCCTTACCTTCAACACGAAAAAAATTGTATCTTCTTTTTATAATTGATGCTTTTTGAACAAAACGTTGCAGTAAGCTCGCTTTAGATCAGCGTTTTCTTAAATAAGGTTCTGCAGCACAGGCTTGCAAAAGTTGCGGGAAACAATTGGTAAGTTATAAGCTGATGTACTTTACCTAACCACACACGCCAGCAAATTATTGCTTATTGCAATAATGTAATATAGATGTCATGGTCATTACCACCTAAGCAAAAAAACAAAACAGAAAAGACAGGAAAGTATACGTTCGCCAAATATAGAAATACGTTTCAAAAAAAACAAAATTAGATGATGATATTAAATCGTCATTTACTTTTGAAATAGAATTACAAGCGCTACTATCAGCATATGGAATATGCTTGTATTAAAAAAAACATAAAAGGGTAAAAAGGTAGATAGTAAAATACCGCGGCCTTTCTGCTACTTACTCGGACAGCCAATTTCATCGTCACCGTCTGCACAATCCTCTAGTCGGTCACATTTTCTTGTCACAGGAATACATCCACCTGATTGGCATTCGTATTCCGTTACAAGAAGAAACAGTACGGAATAGACGCAATTTTGTTTCTGTTGAGCTGAATTGTGCTCTGTTAGCATTTTACCATTAGATCAACATCTTAGCAATAAGATACGAAAGCAGTTTCAGACAACAACATGTAAAATAAAACATTCAAAGGGTTGGAATAAAGAAACAAAACAAGAACTGAATGCTGTGTAACAATAGCTATAGCAATGAGACAAAAGGTAATGAGTGAGTGTTAATAGATTTTATGATGCAGCTTATAATTGTGACAGTTTGTATTATTTGTGACTTTTTATGTTCGTAATTTAAAAGCACAGAGCTAATAAATGGTAAACTGCAGACACTGCGCACTGTCTCGACCTATAAGGTCACATTAGTGCAGCTGGTGACGAGAGATACGGCCGATATCAAAACAGTGCGCATGTCTGCAGCATATGTTGGTTATTCTTCTGTCAAAACTTAGTCATATGGATTAGCATGGTTTAGTCCAGGGGTGGGGAACCTTTTTGTTTACAAAGGCCACTAAACGGTTTATCAATTGTCGTTTAGGCCGCATAAGACTATTTTTCAGGCCAAGGACAGTGGTGTTCTAACTTTGCGACGTACAGAATGGTCGTTTTGCAAATCCCTTGTAGGGTTGTAGTACTTACGGTCCAAGCTAAATATAATTCGTTACTACATTTCAATCTTACCGTGTGACATCACAGACAAGCTTAAGTCATTCGATTATGCGCAAACAATTGTTCTTTTGCAACACTAGTAAGATTGTAGAATCGTCCTTTAGGCCGCAGGTTCCCCACCCCTGGTTTAGTCCCTCTTGGTACAAATGCACATCCACACAAATTCTGATCGGTTAGATCAGAGGTCACCAAACTTTTTCAGCGGGCCATTATTCAGACTTTTTTATTTTTAGCCCACAATAACTGTGGGTGACTTATTTTTTAGTGCAAACATTTAATTTTCGATGCAAACATTTTTTTTAGTGCAAACATTTATTTTTCAGTGCAAACAATTTTTTTAGTGCAAATTTTTTTAGAAAGCCTTTTTGGTGTGCTATTACAGGGTGTGTCAAAATTTGTAAAATTGTGGAAATGTGATAAACCTATACATTATGCAGGCAATTGATTGTAAACCTTCGCCACTAAATAATTCAGTACTTTCTATAGTTAATAAAAATTATAATAACAAGCATGTTGTGGATTTAAAGTTAAGACGATTTTTTTGCACTTTTTCACATTTACATTCTGTCTGTAGCCTACTCTCTGTACAGTGTGCCAAAAACCAAAACGTTGGGGTTGTTTGTCTTAGCTGCACTGCAGGACATGTAAAAAGGTGTGTTGTTTTACATTAAAGCTTGCTAATAGGCTTCATTGTCAAGAAATTAATACATCACACTTTCTATTATTGTTCAGTTTAAAATAAAGGTCCAATACTTTAACTACCCCTTGTGTTAACTTCTTACAAAAAAATTGAATTGTCCGTCACACCGAACTATTTTGCTTTATAATGCCAAAGTGAAGTAGGTAAACCGACACATATATTTAATTCAAGTCTATAACGCTCTTCTGGCAAAAGTATTTTTATTGCGACGTTTCGACGTCCTATACAGGTCGTCTTCATCAGGGTAAATAACACTGAATGCGACTAGAACAGTGCACGATAAACAAAGGAAAAAAGAATGAAACGCAAGCACGTCACAACGTAACGAAAACACCGCGCGATAACGAATGATTGGGCCTCTAATCTTTGAGCAGGTGCCTGTAGCACGCTGAAAGCATCACGTCTGTTTTGATGTTCATTGTGTTGCCCCGTTGGTGAATATTCCATGACTCAAGAAATAGTCTTTTCCTGTAGTCAGGCTCCCGGGTCACAACAGACGCCGCATTGAAATCAATACGGTGGCCTTGTGATACTGCGTGATTGGAAAGGGCCGACTTCTTCGGGTCGTTGTTGGCAACATCCCGTTGATGTTCTTTTCGTCGGGTGTTGAGTGACCTTCCAGTTTCCCCGATGTATATTAACGGACAATCGGCGCAGGGAATGGAATATACAACACCTCGTTGTTCAAAGGGGTTGATTGGATCTTTTGGGTGACTCAATAGCTTGCGGAGAGTATTGGCAGGTTGGACGCCAACCGCTATGCCGAAGTCACGCAACATACGCCGTAAAATATCCGTCAGTTTCGGTATGTACGGAAGTGTCACAAAACCCTCTGTTCTTTGGTGGGTCATCTGTTCTGGGCAAGTTGCCTGTCGATCGCGGAGAATCCAGTTAGGGTAGCCATTAAATTTCAAGGCTTTGCGAACCTTTGCCAGTTCCGCCTCGCAGTCGTCGCTATGAGTGCACAAGCGTCGTGCCTGATCTTTTAAGGAACGAACCACACCCCTTTTTTGGTATGTGGGGTGATGAGATCGAAAATTGAGATACCTGCTGGTACTCGTTGGCTTGTGGTACACTCTCGAGTACAAGACACCGTCATTGGTTCTTGTGACTTGAACATCTAAAAATGGAAGACAGTTTACCGATTGGAGTTCCATGGTAAACCGAATGCCTGGTTGCGCCTCGTCGAGATGCCGTAAAAATGCCTCAACCTGGTTCTTAGTGATGACACAAAAAATGTCGTCAACATATCGCCGCCAGAATCTTGGTGGGTTGGCAAATGTTGATAAGGCTTTTTCCTCAAGCGCTTCCATTGTCATGTTTGCGACAACCACAGAGACTGGGGAACCCATCGCTGTGCCTTGAACCTGTTGGTAAAAGCTTCCCCTGAATGTTAAATAGGATTGCTCCAAGCAAATCCGCAAACCGTCCACAATATCCAACGGGGACCATGTTGTTCTGTCTTTGAGGCTATAGTCGTTTAAAATCTTGGATGACGCAATGTCCATTGCCAGGTCCACTGGCACACTTGTAAAAAGTGACACGACGTCATACGACACCATTACCTCTTCGTTGGACAGGGGCTGCAACTGTGCTATCTCTTGAACAAACTTGGACGAGTTCGAAACAGTCCATTCTGTATTGCCCACAAGCGGAGAAATAACTTTCGCTAGGTACTTCGCAAGGTTGTAGGTTGGAGTACCAACAAACGAAACAATTGGTCGGAGAGGGATGCCTTCCTTGTGAATTTTTGGTAAGCCATAGATGCGCGGGGCGGAGCCATCCGTGCTATGCAGTTGATGGAATGTGGCTTCAGAAATGCATCCTGTCTCTGTGTGTAATTTCCCCACAAACTTATTGAGGATGCGTTCCGACTTACGTGTTGGATCACGCTTTAAACGCTTGTAAGTCGAAGTATCCAGTAATAAGTCTGACATTTTCTTGTCGTAGTCTGGGCAGTTCATGATGACAGTACAGTTACCTTTGTCTGCGGGTAAGATCGAGATATTTCTGTTTGACCTCAAACTTCGGATCGCTTGGTGCTCGGTGTTGCTGAGGTTGCTTTGACCCATTCTGTGTGTGCGGAGGTAGTTTGCAACTTTTAGACCACGTCAACCTAGGAGTTAATACACGTTACAATCGTGCGATGAGTGATTGTAAAAGGCGTTTAACATCGCTGAGTTGTATGTGCGACAGACGAAGGCCTGCAGTGGATAGACAGAAGATGCATAACTGGGTCATGAACCTGTCTGATTACCAACCGACGGTTGATGAAACCCAAGTTTTGCAACTTGGTCTTAATTTTGCCACTGCGCCCCGGGTGGTACCGAAAGAACAAATTATTGCTGCAGTGGAGAAAGGAATTTGGCAGCAACCAGCGCACATTAAAACAATCATTCAAGGCAAACTTGCAAACTGCCTCCGCACACACAGAAT